>NC_045800.1:68598003-68939869 GCF_009873245.2 Balaenoptera musculus | reverse complement strand
TAACCATTGGGAGAAAATTTTGAGTTGAAGATATTCACTTTACAGATTTAGTCAATGAAAAGAAAAGAAAACATAAAGTTAGTTGTTCTATATTATGTGAATATTTTATAATGAGAATGTAGACGTATGTTGTTTGTGTAAAAAATATTAAAAATATAGCTGATGGAGTTGGTGTCTTACAGAATAAATATTTGAGGGCAGAACAGAACGAGCATCGGAAAAGAAGATAGATATCGAAAGGCTGAAGAGAAGGGAGATTTTTATGGGAATAAGACCCCCAGGAAGTCTCCTCACGCTGGGTCATTAGATCTGAAATGTATGGAGAGCCTGTGATCTGTACATATCAGTTAGGATTGTTGTTTTGCTGCATGTAACAAAAATCCTACTCCAGTGACTAAATCTAGTGATTTTTTTCTCCCTTGTATAAGAAAAAGTGTGGACTTGACCGTCTAGGGCTGGTGTCTTGACCACACAACATCAGCCGTGCCTCTCTACCTTCTCTCATTTCACTCTGCTGTTTTTCACATGTGGCTTCTACCCTCACACTTGCCACTATAAAAACAAGAAAGAAGAAGGAAGAGGGAGGAGAAATAGCTTCATCAAGGAAGCAAAATAGCTGGCTGATTTTTGCGTAAATCTCACTGTCAGAACTATGTAACACCACTACCTCCCAGGGAGTCTGGGAAGACAAATTGTATGGCTGTGCACATTACTGATATTCCCTTCAAAACTGAGGTTCTTTTAAAAGGGAAATGAGTGAGTATGTATATTGATCAGACAAGTAATATGTGACACATTTCAAACCTTTGTCTACATAACATTGAGATATACATTTTCTCCTTTTGCCCAACTGACATAATCCCAAAGCTTTACATAAGCTGGTATATATCCAGTTCAAATCTCAGGTTCTTTTGGTACTGTAATAGGTCTGCATGTCTGACAACCTTGGATGCATAAAAATGTTATCTGCCCTCAACACACCCAGTATGAAAAGTACAAACAAACAAATGAAAACTTACATTCAGAACAGGGATGTAACCGGGAAGCATACCAACTGGGCAACAATTGCATGGACTCACTGCTCTGGTCGTGGGGACCACTCCTTCACTATCTCTGCCCCTAGTATCTCTCTGGTTGGATCCCCTTTGTCCACTGCTCTCACGACCAGCCATCTTGGAGAATCTCCCTTTCATCACCCTTCATGGCCACACCTGATGTGAGCATTTTGGAGGAAGGAACCACTTCCTGGAGGCTCCAGAGGTTTAGCAGCATACTTCTTCCGGGTACATGTTCGGGTACCTGAGGACTGCCTTCCCAGCTTGAATAGTCAGACACCACTGACAACCACAAAGACGTTTTCAAGCCACGGTCTAAGAGCTATGATGTTCCCATCTCTGGGGCAGAGTGACTGGCTCTAGTTCAAGCTCATCCTTTAGGTTGAGCTTTCCTAAGAGCATCCAGAACTGCATCCAGAAACACATATTTTTCTACCATTTCTTCTCAAACTACAGTCTTGGTCAGCCCATGGTAAGTTTCCTAAGGAACAACAGGCAGCAGTTTGGTCAAATACTGAACAAGGGCTGCCAGCTCTGTCCATCCTGCAGTATGACTCCTCAAATAGCCTGTAGCCCTGTCTTCTCCCCTTTTCTTCCTCACTCACTCTATAACTTTTTTTTTTAACTTTCAAAACCCTAAATACAGGAACCAAATCCTATATGTACTGGAGTTTTGGGGGACTACATGACACAAAATCCCAACTAAGTATATTTTTCCTATCTAAAGAAGAAGAATGTATTTTGTGTATTTTTCTTCCAAGTATACTTTCCCTCCAAAAAAAATTTTGCTCATGTAACAAGAACTATCTGCAGGTAGACAGTCCAGGTTTGTAGCTCTGGCTTCATAATACAATTAGTGTTCCATGCATTTCTCTGCTTTCCACTCTGCCATCATTATGGGTTTCTGGTTTTTTGCTGCCACCTCATTGTCACAATGGCTGTTCCATTTCCAGCAAGAGGAAAGATAGAGAAGAAAGGGTTAGGACTTATTGGGAAAGGAAAACCTTTCTCAGAAATTTGCAGCAGATTCTTAATGACACTGCAAAGGTCAGAATAGTGTCCATTGGTCTGTCTATAAGAAAACTCTGGTAAGGCAAGGTTTTCAGCTAGACACATTGCTGCACCAAACAAAATGTGAGCTCTCTAATGAAGACAGGAGAGAAGAATGGATATTAGGTTGACAATTAGTGGCATCTGCCACACTCTTTCTGCCCCTCCACAGGGCTGGGACATACAAGAAGCACACATCAGCATTTGTGGAACTGAGTGGAAGCCCTAAAGAAAATTCCCAAGGCCATGCTTGTAAGGAGGAAGAATGATGAGTGGATAGCTTCAGGCCATTGATAACCCAGTGAGAAAGTAAACATTTATGAAGAAACACTCTTTATAGCTTCAACTGTCTCCATGAATGAGAAAGTAAGGAAGTTTTTGAGTAGACAGACCAGGTAGGAATGTGGAATGTAGACAGACCAGGTAGGAATGCTGGTTAAACATTTCTAGTGGTGTGAATAAGGAGTAACTCCCAAATACAATGAGCAGAAGCGACAGCTCAGAGTATAAGAATCTGTCCCCAAGTATCAACATCTTCCAGGTTTGACCCTTCCCTCCAATAGCAACAGTCTCTTCTCAGAACGAAAAGTTGTCCAGTCATACTTCCTGAAAGATAGTCAGGTCTTGACTGGACGTATCATCTCCCCAAACACTCACTGCTCAGTTTCCCCAACTCTCTTTGGTTATTGTTCCCTTTAAAGACACTATTTTCTGTAGCCTGCTCTCCATCCTACTGCTTTACTCAAGCTTTTTCTTGAAGTCACTTCAATTATCCTCCTTTCCTTATATCTCAGCATGGCTCATGCTATGTGGTCATGAAAAAAGTAATGTCAGTCGAATTTGGATAATACTGTGGTCAAAAGCAAATGGATGAAAGCATGATATAATAAGTGAGTTGATTAAAAATGTATTGGGTTACACATTCTGATGGCAGGACCCTCATATTGCAAGTTTGAGCTGACAAGGACATCTTGTCTCATTACATCTTGTCATACTATGTTACCAGAGATCTAATAAGATTTGTAATGCATGATGATTTACAGAGACAGTACTTCCCCTTTAAAAAATCTTTCATGTAAGGTATCTCTCACATATTCGGCAGATGATTTCATCTGGATCTGAATCTTTTCTTTGTAAAGAGGAAAAAATACATTGCCATTGTTGCATTTGATTCTTCCTCTTTCCTCTCAATCATAGGCTTTACACTCTAATCATGTTAAAATACTTACTCTTCATAGGCACCATACTGTTTTACAAAACTGGACCTTGGTTAATGCTCTTTCTTCTGCTTTCAAGGTCTTCAATTAGCTTAACCCTCACTAGCAAGTTAATTCTCAGAATTTGTTCTCTACTATAATAAGGAGATTCACATGATTTTATACGGCTCTGACTGTGCGATGAGGAGCCTCTGCAAGCCTAATCTTTTCATGTTTTTATTTTCAAACAAGAAGTAACTTTTGCATGAAGTTTTTGCAATTTCCTTACATTGAGAGATAAAGGAGCATGAGACAATTTTATTACCATACAATTTCCATGGGGGAGCTTTTTGGACATTTACTGTGACCCTACTGTCAGAGCAAAAAAGAAGTATCACTCTTGAGCCTGGGTTCCCAACAACCTGCAGTCTCTGAAGTTGATGAGACAGTGACTATATTTTGAATCAAATTCCATAAATTTTAGTTGTCCTTTTTCAATGTCTTAAGTCAATCTTAAGTCAAAGAAATTCATCTTTGCCTTCAGCACAATCAATTTTCCCGAAGACATCTTAATCCTCTTCCAGTTTTCAAATATGTTATTTTATGGGAGTTAGAGTGGGGGGAATCCTCTGGGGAACAAAAGACTTCGAAAATACAGCTCCCTCTTTTTTTCTCTTATAAATCTAAGGTTTCTTTTTTACAATTATTAATCAATTCTTCTGTCAAACAAATGCAGAGAAATCATAATCCTTAAAATTCTAGTTTCTTGAGTCTTCTTAAAAAAGTTACATGATTCTGCTCATTCACATTCCTTAATTACAAAGTAAATACCAATATGGCTTCAAAAGAAAAAATAATAATATAAAATAAAATATTCTCAGTCCTAGTCCATGACTACACTAGGAAAAACAAACACACACATTTTAGAAGAGAAAAACTCTCTTAGGTAGGATGTTTTAATATTCAAGCCATCCACCATTTGCTATTAAGTTCTATCCAAACCAAAACTAAACAAAGTAAAGAGGTTTCGTGAGAACTAAATAAGGCAGAATAAAGTGTCTGATCCAGAGCCTCATTCATTAATTCAAAAGATATTTGGGCACTGAATATATGTCAGCTACTGAATTAAGTATTAGGAACACAAGGATATATAAGATGCTATCCCATTTCTCACGGTTCTTACCACTTTCCTTTCCTTCTCTCATCTCCTTCCTCTCTTTCATTCTCTTATAGAGAAAACTACTTCTTAGAAATAAGACATCAAAACCAGTTACAGAACTCATTATTGTTTCCTGAGTAGACCTTATTAAAGAAAGATCTCCTCGGGATTACTTCACTTTCCAAAAAGACTGGAGAATTTATGACTTCAAGGATAGTTTTAACGGACAAATTTCTTTTGGTGTGTTTTTTTATGAAAGTTGTACCCTTTACAGAATAAGAGTACAAAACATTATAATCATTAATATTTAAGGTGACAGTTTGACAGCTTAAAATAGAGTCTTTTCAAGGACACTTGAAATAAAGCCTTAAAAAGATGACAAGTGAAGATATGACAAAATCTTCACAAGAAAAATTTGCCATCAGTGTTAATCAGCAAAGTCAGTTATTTACAGTGACACAACAGTGAGCAAAGGCAAACAGTGCATACACATATTAAACTCTTGAAAACTGTCAAAAGCATGGTTTTATAAAATTGACTCTAAACATAACAAATCATTTTATATGAAAGGACTCAGGCTTGGGCACCTAGCTTCCTATGGATATGAGTTCTTTGGGAGCAATCTTGAAGATGTATTACACAACACTTCCCTTGGCACTGCTCATCAAGTTGATCACTAACATTTATTGAGCCCTTATTCCTACTAGCACCTGATGCTGTACATTACAAACCACATGTGGACAATTGTGCATCCTTTTTTAAAAGCTTGAAATAAGAGGCTAGAGGTGTAAATCAAAGGAGTCTCTATCCTTCTCTATAATATTTCTTTTAAAAATGAGACTGCATTTATATTATACTTGTGTAATTTGAAATAAATTTTAAAACCATATCCTATTTTCCTGGAGAATGGTATGGTATAGTGGCTTATCTCTCTTTCTCTCCCAGTAGATTTTTGCCACAAATCAGATTTCTCAGAAAACAGACCCAGGGAGAGGGAGATCTGCATGAGGGAGGTTTATGAGAGAGCATTCTTTGAGAACACCTTCTATGAGGGGTGTGGAATGAATTAAGCAAATGGAAGAGTTCGGCTGTGACTGCAGTTAGAGCACAGTCCTCAACCAATCCTACAAGGAATCTGCAGTTGGGATGGTTGCTCAGGGTTTGCCCTCCGAGGGGAAAGTGGCCTTTAAATCCCAGCCTTTAAATCCCAGCATCAACCAGTCAATGGAGTGGGTTATGTCTCTTTAGCTGACGGCAATTGCTAGGAGGGGCTCATCTAAGAGGTGTCAGTCACCAAGACTTGCAGCAGATAGGGCATGAGCACATGAATGCTCTAATCCTGATGTGCGAGTGGTAAAGAATCTGGACAGTGTCCATGACAAGTATGTAAGTTCCTTGAGGAGAGCAGTTGTGACTTCAACTTCATTTTCTCCACAGCCTTTTGCATCATTTCTGGCACAGGACAGAGATTCAGTGAAAGCTTGCTGAATGAATAAAATAACATGTCTCATAACTATAAAGTTCACTTTTGCTTGAGTATAAAGAGAGAGATGAAGAGTGATGAGAAATGAATCTAGAAGAAGTAAGTAGAGTTCTGTTATGGTTAATTTCATGTGTCAACTTGACTGGACCATGGGATGACCAGATAGCTGGTTAAACATTTCTAGTTATGTCTGGGAGGGTGTTTCAGGAAGAGATTAGCCTTTCAATTGGTGGGTTGATGGAGACAGATTGTCCTCGCAGTGTTGGTGGTGGGTATCATCCAATCTGTTGAGGGCCTGAATAGAACAAAAAAGTAGGGGAAGGTTCAATTCTTTATCTCTCTGCCTAACTGCAGGAGCTGAAACATAGGTCTTCTCCTGCCCTTGGACTGGGACTTAATCATCGGTGCTCCTGGCTCTCAGGCCTTGAGAATCAGACTACAATTTACACCACAGCCTTTCCTGGGTCTCTAGTTTGCATTCAGACCAAAGACTGTGAGACTTCTCAGCTTCCATAATTGCATGAGCCAATTTCTTATAATAAATCTCATATATATATCGTATTGGTTCCGTCTCTCTGGAGAACACTAACTAATACAGAAATTAGTATTGAGAAGTGGGGTGATGCTATAACAAACATCCTAAAATATGGAAGTGGCTTAGGAACTGTGTAACAGAGAGAAGATGAAAGAATATAGAGGTACATGCTAGAAAAAGCGGATATTGCTGTAAAAGGACTGATAAAGACAATTTTGGTGAGAGCTCAGAAAAAAAAGAATTGTAGAGAAAGCTTCCATCTTCTTAGAAATACATAAATAATCACGAACAGAATGTTGGTAGAAATATGGACAGGAAGGGCCATTCTGATGAGGTCTCAGATGGAAATAAGGAACATGTTATTGGACAATGGAGAAAAGGTAATACTTGTTATAAAGTGGCAAAGAACTCTGCTGAATTGTGTTTGTGTTCCACTGTTCCATGGAAGGTACGACTTGCAACTAATGAAACTGGATAATTAGCTAAGATTTCTGAGCAAAGTGTTGAAGAAGCACTTTGGTTCCTTCTGACTGCTTAGAGTAAAGTGCAAGAAGAGAGAAATGAATTGAAGATAGAACTGTTAAGCAAAAAGGAACCAGAATTTAAAGATTTGGAAATTTGTTAGCCTATCCAGAATGCTGAGAACAGTCTGTTTTGGGGCCACGACTGATAAGGAAATGAGTATTGGTATGATCCATGGACCTAATCAGCTACCCGAGCAGAAACATTGACAGTTTGAACTAAAGAGATTAGAAACACAATGAAATGAAGGAGGGCTGCAGGACTTCTTAGATCCCACAGGACTGGACAATATTGCTATTCAGCTGTGCACCGTACTCCAAGACAAGGGAAGAAGGACCTCAAAGACAATCCAGAGATCACCGAGGCTGCCACTCCCACCACAGGCCCAGAGGGCATGGGCCCAGTAAGCAAGGTTGCCACCACTTTGGTTTCAAAGGGCAGGATCACTGCCCGGTAGAGCTATGGGGACATGACCCCAACCCCATATCTGAAGGTGGGACTGCCACCTCAGTGGGCCCAGAGGGAAGATCATCAAGCCAAAAAGGATCATTCTCAAGCCTTAAGGTCTAATGGAGTTTGCCTTGCTAGATTTAGGACTTGCTTGGGACGCATCACCCCTTTCTACCTTCTGATTTCTCTCTTTTGGAATGCCTATCTCACCATTATATTTTAGAAGCACATAACTTATCTACTTTCATAGGTTCACAAGAGAGGAATTTTGCCTCAGGATGAATTGCACCTTGAGTCTTATCCATATCTGATTTAGATGCTATTTAGATAAGACCTTGGAATTTAGAGTTGATGCCAGTTGAGTTAAGACTTTTGAGGCTGTTGGGATGTACTAAGTATATTTCACAAGTGAGAAGGACATGAATTTGGAGGATCCAGGGGCAGAATGTTATGGACTGAATGTTTTGGTCCCCTCAAAATTCATATGTTGAAAGTCTAATCTTCAATGTGATGGTATTTGGAGGTGGGAACTTCGGGAGGTTAATTAGGATTAGATTATATCATAAGAGTGATGCCATCATGATGGGATTAATGCCCTTATACAAAAGAGACATGAAATTGAGACCTGAAATTCTCTGTGTCATATGAGGATACAGCAAGAAGGTGTCCATCTACAAATAAGAGGGCCCTCACCAGAACCAAAGTGACCAGTGCCGTAATCTTGGATATCCCAGCCTCTAGACCTGTGAAAATAAATATCTGTTGTTTAAGCCACTCAATCTATGGTATTTGTTATAGCAACCCAAGCTAAAACAGGTCCCTATCACAGTGATATTCATAAACTGTGTTAATCCACTGTAGAGCATATGGGCTGTATTTTATGCACCTTAGGAATCCTTAGAAGGGTTTTAGCCAGTCTTATGATCAAATTTAGATTTTACACTGATCACTTTTGCCAAAAATGTAGATGAGAACAAAACAGGAGGAATCAAGACGAATCACAGCTAATTTAATAGTTTGGGTAAAAGTTGATGAAGCTCTGAAATAAAATTGCAGCAGTAGAAATAGAAAAAAAAATATTTAAGAAATAGGACTTGGTTCTGTGTAGGGGTAAAGGGAGAGAGGGGAATGTAAAATGATCCCAAGTTTTCCAGCTAGTGTGACTAGATGGTGGAATTAAGTGAAATCTGAAACCCAAGAGGAGTTACAGTTGTAGAAGAGGAAATCTAGTAGGTCCTTGAGACCAAAGAATATGACTTGCTCACCATTTTATTCCCAGCCCCTACTATATAGTGCTAAGTATGAAGAAGTATTATGGACAGAGGGATCATTAGAAAAGTGAGGACAGTGGGTGAAGTGACATTCAAGGTTTTTTTTTCCAGTATTAGTACATAAGTGAGTCCTACACACTGTAATACTCTGAAATCACTTCTTGAGAAAGTAACTGGTAGCATGCAGCTCTTCAGAAGGAATGTTCAGAGGACATACTACAGAGGTCTTTCAAAAGTTCAACAGAGATGCCTCAGGCTTCTGCAAAGACTTGATTCCAATAGAATTTGTCAAATGTATTTTAACTATTTTTAAAGCTGTACTTGAAAATACACACTCAACTGTGAACTAGAATCATATCTGAGCACTTTAGAGATCACTAATATATTGTTTGTGTTTTTATTTTTGACGGTGAGAGTAAATGTTACAAATTTGGATTAAAATGTAAATCCATACTAACATAATAACTTCTTTCTTTCTTTCTTTCTTTCTTTATTTTTTTTTTTACTATCTTTGGGTACACTAAATAATTTATATAAAAATTGTTGAGCAGAAGCAAGAAAAACTACAATCCTGCAGCCTGTGGACCAAAAACCACAGTTACAGAAAGATAGACAAGATGAAAAGGCAGAGGGCTATGTACCAGATGAAGGAACAAGAAAAAACCCCAGAAAAACAACTAAATGAAGTGGAGATAGGCAACCTTCCAGAAAAAGAATTCAGAATAATGATAGTGAAGATGATCCAGGACCTCGGAATAAGAATGGAGGCAAAGATTGAGAAGATGCAAGAAGTGATTAACAAAGACCTAGAAGAATTAAAGAACAAACAAACAGAGATGACCAATACAATAACTGAAATGAAAACTACACTAGAAGGAATCAATAGCAGAATAACTGAGGCAGAAGAACGGATAAGTGACCTGGAAGACAGAATGGTGGAATTCACTGCTGCAGAACAGACTAAAGAAAAAAGAATGAAAAGAAATGAAGACAGCCTAAGAGATCTCTGGGACAACATTAAACGCAACAACATTCGCATTATAGGGATCCCAGAAGGAGAAGAGAGAGAGAAAGGACCAGAGAAAATATTTGAAGAGATTATAGTCGAAAACTTCCCTAACATAGAAAAGGAAATAGCCACCCAAGTCCAGGAAGCGCAGAGAGTCCCATACAGGATAAACCCAAGGAGAAACACGCCGAGACACATAGTAATCAAAGTGGCAAAAATTAAAGACAAAGAAAATTATTGAAAGCAGCAAGGGAAAAACGACAAATAACATACAAGGGAACTCCCATAAGGTTAACAGCTGATTTCTCAGCAGAAACTCTGCAAGCCAGAAGGGAGTGGCATGATATACTTAAAGTGATGAAAGGGAAGAACCTACAACCAAGATTACTCTACCCGGCAAGGATCTCATTTAGATTTGATGGAGAAATCAAAAGCTTTACAGACAAGCAAAAGCTAAGAGAATTCAGCACCACCAAACCAGCTCTACAACAAATGCTAAAGGAACTTCTCTAAGTGGGAAACACAAGAGAAGAAAAGGACCTACAAAAACAAACCCAAAACAATTAAGAAAATGGTCATAGGAACATACATATCGATAATTACCTTAAACGTGAATGGATTAAATGCCCCAACCAAAAGACATAGACTGGCTGAATGGATACAAAAACAAGACCCATATATATGCTGTCTACAAGAGACCCACTTTAGACCTAGGGACACATACAGACTGAAAGTAAAGGGATGGAAAAAGATATTCCATGCAAATGGAAATCAAAAGAAAGCTGGAGTAGCTATACTCATATCGGATAAAACAGACTTTAAAATAAAGAATGTTACAAGAGACAAGGAAGGACACTACATAATGATCAAGGGGTCAATCCAAGAAGAAGATATAACAATTATAAATATATATGCACCCAACATAGGAGCACCTCAATACATAAGGCAACTGCTAACAGCTATAAAAGAGGAAATTGACAGTAACACAATCATAGTGGGGGACTTTAACACCTCACTTACACCAATGGACAGATCATCCAAAATGAAAATAAATAAGGAAACAGAAGCTTTAAATGACACAATAGACCAGATAGATTTAATTGATATATATAGGACATTCCATCCAAAAACAGCAGATTACACGTTCTTCTCAAGTGCGCACGGAACATTCTCCAGGATAGATCACATCTTGGGTCACAAATCAAGCCTCAGTAAATTTAAGAAAATTGAAATCATATCAAGCATCTTTTCTGACCACAACGCTATGAGATTAGAAATGAATTACAGGGAAAAAAAAGTAAAAAAGACAAACACATGGAGGGTAAACAATACGTTACTAAATAACCAAGAGATCACTGAAGAAATCAAAGAGGAAATCAAAAAATACCTAGAGACAAATGACAATGAAAACACGACGACCCAAAACCTATGGGATGCAGCGAAAGCAGTTCTAAGAGGGAAGTTTATAGCTATACAAGCCTACCTCAAGAAACAAGAAAAATCTCAAGTAAACAATCTAACCTTACACCTAAAGGAACTAGAGAAAGAAGAACAAACAAAACCCAAAGTTAGCAGAAGGAAAGAAATCATAAAGATCAGAGCAGAAATAAATGAAATAGAAACAAAGAGAACAATAGCAAAGATCAATAAAACTAAAAGTTGGTTCTTTGAGAAGATAAACAAAATTGATAAGCCATTAGCCAGACTCATCAAGAAAAAGAGGGAGAGGACTCAAATCAATAAAATCAGAAATGAAAAAGGAGAAGTTACAACAGACACCGCAGAAATACAAAGCATCCTAAGAGACTACTACAAGCAACTTTATGCCAATAAAATGGACCACCTGGAAGAAATGGACAAATTTTTAGAAAGGTATAACCTTCCAAGACTGAACCAGGAAGAAACAGAAAATATGAACAGACCAATCACAGGTAATGAAATTGAAAGTGTGATTAAAAATCTTCCAACAAACAAAAGTCCAGGACCAGATGGCTTCACAGGTGAATTCTATCAAACATTTAGAGAAGAGCTAACACCTATCCTTCTCAAACTCTTCCAAAAAAATTGCAGAGGAAGGAACACTCCCAAACTCATTCTATGAGGCCACCATCACCCTGATACCAAAACCAGACAAAGACACTACAAAAAAGAAAATTACAGACCAATATCACTGATGAATATAGATGCAAAAATCCTCAACAAAATACTAGCAAACAGAATCCAACAACACATTAAAAGGATCATACACCACGATCAAGTGGGATTTATCCCAGGGATGCAAGGATTCTTCAATATACGCAAATCAATCAATGTGATACACCATATTAACAAATTGAAGAAGAAAAACCATATGATCATCTCAATAGATGCAGAAAAAAGCTTTTGACAAAATTCAACCACCGATTTATGATAAAAACTCTCCAGAAAGTGGGCATAGAGGGAACCTACCTCAACATAATAAAGGCCATATATGACAAACCCACAGCAAACATCATTCTCAATGGTGAAAAACTGAAAGCATTTCCTCTAAGATCAGGAACGAGACAAGGATGTCCACTCTCACCACTATTATTCAACATAGTCTGGAAGTCCTAGCCACAGCAATCAGAGAAGAAATAAAAGGAATACAAATTGGAAAAGAAGAAGTAAAACTGTCACTGTTTGCGGATGACATGATACTATACATAGAGAATCCTAAAACTGCCACCAGAAAACTGCTAGAGCTAATTAATGAATATGGTAAAGTTGCAGGATACAAAATTAATGCACAGAAATCTCTTGCATTCCTATACACTAATGATGAAAAATCTGAAAGAGAAATTATGGAAACACTCCCATTTACCATTGCAACAAAAAGAATAAAATACCTAGGAATAAACCTACCTAGGGAGACAAAAGACCTTTATGCAGAAAACTATAAGACACTGATGAAAGAAATTAAAGATGATACCAAGAGATGGAGAGATATACCATGTTCTTGGATTGGAAGAATCAACATTGTGAAAATGAGTATACTACCAAAAGCAATCTACAGATTCAATGCAATCCCTAACAAATTACCAATGGCATTTTTTACGGAGCTAGAACAAATCATCTTAAAATTTGTATGGAGACACAAAAGACCCCGAATAGCCAAAGCAGTCTTGAGGCAAAAAAATGGAGCTGGAGGAATCAGACGCCCTGACTTCAGACTATACTACAAAGCTACAGTAATCAAGACAATATGGTACTGGCACAAAAACAGAAGCATAGATCAATGGAACAAGATAGAAAGCCCAGAGATTAACCCACGCACCTATGGTCAACTAATCTATGACAAAGGAGGCAAAGATATACAATGGAGAAAAGACAGTCTCTTCAATAAGTGGTGCTGGGAAAACTGGACAGCTACATGTAAAAGAATGAAATTAGAATACTCCCTAACACCATACACAAAAATAAACTCAAAATGGATTAGAGACCTAAATATAAGACTGGACACTATAAAACTCTTAGAGGAAAACATAGGCAGAACACTCTTTGACATAAATCACAGCAAGATCTTTTTTGATCCACCTCCTAGAGTAATGGAAATTAAAACAAAAATAAACAAATGGGACCTAATGAAACTTCAAAGCTTTTGCACAGCAAAGGAAACCATAAACAAGACGAAAAGACAGCCCTCAGAATGGGAGAAAATATTTGCAAACGAATCAACAGACAAAGGATTAATCTCCAAAATATATAAACAGCTCATTCAGCTCAATATTAAAGAAACAAACACCCCAATCCAAAACTGGGCAGAAGACCTAAATAGACATTTCTCCAAAGAAGACATACAGACAGCCACGAAGCACATGAAAAGATGCTCAACATCACTAATTATTAGAGAAATGCAAATCAAAACTACAATGAGGTATCACCTCACTCCTGTTAGAATGGGCATCATCAGAAAATCTACAAACAACAAATGCTGGAGAGGGTGTGGAGAAAAGGGAACCCTCTTGCACTGTTGGTGGGAATGTAAATTGATACAGCCACTATGGAGAACAATATGGAGGTTCCTTAAAAAACTAAAAATAGAATTACCATATGACCCAGCAATCCCACTACTGGGCATATACCCAGAGAAAACCATAATTCAAAAAGACACATGCACCCGAATGTTCATTGCAGCACTATTTACAATAGCCAGGTCATGGAAGCAACCTAAATGCCCATCAACAGACGAATGGATAAAGAAGTTGTGGTACATATATACAATGGAATATTACTCAGCCATAAAAAGGAACGAAATTGAGTCATTTGTTGAGAAGTGGATGGATCTAGAGACTGTCATACAGACTGAAGTAAGTCAGAAAGAGAAAAACAAATATCGTATATTAATGCATGTATGTGGAACCTAGAAAAATGGTACAGATGAGCCGGTTTGCAGGGCAGAAGTTGAGACACAGATGTAGAGAATGGACATATGGACACCAAGGGGGGAAAACTGCGGTGGGGTGGGGATGGTGGTGTGCTGAATTGGGCGATTGGGATTGACATGTATACACTGATGTGTATAAAATTGATGCCTAATAAGAGCCTGCAGTATAAAAAAAACAAACAAAACAACTAATACTAAACTTTCATTGGGTTATTTGCATGGAAATATGTTAATATAAATGTTTCAGACATTACATGAAATTTCTAAAAATCTTATATTTGTATTTGTATGGAAATATGTATGGAAATATGTTAATATAAATGTTTCAGACATTACATGAAATTTCTAAAAATCTTATATTTGTATTTGTATGGAAATATGTATGGAAATATGTTAATATAAATGTTTCAGACATTACATGAAATTTCTAAAAATCTTATATGTTCTGGTATAATGTTATAAGTAATAATCCTAGTTATTACTTTAAAATGTATATCGCAGAAATAACTAATTTTCTTGTCAACTGCATTATTATGAACTTTCATCAAATCTTTAACTGTGGTCATTTTTAAGTCTTTTGTCATTTACAGACAGTTCTGGGTGTACTCTGATGCTTTTGCAAATATGTTCCTATAAAAGGGTTTCATCTTCAAGAAATTCATGGAAAAGACTGACAAGTACAGGTTTCTGGTAACTGACTGTACTGCTGAACTGAATGAATAAGCATTTTCAGAACTCTAATGAAAAACTGATGAACTCATAAAAGTGCTAACAAAAGATCAAGATGAAAAAAAAATTAATTACAGGGGACTGAGTGAACTGATGAGGATGAGTATAATTTTTGTCACTTTCCGTCTGAATTAAAAAAAAAAAAATCCCACAAGGACTCAGAGGCAAAGAATATACAAATCAATTTTGCACTGCAAAGTAAAGGAGCTGTTACAGTGGAGGATTACTGGACTGAATGTCAATATTATGACATAGTATGAGTGTGTTTCATGTTTGGTAATTGCAATCGTTGCTTTTGTTGTGGTCATCCATGTACAATGCTTGGTGTCAGTCTATCTATCTCTTGTAAAAATAAAATACAGTGTGTGTGTGTGGAAAAAAAAAACAAAACAAAAAAAACAAAACAAAAAAAAAATTGTTATGTTGTTTAAAAAAAACCCACCAATTTAGCCTTATCTCTTATTTTACAGACAAAGAAATTTAGGCCTAGAGAAGTAAAATAATATGCCCAGGATACAGAGCACATCAATGGAAGAGAAAGACCTAGAAAGCAATTGCGTCAATTAAGAGTTTGATGCTCTTTCCACAGTACCACACTGCTGGGAAGAGATGGGATTTTCATTCAGAGATTGCCTTGCTACCACTGTTGTGTAGTTATCTTACCCCCTTGTAGGTAATGTGACTGAGTGTTCAAAAGCACTTATGTAACATATAAAAGGTCAAGAAAAACCGTATCATTTATCTGGAAGCAAAAATTAAAGTCTATAAATTATAAACAAGAGTAATGACTCTGATATAAAGGAGAGTCACAGTGCATGAATTAAATCCATGAGTCTGTAGAAAGAGACTGATGGACAAACAGGTTATTAAGGTAAAGGCCAGGCTGGTGAATAAATGGGGGAGAAAAAAGTTTTCTGCTCCTTCTGTTTTCTAAGGAAAATGCCTCTTATTTTCAGTTTCTCTTGCAACCTTTCTTCAGAGGTGCCTTCCTTTCATCAGCCAACCAAATGGCATTCACCAAAATGCCCACTGTAGACTATTCAGTCAGCGGCCTTCTGCTAAACACACTAAGCCCTGAAGTCACAGGGAGAAAGAAGCAGTCCCTGCCCTTGCAGAGCTCACACTTGCAGAGATAAAAAGTAGATTCACTTTTTGCCCCTAATTATTGAACCATAACTATTTGCTCCTGCCTTCATCATTTTTATTTTTTTGAGAAAAATAATAGGATCAATGAATTGATTGCTTAATGAGGCATAGTCAATGATAACTTATATTCATTTTTACCTATCCATGTTTTTAAAATATCTATCCATGGTTTTTATTTTCACTTTCACTAAACCAACAAAGTCCTTCCTCCATAGAGTACCATAAGCACTGTAGATTATATGTGTTCACTTGATTCTTCTTCATCACAAAATGACATACTATTTTTCTCTCTTCACAGTAAAAAGTGATTAAATTAAAACAGGGTGAGTGTACTTTTTCTGTAGAAATCCAGATAGTAAATATTTCAAGCTTTGCAAGTCTCTGTCGACTCTACTCAACTTAGCCATTGAAGCATGAAAGCAGCCATAGACAACACGTAAATGAGTATGTCTATGTTCCAATAAAACTTTATTTATGAACACTAAAATTTGAATTTCAAATAATTTTCACATCACAAAACATTAATGCTTCTTTCGATTGTTTTCAACCATTGAAAAATGTTAACCCAGTATTAGTTTACAGGCCATATAAAGCAGGCCAGATTTGTCTTGTGGGACATAGTTTGCCCACCCCTAAATTAGAATTTTAACTTCATTAACAAACGTCGCCCCTAAATTAGAATTTTAACTTCATTAACAAATGTTACCTAGGGCTTCCCTGGTGGTGCAGTGGTTAAGAGTCCACCTGCCAATGCAGGGGACACGGGATCGAGCCCTGGTCCGGGAAGATCCCACATGCCGCTGAGCAACTAAGCCCGTGCACCACAACTACTGAGCCTGCGCTCTAGAGCCCGCGAGCCACAACTACTGAGCCCGCATGCTACAACTACTGAAGCCCGTAGCCCAGGCTCCACAACAAGAGAAGTCAACGCAATGAGAAGCTTGCACACAGCAACAAAGAGTAGCCCCCGCTCGTCGCAACTGGAGAAAACCCGCACGTAGCAACGAAGACCCAACACAGCCAAAAATAAATAAATAAGTTTAAAAACATGTTTAAAAAATAAAACGTTACCTAGAGATTAACTTTGTTTCAGAGATATTTTTAGAGAAAGGCTAACTACTTCAGAATATACATTTGATTTCAATAGTTTGAAATCATTTCCTGTTTGAGAATGAGTTGGTTAAGAAACAGCATCTTTCAAATAAGAGTAGTTCAAATAGGGAAGAGCCCAGTACAGCCAGCAAAAATTGATTATGTTAAAAGTAACTTCCAGTGCTTCAGTCTCTGTTCACATTTATTTTTACTGGAAAAGTAGCCGAATCTTGGTCTTGAGCTTGCCAGCCCTGCTGAGAGATCATGAGTCATGCCAAGCTTCTCAGGAAGTGGCTTCCTAAAAGCATTTATCTGGTCAACTCCTGGTCATCAATTCATGGATTAAAAACAAAACAACAAAACAACCAAAAAACCTCACCTGCAAACTAAACACGCCTATTTATCACTCATCTAATACCTTGGTTACACCAATAAGAAACTTACACTGTGGAATCCAAATAAAATGTCTGTGTTGGTTCACATAGCCAGGACTCACAGAGAGAAGAGCTCAGAATTTGATAGAAAGTTGTCCAAGTTTTAATTTCATAAGCCATGCAAACATCTTTAAGTGTTATTTAAATTCTCACATTTAGGGAAGCCAGTAGGAAAATGTAGGCATGCCTACATTATGGCTAAGCTCCAAACTCCAACTAAAAGCAAAATATTTTTATCACTTCACACATCAGTGAGAATTCTTATATCTTGGAGGAACTAACGTAAGTCTGTTTTACCATTCTCTCTAATTGGTACTTTGAAGAACCAGGTGTTATTAGCACTTAGAGAGAAAGACGCGTCTTCCCAAGCCCTAATAAACCAGCACTCTACTGCCTCTTTGAAAGATTTATCATCAACCAGCTGCTGAACAGTACTGTCATCTTGCTTATCTCATCCTTGGCTGGAATTTAGACTTTGATTATAACATCAGTTATAGAGATCAAGTTTTAAAATTTAGAATCAGTTCACATTTGGGTAAATGTGATTTTTCCTTCTCCCTATAGCCACCATCAAAAGAAAGAGGCCTCTAGAAATAGAGACACAGATGTAGAGAACAAATGTATGGACACCAAGGGGGGAAAGTGGTAGTGGTGGTGGTGGTGCTGGGGGTGGGATGAATTGGGAGATTGGGTGTGACTACAATGTACACACTAATCTGTATAAAATAGATAACTAATAAGAACCTGCTATATAAAAGAATAAAATTAAAAAATTAAAAAAAAATAAAAAGAAATAGCCCTCTGCTTCAAACAAGTTAGGACCAACACAAAGCTTATAAGAGGCAGAGCTAGAATATGAACTCGAGCAGACTGACCAACCCAGTGCTCTTCGCTATGCTGCTACACTGCCTCCCTCTCTGCATAGCTGGTTACCTGTATGTTAGAGAGTACGAAGAAATTTCAGAAAGATTTAACAGTCTAAGACATAGACTGATAAGAACCTAAGTTTGGACTGTGATTATAGCAACTATGAAGACGCGATAAAGCTGACAAATATTCCTGTAGGTGAATCAACCAAACTTGCTAGAGAGATTTGAAGGCAGGAAAAAGAGAGATTACAGAGACAAGAATAATATCCGTATTTTATTTTGCAAATATTTATTGAGCACCTACCATGTGCCTGGAACTGTGCTAGATGTTGGGGAAGAAACTGTGGACAAAATAGACCATGGCTCTATGGCCCTGCCCTCTTGAAGCAAGATCATGTTAGTAATAGACAGCAGATTATATATAGAGAGAGACTATGTCTAGAAGGGTACACGGGCAATTTAATTTTAAAATGTGAATGTATTATCTATTTAAAAAAAATTTTTTTTGAATCAGGCAATTAAAAAAAATGAAACCTCATTCATATTCAGTGTTTCTTAGGAAAGCATGTCATTCTGTGCATTCTTTCACCTGAATAAGAATGATTTTAATTTTATATTTTCAGGCATGTTTGCCAAAAGATTTCATTTGTAATACTTGGTGCATTTACAAATTGTCACTTCACTTTTTAATTTTGTAGAGTATTTTCTGACCGTTTTTCTTCAGCCTAATAAAGACTGTGAAATGACAGGCCTTTGGTCAGCTCAGATTGGGGGAAAAATAAAAACTCTAGAGAGAGGTATATGTGTCTCACTGTCTCTCATGTGGCCAGGGTTAGGTTTTACTTACTGGGGCCAGTAAGAGAATGTGGAGTTAGTACTTTAGCAAGACTGTTGCCCAGAGCCAAAGAGCTAACAAAGCCAGGTCAGTCTGGTACAGAACAGAACTGGAAAACAGATAGACCAAGACTGATACAAACACCAGGAGGGAGCGGTAAGCTACAAATCAAAGTATCTACAGAGACAAGATCAAGAGCAGATAGAGGGAATTCCCTGGTGGTCCAGTGGTTAGGACTCTAAGCTTTCACTACTGAGGGTGTGGGTTCAATCCCTGGTCAGGGAACTAAGATCCCACAAGCCACACGGTGCAGCCAGAAAAAAAAAAAAGAAGAGCAGATAGAGATGGGTAAAGTGATTCCCATGAACACTGCTAGATACTACATGCTAGATGTTCACAGCTGTCTTTTGGGGCAAATACGCATATATTTCCATGGTGAGTTAAGCTGGGGCAAAGAAGGCAATATTGCTCCTAGAGATCTCAGGTTTCAAAGCGAAGAACACTATTCAAGATCCTGAGGACCACTGGGAAAAATTTACCCAGCTTACACTTCACTGGCATTACTTATGTGTGCTATATACTATACTACATGGCTTTATCTCCATCCTAAGTTCATTTTTAAAAATACGTATTATACCTCTCACTAGTTAGTTGTAAAATTATTAGACATCACAAAACATCTTGGACAGTATGCCAAATGATATTAGAACTATTACATATGTAAATAAATGTATTAAGAGTAGGAAACACAAAGCCTATTTGCCCTGTCAGACACAGTGCTTTTTAAAACATTTAACTTGAGTATGATATTTTTTTAAAGAAACTTTTGTTGTCACCATGACTAAAGTAATACATGCGCATCAATAATCAGTAGGGGGAAAAACAAGGAAGAAAGGAGGGAGAAAGCGGGAAGAGAAGGAAGGAGGGAGAGACAAAACATCTCCACTGGTCAAATTGAGGCATATGTCATGTTAGTGTTTTTTATTATTTTTTTTGTTCACATGTACGATTTACATGGATGGATGGATGGATAATTATGCATCTGAGAGTTTTTTTCACTAGACCTAGATACTCTTCTATTTTACTATAAACTTTTCCTTAAAATAATTTCTATATTAAAATCCATTAATTATAGATTTTTCGTAAGTTGTACATATCTGTGGCAGGTTGGCTTCTCCAAGAAGCTGACTCAGACTCAGTTTATGTTGTAGAATGTTTAGGAAGGAGGGTTTTAGGGTTAACACCTGGGGCAGAAGAAAGCAGGATTGAGTAGAGAGAAAAGTCATGCTGCAGTGCTGGCACCACAACAAGCTTGGTCGACACCACACTGAGTTCTGGGCCTAAAATTTGTCCCATTATACCTCCAATTCTATAAGTCAAAGTAGATGGGTTGCCTTGAGAAGGGTGGCTTTCTGCAGCCACCTGAAATCTGTTCGTCTGCCAGGAGACTGCCACCTGTAACTGTCTGTTGATAGCAATCTCAGCAGCTGGGGCAACAAATCCTTCCTTGCAGGGAGATTTGGATAGCATATCACCATGTCCAACACAATATCATATTTAACTTTTGTGTATTTTTATATTCTTACCAATTTTTCTTTATTAAAAATAACTCAATATGTATTTTTAAACATGTATTTAAGGTTATATATCCAAAACTAGAGTTACTGAGTTAAAATATTTGAATCTTCCTTGAAACATATGACAAACTACCTTCCAAATAATTGTTCCAATTTGCACTTGTACAAGCAGTGTACCAGAGCTGCCCATTTTACAAGCGTGTCGGCTTTGGATATTTTCATTTAAAAATGGTAATCTGACAGGTTAACATATTACTTCTTTTAAAATTTACTTTCTATGGATTATTAGTGAATTTTAACATTAATTTATGTTTCTCCAATCAATAATATAGCTTCCGTTGCAAACTGCCTGTTTATTCACTTTGCTCATTTTCCAACTGCTGTATTAGTATCACCATCATTAGAAAGGAGTTAAGAGTTCCCCTTTAAGGTACAGTAATCAAGACAGTATGGTACTGGCACAAAACATAAATATAGATCAATGGTACAGGATAGAAAGCCCAGAGATAAAACCATGCACATATGGGCACCTCATTTATGGCAAATGAGGCAAGAACATACAATGGAGAAAAGAGAGCCTCTTCAATAAGTGGTGCTGGGAAAACTGGACAGTTACATGTAAAAGAATGAAATTAGAACACTACCTAACACCATACACAAAAATAAACTCCAAATGGATTAAAGACTTAAATGTAAGACCTGACACTATAAAGCTTTTAGAGGAAAACATATGAAAAACAATCTGACATAAACCACAGCAAGATCTTTTTTGACCCACCTCCTAGAGTAACAGAAATAAAAACAAAAATAAACAAATAGGACTTAAACTTAAAAGCTTTTGCACAGCAAAGGAAAGCATAAACAAGACAAAAAGACAACGCTCAGAATGGGAGAAAATATTTGCAAATGAAACAACAACGTATTAATCTCCAAAATATACAAACAGCTCATGGAGCTCAATATCAAAAAAAACAAACAATCCAGGTAAAAAATGGGTGGAAGACCTAAATAGACATTGCACCAAGGAAGACATACAGACGGCCAAGAGGCACATGAAAAGATGCTCAACATCACTAATTATTAGAGAAATGCAAATCAAAACTACAGTGAGGTATCACCTCACGCCAGTCAGAATGGCCATTATCAAAAAAGCTAGAAACAATAAATGCTGGAGAGGGTGTGGTGAAAAGGGAACCCTCCTGCACTGCTGGTGGGAACGTAAATTGACACAACCACTATGGAAAACAGTATGGAGGTTCCTTAAAAAACAAAAAATAGAACTACCATATGACCCAGCAATCCCACTACTGGGCATATACCCTGAGAAAACCGTAATTCAAAAAGAGACATGTACCACAATGTTCACTGAAGCACTATTTACAATAGCCAGCACATGGAACCAACCTAAATGTCCATCGACAGATGAATGGATAAAGAAGATGTGGCACATAAATACAATGGAATATTACTGAGCCATAAAATGAAATGAAATTGAGTTACTTGTAGTGAGGTGGATGGACCTAGAGTCTGTCATACAGAGTGAAGTAAGTCAGAAAGAGAAAAACAAATACCCTATGCTAACACATATGTATGGATTCTAAAAAAAAAAAAAAAAAAAAAGTGGTACTGATGAACCTAGTTGCAGGGCGGGAATAAAGATGTGGACATAGAGTATGGATTTGAGGACATGGGGTGGGAGGGAGAAGCTGGGGCAAAGTGAGAGAGTGGCATGGACATATATACACTACCGAATGTAAAATAGTTGGCTAGTGGGAAGCAGCAGCATAGCACAGGGAGATCAGCTTGGTGCTCTGTGATGACCTAGATGGATGGGACAGGGAGGATGGGAGGGAGGCTCAAGAGGGAGGGGATATGGGGACATATATATGCATATGGCTGATTCACTTTGTTGTGCAAAAGAAACTAACACAGTATTGTGAAGCAATTATACTCCAATAAAGATCTATTTAAAGAAAAGTTCCCCATTAAACTATTCTAGTTTCAAAATTTGAGGTTGGTTACTTCAACATAATCAATTCTTCCCTCCTACCTAGACCACTTCATTCACTCATCTATATTATTTGAGACTATATTTTTCTATCTTTCTTTCTATCTGGTAAACCAAAGGAGATGAAGATTATGCTGCAAAATAGGCTCACCCACAGTATAGTGCAACAGCATGTATTCTAGAAAAAGCCTTAGAGAGATGCTTAAGGAAGGTACAGAAACACCATTCATTGACTATATAAATAGATAAAATATACTGCCTACCAATATAGTATTTGTCAGCAGCTAAGATATAAACTGAAGAATTGAATGATTTTCTTTTAAAATATATGAGCAATTTTTGGTTTGTTATTAACTGACACCTTCAGTGTGCTTTGGAAATCAAAAATAAAAAGGCACTAGTAGATGTTTATTTTCTCCCTGTAAGCTTTTCATCTCTGATTTTGCCACAAGAGCCTATTTGCTTGGGGCCTTTCCATTTTAATTCAATCGGCTGCAAATTAATTTTCTGAGGAACAAAAAGTATTCCTGAGAGATGTTGTATGAGTTCCATATTGCTTTTATTTTCATCTTTAGGTTTAAAAAAGAAAACAAAGTTAATGAAATTGGTAGTAATAATCTTCCTTTCATGTATTTTTTTTAGATCTCATTATGAATTTTTTAGTTCTTTGTTTTTTTTTTAATAGTCAAGTTTCACAGCTACTCAAATGAACATCCACCAGAACACCAATGTGTTAATCATGGCATATACAAATGATGTGATAAACTCTAGAAATCAAAGTGAGCTAGCTGTAATAAGCAGTCTCCATATGGAATCTGCTTTACAAATATTAAATGCAACACAGACTTTCTTTCTTTTGGTGTCCAAGTTTTGTTTTTGTGGGTTTTTTTTTTCTTTCATTACCTACTTCTCCAACCTACAGTTAACTTTTCTTACGGATTTTTCAGAAGCAAAAGAATTCATCCTAAATAGTCACTTAATTAGAGTTAGTACATACAACTAAAAAGTTGCTAATTACAAGAGAGCTGAAATAGTTATTAGCAAAGTAGGTACCCAGTTTGTGTAGGCTTAGCAGATTATCATGGTCTTAGTGAGCTCACATTTGTCAGTGACTCAGAATCTATCTACTTGGAGCACAGCTAAAAATGATAATTCAGAGGCTAGGTATCTCCAGTCCTAACAACAGTAATTTCTACCAGATTTGGGGGGTTTGTCTTTACAGAAATGGAGAATGCTCATTCAAACCATTTATGCACACTTACTCATTGCTCAATGGATATAACTGTTCGTTCAACTGTTGGTAAGCAAGGAGGGGCAGTGCAGTCAGTTATTAGGAAACTGGGAAGTTTTGATATCCTGTAACCACTGCTATATGATAGCTATCACAAGTGGTAGTAAAACACAAGTCATAAGACAAAGATGACAGTATCATCAAAACCGAAAGATTTCAAGGGAACAATACACTCTTACTCTTTCTCTGAAACCTCTGTCCAGTTTCTCTTTAGCCTAGGAATGGAAGCATTTTTTCCTGGTTTCAAAGACACATTGGTACTAGGATAAAAAGCAGCCTTCCTGCTCCTTCTTAGAAGTCTATATGACAAATGCTGTGAGTGCCCACACGCCCACGAGTGTGTCTTGTTAATTTGTTTGTTCCCAGGCTTCACTTGCTTGACCTCCCAAACCATCCTGTTTATGTTGAACCTGTGGACTTGTGGAATGACAGCACTATGGTGGTAGACTCTTCATTTATCAGCTGTATTCTTGGAGAAGCTGCCTCTGACAACCTTAACTGAGAGTTTACAGTTTTCACCCTTGCAAATAAACTAGGCCTGTCTTCCTTGAAATCACAGATCATAAGATGATTTGAATAGTGGTCTCAGAAAGACAATTTCTTTTCTTTTCTTTCTTTTTTACTAATGTGGCAGTTTTACTGGCTGCTTAGCATTCTGTAATCAAAAGTAGTTAAAAACCATTCAAGATTTTCCTTAATATTTAGAACCTTTTTCCTAACTGTATATCCGTCGGGCATCTAAAGCGCATAAGCCATATCTGTAGGGCCGTTCCTTGCTGACCCAATTGGAGTACTGGTAATGAGGGAGAGCTCTCCTGAGGACCTTATGACCCATACCAGCTTATCTAATAAATGAGTATTAGTAACTAAGTAATTGATTCCTCAGGATACAAGCACATAAAGCATGTGAAGCTAAAACAAATCTCCTTTTTTTTTTGCCTTAGAAAATACAAAAGGCACAAGGTTGATTTCAGAAAGGCAACAAATCCATGAATATTTCATTTATATATATACATATATATATGAGAGAGAGAGAGAGAGAGAGAGGGAGAGAGAGGGAGAGAGAGAGAGAGGAAGAGAGATCCCTATATTTGGGGGATAGCTTTATGGTTTGCAATTCCATGGACAAGGGGATTTGGATGAGAAAGGAAAGACATCAAAGGGCAAACCATTTAGTCTCAGTTTGTGGGACATAGTCAAGACCCAAGCCAAGAATCCTGAAATGGAAGAACAAAATGAATACTCCCTCTATCATCACCAAACAACAAATGCTCAGTAGGTAACAGGCTTCTTTTTATGTGTCTCCTCTACCAAATAACAATGGACTTAATGCTCCTTGATGCCAAGCCATTTAACGTGTGTGCTTTGCATTTGGTGGGTGCTTAATGAGTGCTTCTGAGCAATTATGATCTTTTTTCATGTGAATTTTCAGAAAAGGGGATATATTGACACACTGTCATCAATATTTGTGAAGTGGGTGGAGCCCCTTCCTCGTTTTCTCTGCCTTGGTTCCCACTGTCACTTCAAGTGACTTGTCATCTTATGCCATCAAAACTATCTCTTAGGAAAGGATATGTGATAGAGGGGACTTGAGTCAGTGCAATTTCTCCTCAGAATGGCTTCAATCAGCATCAAGTGAGTATTTTGGGGTCTCTCTAAGAAAATTCTCTCTGATTCAACAATGTGAAAACCATCACAGTGGTGATGAAACAGCCATCAGGTCATAACCTGTACTTCCTTTGTCTCAGGAAACATCAGCTTTTTCCTATTTTGAAATGCAAATCCAATTTGTTACCACATGCCCCATGAATGCATACACACAGAAAAAATATCCCACAGAATTCCCCTTAAATCCTTGCTTAAAGCCCTTTAATGTCTTCCCTTTGCTTATGGCACAAAATGTAAAACCCTTAATGAGACTTCATGATCTCACTTACCTACCAGCTCATCTCAGCCCAAATGCCCTGGTTCTCTGTGCTCCAGCCACACTATTCTTTCCCAAGTTCTTCAGTGGAAGGGTTCCTGCTCACCTCGGGGAAAACATGCAGAGCCCTTCCCTGTCCTACCACTGCCTTGGCCAGCTTATGCTATCTATCAAGTCTCCTTTTAAATATCACTCTTATAGCACATTGAACTTACTGTAAGTAGAGGAACAGGATTAATAGGAAGATGTTAAGGAAATTCTGGTTTGGGAAATTAAAATGTATTAGGTTTAGTTAATACAAAAAAGAATGAGTTTAAACAGTGAATTTAAGGGAGACATTGAGAAAAACAGACAAGCTAAGGAAAACAAGTTAACATTTTTGAAACCTTAAGAGAGAAGTTGGTCAAGGACAAATAGCCAGGGGCGCACAGAGCCCAGCCAAGACTGAACTATGTCTGAGAGCACCACCCCGGTCCAGGGACCCCTCTACGTATTAATAATGAAATGCAACATATAAATAAAATCAACAGGAACTAAGGGCAGGATAACATGTGAACTAGCTACCTTCGCTTTGGGGGAAGCTCAGAGGGGGCATTTGGGAAGGATTTATCAAGTGCACAAAGCACAGCTGACAAAAGAATGGACTTGCACTGTAAATAAAAGAGACTGAAGGAGCCTGAGAGCTTCTGACGTTGTCATGGTCAGGATTATCCACAATGCCCCACCTGTTCTGCCTGAGGCATTGTTTCCTGGAAGGAAAACCTAAGGCTCAGTGGCTGTAGAGATCATTTTCAAAAAGATTTAGTGAATCAGCTTGGGCTATAAGTATTTGTGTTAGCTTACTAATAGACTTCTCTTCCTCTTACTATCAACAAGGAACTCAGCCAAAGGAGTTGTCCTGATAAATACAAGAGGAGAGCAAATAAACCACTGATTACAATTGTCATTAAATGTTAATGTTGACATTTTCAAGACATTTGCTCTGGCTCACCAACTAGACTGTAAATACCCATTGTGTAGAGTCTGTTTTCCTCATCATTGTATCAATTGCTTATGGTGTTACCTGGAACATAATCGGGACCCAATAAATGCTTAGATGGCTGACTGAATGAATGGCACAGAGAATATATATAACTGTGGGTATTTTCCCAACCAATGTATGCTAGACATAGAGGGCTATCCCCAGTCTAAGAGGAGCACAAAAAAAAAGTAGTATCGGCAAGTATATAGAAGAAGATATTCCACAAAAAATCTTCCACTTAATGGCAGCAATAGGGACAAGCTTTCTATCTCATAAAAACATCTAACCGCAACCTTCAACAACATCCCACCTTTTCTTAATATGTGAGTTTGGAATCTGTGAGGTGAGAAAGGGATAGTTTTCTTTCTTATGTAAGTCTTATTTGGAGTGACTGTTTGAGATGTGTGTGACATAGAGCAGCTCCCTTGATGATGCAGCTATCTATAATCTCCGTTAAAGGACTCCAAAGAAAGAAAATCTCTGAAAATGGCTGGACTTTGTTTCTTTTAACAGAACTCTCTGAACATCAGGGCAACTGAAAATGGGGGTGTAGACAAAGGTCCTGAAATGAAAAACTTCTTCTCTGCCTTTAAACAAAGAAAAAAAATTTTGTTTGATATCAGAGTTTACCAAGCTGAGTAGAAGAAAAATAGGGGACCAAGAATTCTGCCCTGAAGTCTCAAGGCATCTTCCAGCATCTAGGTCTGCGTATTTCATCCACACGGTCACCTACTGCCTTACAGTAGATGTGGTTCACAGAGCAGCAGCAACCACGTCACCAGGGAGCTTAAGAAATACAGAATCTGAAGCCTCACTCCAGATCTACTGAAACTGAATCTGTGTTTTACCAGGCAATTCATGTGTCCATTAAAGTTTAAAAAGTACTGACCTGGAACCTATGGTATATGATGAAGCCCTGGGGTTTATATGTTAAACTGTACTTTAGAATATTTTTAAAGCTAAATTTTTGAATTGATGGTGGAAAAGATGATTCTTCAGACACACATAGATGAAATAATTTCTTTCCATAGGAAGATACTAAAATTTAGAAAAGGTCAGAAACTACATCCTGCAGCTCCAAAATGGAAATTCAAACTGGTCTAAGCAGAAAGAACAACAAAAGCATTAATCATCCTCTTCCAGGTCCTCTAGCTTCAGATCTGTTCACAGATAAGAAAGACACAAGGAGAATGCTCTATCCCCAGAGGAAAAGTCAAAAAGTCAGACAAAGCCAGGTGCTCAAAAGATACTTGAAGAGAAGCCCAGAAATTAGAAGTTGTACTCTTGATAATACAAAAATAGTAATTCTATTTCTGATCCCTTTTTCCCTTCCTATGTACTTTAAATTTCTCTATTTGTATGTAGTTATAACACATTTTATGTCATTCCTCATTTTCTCCATTAGATTATTAAACCCATAAAGAAAATGACAGCTTGTCACCTGCTCATAATAGTTTTCAATTGTTTGTAAAGGCTTAATAAGTACTTTTTGACCGCTCACTGCCTAAAATACAAGGGACAATTAAATTTCCCCAAGGGGAAGCATGTGATTCAATTTCTCTTGCAATACTCAACTACTTTTTCTATCTCCCCAAACCCTTCAAACCAACTCAAGTGTCACCACTTTAGAGAGATATTCCCTGGCTCCCCCACTTCTTCCTTTCTACTTTCCAAGCACTTACACTGTGTTGTGAATCACCTACTGTCTCCATACTCAACTATGATATCCTTGAAGTCAGTACCATAACTCATAACTAGAGCCTCCCAGCTTAAATCAAATTTGAATCAAATGTCTCACTTCACAGCCTAGGTGAGTCCAACACCATCCTCACTTTTTCAGTAAATTTCTGTTCTTTTTTCACAATGTTGCCTCAATTTATGTTTAACCTCTGTCCAGTGGCAGGTCTCTGTGCAGTGTTTATGATAATTAGTACACTGACCTCAGTTTTACAGACATTTACCGTGAGAACTCAATCTTATTCATGACTGTAGGACCTTTGCTCAAGACTTGGTGACAGCAGACGGATTGGAGGACATTGCACAGCACACCGTTTTTCTCCATCAGGTGACTAGTCTAGTCCCTTCATGTCCTCCCACTGTACACAGTCTGAGCTCCATTATGTGATCTAATCTACTACCTCCTGGACACACAGTCCAGACCCTGGCCCCAAAACCAGAGCCCAGGTTAGTCTGTCTTCTCCAGCATTCAGAACATCTCTCAGATGTTCTTACTCTAACCCTTTGGAATGTAAGTAAATCTCTCCATGGAGAAGATAAGACCAGAACATTCAGCTTAGCAACCTATGGATTTCTCCCTGAGCCGGGGGTCATCCCCCTTGAAATGTAACTATATAACTCTTACCTCTGCAGTGGTAAATATCTCTGGAATGCTTACTATCTAACCAGTCATAAGTTAACTTCCAGCCTTGTTTCTTAATGCAAGTCTCAAGTTTCAGTAAAATTTAGATAGCCCTAACTCTGCAGAAACAAAAATGTTTTCTCTATATCCCCATGGTTGTTTACTCTTTATTCACATGCTTAAGAGGTTTCTCTGTTTCACAGAATTTAGAGTTTTGTCGGCCTATGCCCAGGAATATATCTTTCTCATCAAATCTGCCCAGAAGTTGGTGCATCCTCTCAATCTGCAATTCAAGTATTTATGCAGTATGAGAACTTTTTAATAATTGTCTCTCCTTCAGATGATCCTTTTTATCTTTTATCCTTTTATCCTTTTATCTTTCAGGAACAGTGGTTATTCACGTATTTGTTCTCCTAGATGCATCCACTAGGTCTTTGTTCCATCATGGCTTTGAGAAATTTCTTCCACCTTATCTTCCAAGATATCAATTTGACATATAGCTAAAAACTGACTCTAAAATAAAACAATGTTTTAAATAAAAAGAATGGGGTTCTTCTGCTATACCTCAATCTGCTTATGATCTTTCTTGTTGTTAAATTGTTACTAGTCTCTTTTAGCAGATCTATTTGATCTTCTTACCTCTGGCTGTTGAGTCCCCCTAAAATTGTGACTCAGGTATGGTAGTTGCAGCACTCTAAGTAGCAGTACATCTATAAGTGGCAAAAAGTAAACTCTTTCGTGTCCCTACGGGCCAGCAGTGCAGTAGCAGGATGACTCCCGGTCCCTCAGTAGATGGCATGAGGAAGCTACCTTGTTTCCCAGATTCCCTGCATATCCCCAACTCAAGCGTGGGAGACCATGGTTCACCCATTCATCTCCTCCTGGATTTCCTGAAAACTAAAGAATCTAGGCAAGCTGACATGGGGCTCATATTAGCCTTCTATCGAGGGCCTAAGATCTGTTACATTCAGAACTCGTCTTCCTGGAACTCGTTGGCTTTGGCCCCTGAAAGAGAAAACTGGTTCCAGCTATCCTGTCTGGATTCTCCCAGGGAGAGAGCCCCAGTGGCTGTTTTGCTAAAGAGAAGAAGCTGGATTAGAATTGGGGAGTGCAAACAAACTACCAAGATATGATTTGAACCCATTTCCTGAATGAAGGGAGCAGCAGTTGAGTCCAAGAAGCCGGATAGGTTCAAAATATGTAAGGCAGGTGGCAAACTGAACAGTGTTTACCAATGATTATAGGTTGGAAGTAAGGGGGAAGAATCAAACATAATCAAAGACTTCTAGGTTGGAAAATTAATTGGGTAAAGTAATCAAGAAATCAGCTGTTCCAATCTAGTAAAATCTCATTCCATCTCTGAGTTCATTGCTACTGAATTATCTGTGGCTCACATATTCTTTGAACTATACCTCTTCTTTGAAGGAACAAAATGACTGTCAAGAAGAATGAAGGATATTTAAAAATATTTTTACCCACTGGTCTACTTATGGTCAGGATTGCCCTGACCCCAGTTTCTAAATGTATCCCTCACCATCGTACTTATCATCTTGCTGCCATTAGACAGATGTCAGCTAAGGGCTAGAGAATAAACTTCTTAGCATCAAAATCGATGCCAATTTGAAGTTGAGAGGTTTTTTTTTAGGCCTGCACCATGACACACCATGATAGACTGCTTGGCATAGTGGTACTCAGAGGGAAATTTTATAAACCTAGCTCCAGCACTGCCAAGTGTACTCTCAGATAGGGTTAATAAAGTCAACTGGGATTACTGATACTTCATCAGTAAGAGGAGCCTCACTGGTTTCAAAATAGTCTGTTTTATCTTGTTATTTGTCACCATATGCCTGAGAAAACGTGGGATTCATAGCACATTTTGCTCTCTGAAAGTTACAAGACTACTCTATTAGCATACTTAAAATTTATATTCATCTATGTTCTTTTGAATAGGAACTGTTTTTGAAGTAGACATATATACTGTGTTCTTGCCAGTAGTCGACTCTCAAAACATAGTAATGACAACGACAATAACAATAATGATAATGTTGTAACATCAAAAATGCTAAACAATGCAGGAAAAGATTAAAGGCTGAGTACTAAGAGACCCAGCTAAAGGAGAGGAAGATAAAAGGAGAAAAAAGTAGCCAAACAGACAAAATTCATCTTTCCTGCAATGAATGCTGAGTTAGAGGAGAGCTGGAATGTAGACTAGCTCTTAGTTATTTGCTTATTTACTCTCCATATTGTTCCAGAAAGAATTTAAGACTCCTTACATACACTAGGCAAAAAAACATAAAGGAAAAAAAGAGATTAAAAATGAATGCCAAACAGGGATAAGTGTGCAAAATTGAGTTAGAAATAAGTTTAAGTTAAAAATGGCTATTATAAAACTAACACACTTGCTATAGAAAGTCAGTCATAAGTTTGACTCTGAGCTTTTCAGTAGTCAATTCTACAATAAAAGGGAAACACTGTGGTCAGTTACACAATTCCCAGTGCCTGTATATAGAAACTGTCCAATTGTTCAGGAGCCCCACAATGATTCTGGAGGGTGAAGTCAGACAGGAATATTTCCTGGGACTCCTTGTAAAGGTAACTGTGCAATGTAATGACCCATATCTTCAACAGCATGCTTACAACAAAAGAAATAGCAAGATTTGTAAAAACTGTTTATCTTGTTCCTCAGCTAGTGTGGGGCAACTAAAAAAAAAGCACATTTTAGTTAAAAAAAAAAAAAAAAGTTTACAGGGGGTGCTGAGTAGTATTAAAAAAAAATAGCAATAGTCCTCAAATGTTCAGAAATTCTTAGTAAAGACAATATGATGCTGCATTGCCCCAGTGCCTCTGGGTCTCCAGAGGGTTCTCTATGACCTTTCAGAAACAGTTCATAGACCTCCATTGGGCACAAGTGGTTTTGAAACAGTAAGAAGAGATGTTAAATGGATTCAGGAAAGAAAACGTGATAGTTGGATGATGAACTAATGACTTGACTGAACTTCCAGTTTCTTTGGACCCAGCTATCTTTGGACATGTTTCTGATTTTCCTAAGATGTGAAAAAAGCTTGGGGCTGGCACCAGGATTAGGGATGGGGCAGAGGGTAGCAATGCCTCACGAGGCATTATAATCTACAATCTCTAACTCAGAAGGAAGGTTCACTCTTTTCGAAGGAGAAGTCCCAGTTTGGGGCTCAGAGTCATTCAATAAAAACCAAATTATGTGTTATCCTTAAACCAGAGAGTATGGAAGCAGATATGTCAAGTGAACAGGAAACAGATCAAGAAAACAGCACAAACCTTTTCTGGATCTGAAGGTAATTTTAAATGAAGTAATAAGCAAGAGAAGGTTGATGGCAGAAAGAGCAACAAATCTGTCTACTATTTACAAAAATCTTTACAACTCGATAATGACAGATCATCAATATTGTGAGAAAATTCATATTAGTAAATAGCAAAATAAGAGTTGGGGTAGTATGTGGACAGATTACTACAATTTGTTTTTTGTCTCATTCTCAAGATTATTACTTGAGACCTTATGAAGACTTGTTCATGGTAATTGCATACCTCTACTTTCTTCTCTAACTTTAGGTGCTAGATGCAGAAACCTGAGCCAAAGGTAAAATGGAGCATATGTGGACCTAAATATTTTTACACTGCTACTTAAAGTTTTGAAAGCTGAATGAATGGAGAGCAATTCATTTTAACTTCCTAGTCTCTCTGCTGTCACCCTAGCTTTACCAATTTTTTCAGTCATTAAATGATTTTACCTAATGGCAAAAAAATATTCATGAATCATATCTTAAAACTAAGAGGCTAAAAAAGAAATGGTCTCACCCATGGCCCTAAGATCCACTCTCCATTTAGACTAATATCAATCTTAATTTAATCATGTTGAAGGCCAGACATCCTTTGATCAATGGTGTCTAGGTGACTATCAGATTAACTGTTCAGTAATAGTAATGACAAAGACCAATCTCAGAGCCAAGTTTTAAAGTGCCTCAAGAAAGTAATGCCAAAGACAAGATTTAAAATAATAATAATAAAACAAAAACGGATACTAGGGTCTGCAGAAATCTGAATTATGTAATTTGAGCATCTATTTCCTGAAACACATTTTCATTTAGGAAATCCAAAAAAAAAAAAAAGAAGAAGAAGAAAAAAGGAATAGGTTAGCTTAGCAATTAAAAAAGAGCAGTTTCCTGCATTACCACCTGGTATAAAGGTTTCAAAGTTTCCAAATTAGAAGTCAAAATCACTTGCAAACCATTAAGAATAATTTTCCAATACAACAGCAGCAAGCTAGAAGCAGTTTCTGTTCCTCTGAGGACACGCCCTGTCATCAAATTCTGGCACTAAAGATTAAGAAATTTAAGAAAGACTTAGTAATTATATAAGCTTCTAATTGCACACATTGTTCTAATAAGATTAGGTGGTCAATTCTGAGACTGAGCAAACGTTTTGAAAAGGCCTTACCAGGGATCTGCATATAAGAAGGCTTTTTTGTAATCTTAGTCCTAATCCTGTCTTAGAAGATATCTTATTGCAGCAACTGATAAAACTATTTCAGTATTGGGTGCTTGCTCTCCCTTTTTCTAAACAAAAGCCTCATTGCAGGCAATCATCCCCAGCAAGCCAGTCAGATTTCCACCATGCATCCTTTTAAATATTTTCTCTGAAGCGATGTTTCTAAATTGGTATGCTTTCAACAAGATGCTAATAGATGTTCTGTGAGGAAAAAAATAAGTTTACCTAGTTGACTAAGCTTGAGGCTGGCTCGTGAAACAAACTTAAATAGATTTCTTAATTACAGGAATTCTCTTGAGCATTTAGCCTCCCCTTGAAGAAGAGGCAACATTTATCATCAGTTAAGCCCCTCCTCCCTCTATTTTTCCTCAGAACACTATTTTTAATCTTTCAGACTTAATTCCCATGGGACATAGTTAGGAAGAACATCTTTGAAACACAGTAATAAGAGAGAGACTGTAGGGTGGGATTAGCGAGCCTCACTGAGTAGAATGTGCCTGTGTTATAGAAATGCGCTGCTTGAAGCTTTATTCCACAAGCCAATTCTATCTAATGACAAGCTTCTCATCCACCCTTGATGGAAAAGCCTGATTCTAGTTCTCTGACGCCCTGTGTCCCAGGAGTTAAGTGTGTTTTAATCCCTCTTCTGAATATCTGTCACCTTTGCCATGTCACCAACCTCAGTGAAGAGTTGGGATTGCCATCTGTCCCCATCTGGCTGTGGGTATTAGAGTCTATAACTATATAGGTACAGAGGGAGGTAACGTGCCAGATTGCCACCCACAGCCTGGTGGGGTTGAATAATGTCCCTCAAGCATTAGGCTCTCTTACGCTGAGAGTGTTACCTCTCAATGAGCATTGGACGAGAATGGGACAATGAACATGGATGAGAAGCCAGGCCTGCCTACTCTCTCGAGCTGTTCTCTGAGCTCTTTACCAGTGTGGACTCACCAGGACTCCAACATCACTCTAGAGCTGTCCAACAACAATCTACTTTAGAAACATTCAGTTTGGGAAAACTCGTCCAATGAGGATGAAGTCTGATTAGAACTTAATCTACTAACAAAAACATATGCTGGCGAATAGAACCAAGAAATGGTATCCACAGAGGCTAACAAACTTATCCAAGGTCACACCTCTGGAATTCTTTCCAACATACCATGTCACCTAGTCCATTCAATCCTTCTCTTCATTAAGATATGTATCAGCCCAAAGTCCCTTCCTCACAGAGCCATACCTAACCAATGTATCTAAAGCATCTCTGTCCCCATCAATCTATTCTTTAACTTCATACCAATTATCACAATTTGAAATGATTTTATTTGTTTATGTATTTGCTATCTATCTCACCCCATTGGAATAAAATTTTATGATGCAAGTATCTTATTCTTTTTGTTCTGCTTTATCCCATACACCAAAAACAAGTGCCTGGCACTTACTAGAATTAAATTAAACCAGATGATCAAGGAAGAGAAATCCGTGCTTTTAAGTTAGCAAAAACCTTAATTACCATGATAGGCTTTCCTTCATAGCAATGCTCAATCTATAAAGGGAAACTGGGATATCTTATGCCATGGGAACTTTTAAGGAGATAATCACCTGCCTGAAATGATTAAAGGACTCTTCAACTTGGATGCAGGAGGCTGAACCTCATGGTCTCCAGGGGACTATCTGCTTACATCTGTACTAACAAATCATTTCTATTCACCTTTTGTGACCCCAGTCTTCGATCTCTCTAGTTTCTAGCAGTTAAAAGGACACGAACACTCTTCCAAATTTCTATTCTGATGAATTACCTGGTACATCTCACAATATTAATGCTCGTGATTTTAGCTGACAACAATTCTGGTGTAATGAATTCATTAGTGTTAGACTTGCTGCTCACCTGATCGGTTTAATAATATTTTTCATGATAAAAGAGATATATCAAGAAAATAATTTAAATAAAATAAAGAGAAATAAATATTTAAATCATTTCAATGATTTTTAAGAATTGGAGAACACACTAGGGTTATGTCTTTAAAACCAATGAAAAACTGTAAAATGCTATAAGCTCCTAGCTATCCTGCATTCCTAATAAGAAATCTCCAGATATTTGGGTATGAGTGTATAACTGACAGATTTTTACTTTTAACCTGACTATGAGAAAAGTCAATATGAAGGAAAAGACAATTTTTTAAATCAAGTTTGCTAAACATAATGACCAAAGAAATATAATAGAGGGCAAGGACTTAGGGCTTGTTAGGTTTAAGAAAGGAGGATCAAATTTGAAAAGACAGAAGAATAGACCAATGGGACACATCATTTAATTTTATGGATGCATACCAATGTGGCCATTCAAGCTGTCTCCCTCAGCTAATGAAGGATAAATTCACAAGATTTACTCTCCAAAAGCCCCTCTGCCATTAGACGTCAGGATGTGTACTCTTATTCTAAAATATGTAGAAAATTAAGGTTTCAGTTAATTCAATGTATTCCAAATTATTAAAAAAAATTAACATTACATAGTCACCTCTGGGAGACAGACCACTCTCCCAAAAGTTACCTGAGTCTGGACATATTCTAAGTACTATCATAATGCTTCACGATTACAATAGCAAGAGCTTACTTGGGCATTACAAATGCATATTTGATCTTTTCAAGTAGATTTTCAATCATGAAATCACATTATTCCTTTTATTCCTTAAGCACTCAATACACTCATGGTCAGTACTACATATTTTAGGGTCCAACTCTTCCTTACCACTTCAGAAGATTTGATCTTAGAAAACTGAGAACTTTTTGAGGTTGGGGTTCAATCAAAATTCTAGCAAGTTATTTTATGGACACTGACAAAAGGATTCTAAATTTATACAAAGAGGGAAAAGACCCAGGATAGCCAGCACGATACTGAAGGAGAACAACAACGTTGGAGAACTGACACAACCTGTCTTCAAAACTTATATAAGGCTACAGTAATCAAGACAGTGTGGTATTAGCAGAGAAGAAACAGGTATATCACTGGAACAGAATAGAGGGCCCAGAAATAGACTCCCATAAATATAGTCAACTTATCTTTTACAAAGGAGCAAAGTCAGTACAATGGAACAAAAAGTCTTTTAAACAAATAGAGTTAAAAAAACTGAACATCCACTCACGCACAAAAAAAAGTATCTAGACACAGAGTTTACTCTCTTCATAAAATTAAATCAAAATATCACAGGGGACTTCCCTGATGGCACAGTGGTTAAGAATCTGCCTGCCAATGCACAGGTCTGGGAAGATCCCACATTCTGTGGAGCAACTAAGCCCATGCGCCACAAACACTGAGCTTGCGCTCTAGAGCCCACAAGCCACAACTACTGAGGCCATGTGCTGCAACCACAGAAGCCCACATGCCTAGAGACCGTGCTCCGCAACAAGAGAAGCCACTGCAACGAGAAGCCCGCGCGCCGCAACGAAGAGTAACCCCTGCTCGCCGCAACTAAAGAAAGCCCGCGTGCAGCAACGAAGACCCAATGCAGCCAAAAAAAACGATATACATATATATATCACAGACCTGAAGGTAAAATGCAAAACTATAAAACTCCTAGAAGATAACATAAGAGAACATCTAGATGACCTTGTGTATGGTGATGTCTTTCAATATGCAACACTAAAGACACAGCCATGAAGGAAATAATTGATAACCTGGAGTTAAAGAAAATTAAAAACTTCTGCTCTCTGCAAAAGACTACATCAAGAGGATTAGGGGACAAGTCACAGACTGAAAGAAAGCATTTTCAGATGCACACCTAATAAAGAACAGTTATCCAAAACATAAGAACTTCCAAAACTCAACTGTAAGAAAACAACTTGATTAAAAAATGGGCCAAAGAGACACCACACCAAAGAAGATATACAGAAAGCAAATAAACACATGAAAAGATACTTCACTTCATATGTCAGGGAAATACGAATTAAAACAACAATGAGATACCACTACACACCTACTGGAATGGTCAAAATCCAGAACACTGATAACACCAGATGCTGGCAAGAATATGAAGCAACAGAAATGCTCATACATTGCTGGTGGGAATGAAAAATGGTACGGCCACTTTAGAAGATAGTTTGGTAGTTTCTCATGAAACTAAACATACAATCTAGCAAAAATGCTTTTTGGTATTTACCCAAAGGCATTGAAAATTATGTCTATGCAAAAACCTACACACTGTTTTTATAGCATCTTTATTCATAATTGCCAGAACGTGGAAGTAACCAAGATGTCCTTGGATAAACTGTGGTAAATCCAGACAATGGAATATTATTCAGTGCTAAAAAGAAATGAGCTATCAAGCCATGAACAGACATGGAGGAACTTTAAATGCATATTACTAAGTAAAAGAAGCCAATCTGAGAAGGCTACACACTGTGTAATTCCAACCGTATAATATTCTGGAAAAGGCGAACCTACCGAGACAGTTAAAAGATGAGTGATTGGCAGGGGTGACAGGGTCAGTGGGGAGAGAGATGAATAAGCAGAGCACAGAGGACTTTTAGGGCAATGAAAATATATGATATTATAATGACTGAAATATGTCACTATATTTTTGTTCAAACCCATAGAATGTACAACACCAAGAGTGAACCCTAAGGTAAACTGTGGATTTTTGACTCTTATGATTGATGACTTTGATGATTATGATGTATCCATTGACAACATCCTTGATAAAAAAATGTACCCTTCTAGTAAGTGATGTTGGGGAAGGTTATGTATGTGTGGAAGCATGGGGTATATGGAAAATCTTTATAGCTTTCTCTCAATTCAACCTAAAACTATTCTTAAAAAACTGTCTTAAAATTTAATTAAATAAAAAGAAGAAGAGGGGAGGCAGTATAAGGAAAAAGGTGTGAAGGAGTAATCCTACTTTTGTTTGGAGTCTTCCTTCATTACCGGAGGCCTATCGGCCGCAGTGGAACATCTCGGTTCCACTCCCTTGTGACCTTCACACACTCTGCACCACTCCTTGCTTGTCCAGCAACACTGAATCTGTTTTACCTGTGACACCACTTTGCAACACCATGGGGGACCCATGGGAGTTGGAGGCGTGGATACTGAGGAGTAGCCCACTGATTCACCGTGGAAGGAGACGCTGTCAGGACCACTGACCTCAACAGGCGATTGCTCTGCTGATTAGGAGGAGAAAGAGCAGCTCCTACTTGACAAAGGCACTAATGGAGAAGGACTCCTGACTTCAAACAGAAGAGTGAGCTGCTGCCGCTGTGGTAAGGAAGAGAAGTCTTCATTCTGGAAACAACTCTCAGGAGTAGGAAAAAGAGAACTTGGGGAAGGATAAAAGATTAGACTGTAGTCCCAATTCCACTACTAACTACAAGTATCAGGAGGGAAACTATTTAACCTTCTGGAATCTCCATTAATAAACAGATTTATAATGATAACATTTATGAAACATTTATTATGTGCCAGAAAATGCACTAAGCATTTTACATGTTACCTCATTTCAACCTTTACAATTACTCTTTGAGATAAGTAGTCCTATTATTATCCCCATTTTACTCATGTGGAAACTTGAGGTTTTGATAGTGTAAGAAATTAATTTAAGCTACAGAGTGGTGGAGATCTGGTTGTCAGAAACAGCTAATAACATCATCCTTGCATTCCTACCAAGATTGTGGACAGGACCCAAGGAGATAACAGATATACAGTGCTTGAAAATCCACCCAAATGAAGGAATAACCATTATCATGGAGCCACATGGAAGCTTTAAAATGACGCCCAATATCTTTTATGCCTAATATTGCTCCAGTATTTTCTCATACCTCCCTACTCTATCCCTGGTATCTGTTGTTCCTATTTGGACCACAGGGAAAATGTGAATTTAGGACAACTTTGGTGTTTGCTCATGTCTTTCCTCACACTTGACACTTCTCTGTGGTGCTGTCACTTTTGTGAAAATGTTGGCATCTCTTTCGCTTTTCTCCCAGTCATGAGGTTGAACGAACAAGCGGAGCTTAACATTGGCTCACTCGGCCCTAGATGTGTAGGTCAAACTTCTTCTAGGTAATATATTTAGGGCAGAGAGTAAATAGGCATAGAAATAATTCTTCTTTCTTAGGTCACATCATTTGCTTTTAACAAAAAGAATAGGAAGGGAGAAAAAAGCCAAACAGTGCAGAGGCTATTACTCTTCAAGGGCAGAATTATTTATCAGTAAGTGGTTACTTCTCATTAAAGGTAGCAGTAGGAGGGACTTCCCTGGTGGCACAGTGGTTAAGAATCCGCCTGCCAATGCAGTGGATGTGGGTTCAAGCCCTGGTCCGGGAAGACCCCACATGTCACGGAGCAGCTGAGCCCGTGCGCCACAACTACTGAGTGTGAGCTCTAGAGCCCACGAGCCACAACTACTGAGCCCGCATGCCACAACTACTGAAACCCACGTGCCTAGAGCCCATGCTCTGCAACAAGAGAAGCCACCACAATGAGAAGCCCACGCACCGCAAAGAGTGGCCCCCACTCGCCCAAACTAGAGAAACCTTGTGCGAAGCAACGAAGACTCAATGCAGTCATAAATAAATAAATAAATACATACATACATACATTTATAAAAATTTTAAAAAAAAAGGTAGCAGTAAGGAATCTAGAAACATCTTGCCTTCAAATTTTCTCCTACACTAAAATGCAAACTGCTTATATTACTATTCACCCCCCAAATAATTTTGATTAAAATATTGCGTTTGATTAAAATTTAGTAATATATTTTAAAAAGGAAATGTGTTTATCAGTCATTTTCACCTTAGTACAAGGTAGTGTATAGTACTTTATATCTGAAAGGGATTTTGCTACAACGATATTGGAAAGCATGTGAAGTACCTCCATAATTAGAAAGCAAGAAGTAGAATGTTAGTGTAGGGCCTGCTCTGCTCCTCTACCGTGGTTTTCACCCCTAAAAGTTATTAGAAAAATTATGATCATATTACTCACTTATATTTATAGTATTACAGTCTTCATGTAGCATACATGATCCCATGATCTTCTTACCACAGAATGTTAGAATAAAAGAGAGAAACCCAGGGAATGCTTTGCCTACAAAGAGACTAAGACTTTATATAGATTACAAAGAGGCTTCCAGAATCAAGGGCCCTGACAGATGCCCAGCTATATGCCTGTGGCACAAGTGGTTACTTGGTTCAAAAATTTGAATATCACATGGCTAACATACAGGAATAAAGTACAGGTCTTAGAAACTGGATGGGGGTGGGTACAGTAGAAACACTGGCTCTGCCCTTGGTCCAATAAGCAAAAAAAGTGCTCAGTTGCAAATTAGGATCCTGGGCAGTAGAAGAGCGACTCTGAGAGAGTGATTTAATACTAACCCCCACTTCATTGTGGGCAGCACAGAGGGAGCTGGGGTGGCTTAACTGGAGAAACAGACTCTGTTTCTCTCAGTGCAGGAAGATGCGACACAGAAAATGAGATGGGGGTTGGCACTATTAGAGGCCAACTCGTTATTTTCTCTTAACACTTAAGTGGCAGGTAGAATAAAACAGAGATTTGCTCTGACTTGCTCTGGCTTACCATTGATTCACTGGCTAAACTAGATATGTTGTTTTACCTCTCTCTAATTCGCTCATCTCTAAATTGGGATATTATTTCATCCCTACCTCCTTTAGGTTGTTACAAAAATATTTTCCATGTTTTTGTAAATGAAAAGGACCATAAATATATTTTAAATAGTGAGCTTGCAAATATATGAAATGTGGTAGAAGGACACTGGACTTGAAGTCTAAATTTGAGATTAGACCATGGCAAGCCCTAGGGACAGACCATTCGAGCCCTAATCTTTATTCTACCACTTAAAATTACTCCATATATTGGTTTCCTAATCTGTAAAATGAAGATAATAGTAGCCCCACATCATACAATGGTTATGTCATCAGATTTTAGTCCCAGAATCACTGTTAATTCACTATACGACACTGGCCAAGTTATTTCACTTCTTTGGGCTTCCATGTACTCATATTTAAAACAGAGGTTTCAATCTCAAACAGATAATTTCTAAAGTTCCTTCATGGCTAAATTCCATGATTCTCTAAGTTACTTTCATTTATTATATACATCATTTGTCTGTGCATTGCATATAAAGAAGTAAATATTGTAAACCTTTAAGTTGATAATGAAATATTGTCATCAATGACTTGGAAATGTGTTAGAAACAGAAAAATAATTACTAATAAAACTGATAATGTTCATAGCAAAAGGAAATAAGACACTAAAAATAGTAATAGAGACATTCACTGTTCCATTAATAAATGGTACAAAGCAAATATAAGTTGTCTATCACTATAAGTCAGTCTGACTGATTGACTTAAACAAAGAAATAAGATTGTAATTAATGCACACCATTTACAAATATAGGGAATGGAGGCAATTCTTTAATCACTAGTTGCAAATCACAGTTTAAGAATTATACTCAATCATTTTAAATGGATTGAAATCCTCACGTCAGCCGTGAAATTTGTCCTCAGATCTCTCCCACGCACAGCTCCTACACAGGGGACAGAGCCAGATGGTTTTACAACCCCTGTACACTGCTTTCCGTGTAGAAATGGCAATGGTAGGGCTGTTTCATTGCCTTGCATGATTCCTGGGAAAGCGCATGTAACCGATTGCTCCCAATCTTCATTGACTCCTCAAAAGCTCTAAAACCTACTTAGAATTTCTGCCTAGGAAATATGGATGCCAACTAGGTCATATCCCAGACAAGCTAGCATCTTTCATTCTGCCAGTTAAGGTTCTCAAAAATGTTAGGAGGAAGTGCATTATAAAAATTCTCAGTGCTAAATGCAGCCCTGTATTTAACATTTGTTACTGGAAGAGAATTATTTTTTGACTCAGAAAGCTCAAGGTGTTTCCAGGTTTCTATTTCATCTGTCAGCAGGGTCATCAGCAGGGTTCCGTCTCCTACCACCCATCCTGAGCACGAGCAAGCTGACGTTCCCTGACTTCTAGAATGTTAGCCCAATACTATGCTCCACATCCTGGGCCCTATGCCTCCTTCCCAAGTGTATGTTCTTCTGTGTCAGGTGCCACTTTACTCAGCCCTGAAGTACTTCTGAAACCTCAACCCTCTTATCTCTGGTTCCTCTGCTTTTTGCATTATTTTATTTCTGATTTTAAATCTCTAATTTGGTTGGCTTTAGAATGTGGTGTCCTCATTAGTCCAGACGTACAGCCCCCTTTTTTATACTCAGGTGAGCTGTCCCTCAAACTCTCTGCAAATAAAATATGAAAAGGTTAAGTTATCTTAAAATTCTCTTAAAAGTTATATAATCAAAATGTGAAATGGATGCCTTTAGCCTGTAACAACAACAAAAGGTGAATTACTTCATTCAGCAAGTACTTGGGCTCTTGTCTAAAAACAGAAACATTGCAGAAATAGGTCACAACTATATGTCATAAGACCAAAACTAACTTTAATTTCCAACTTGATTTAAGATAACCTATTATCAAAACCCAATGCAGGCTTTCAGTAATTTTTCTGCATTGGTTTTAAAGCAATGTTTAATGAGAATATTAATGTTTTTCTTATACCTTCTGCCTATCAGAGCACTTGTTTCCAGTCTTCTTATAGTAAACATTAAGAGTCTAGTTCATATCATGCTGAAACAGTAAAGCTGAGTAAAAACCAAAGGGAAATACATCTTCAGTGAGATTCCATCATCCCTTATCAATGACATAATTGAGGGCTATAAATCTGTTTCTTATACAATTCATGCAATAAAATACTTAATGGATTGTGAATGACATGTTATAAAACTAGGCATTAAGTATCGCAATTTATATTTAAATGTGCTTCAGACATAAATAAATGCTCTATAAATAGCAGGCTTTCTCAAGTCAGAAGATATAACCTTCCATTTACTTCTAGCAGATTTGGGAGCAGAATCATTACAGAGCATGTTGCTATCACCAGATTGTTATTTTATCTTGAATTAGGTTGTTTTTTTCTTTACATTTAAAATAGTTTATGATTACCAAATTGTTCAAGAGCTCTTCAACCAAAAGCAGCTGCAAGTACTGCCTTATAAGTAAAGCCCCTTCAGAGAGTGTCAGAATGATCTTACCCTCGAAACTGTCTTGTTTGGCATTGATGTTGCTGCCTGATCCGAAATGAAGGTAGGATGGAAAGATGGAATAGGGTAAGAATGAGGCATTTGGAATCATGAAAATCTCTATCAGCCAAAACTCCCCCTTTGTTTCTCATCCTCTCTAAATGGTCATCTCCTGCGGGACATCACTGTGGCATTTACCACTAAGCAAACCTGCAAAGGAGACACAACTTCCTCAGTCAGAAGACTGGGGAGCAATCACCGCTCACGGCAGCTTTTAGGTAAACAGTGGCTCAGGCCGTGCAATGTGCACCTCGTAGAAGTGCTGTGTGAAAATGAAGCAAAATTTTAGACCCTGCCCAGAGTTTAAGCCCATGTCTGCTTGCCATCTGGTATGGCAAATCAAACTATAACACTGAAGCATCTCTCATTTCTGTTGTGGAGTCACACCTTACCTTCATATTATGCATATGTGAGTGAGTGTGTGTATGTATCTGAGATCTGGTCTTTGACTTTAGAAAACCTGGCAAATCTGACTACTCCAATCTGTTCAAATGACCACTGGCTCACTAAACGAGAAGAAAGACAAGCATGGACTCACTCATGTTTGCAGATGAGAAACACCAGTGAAACACTAGTCTTACTTCCCTGCGGAACTGAATGAGCCAGAAATGCTTAAACAACACTAGACATAATGAACCATCATGGCCAGAGTGCTGGATGTTGAGTCTAGGCCTAAGATTTGATTCCATGTTAACCCCACTTGGTATTTTATGACCAACAATTCCAGAATTATATTTTCTTATCTTAAAAGGTGGGGAAGGCAGAAGGCTAGGAAATGAACTCTAACATCCATTCTAATATTAACATGCTCAGATCTGAGTCTGAATGTTTCAGTCCTATCCACATCATCCCCTAGTTTGTTACTTTACCGACACCATGCTAGTCTTACCATTCCAACCCCAAATATAAATTAATCACTTTGGAAGTGGCCCAGAGTGTAATTTCCTATTTTCCAACTAATGTATTCCCTGGGATTGAGCTGAAAAATCTCTATCTCTGGCAATATTCTGCTCTGTTTTTCAAAAATATGACCAGGTTATCTGTGGCTAGAAGCCCCTAAATAGAGCTCACAACCATTACTCTCCACCAAATGAAGGCTGTGCTCTCCTCTACTGCTTCCCTTTCTCTCCTCACTGCTTTTCTTTCATATCATTGAGCACCAATGCATGCCAGGCATGGTTCTTGGTAATCAGAGGGGGAACAGTATTTGTAAAGCATATTCCAGTTTACAACTGTCAAGTTCAGATATAGTAACAGATCGTGTGAATATCATACATCTCATTTTAGAAGTAATGAAACAAACTTAGCCAACTATATTGACTTGTCCAAGTTCTACCCACTAGGATATGTGTTCCATAAAAGTAGGAATTTTTATCTATTTAATCCATTGCTGTACCCTAAGCATCTAGAAGAACAACTGGCACATAGTAGGCACTTAAATACTAATAATACTTATAAATAAATAGTTGCTTGAATGAATCTCACAGCAGATATGTGACAGAGAACGAGTGAATCCAGGTCCTCTAAGTCCAAGTCTTATGAAACTTTATATATTCAGAACAGTAGCAGTTCAAGTCACAGAGATTATCCTCAGCTACAGATGTCAGCAGTTATGTGAGCTAAGTAACATTAATCTCTGTGCCTCAGTTTTATCATCTGTAAAATGGGTGTAATGACATTTGTTGCAAGAATAAAAAGAGTTAAAGATTTTAAAATAGCTACCACAGTACTAGGCACATCAAAAAAGGCTTATAAAATCTTAGATCCGTTTCCTTTTTTTTCTTCCCTTTTTTGTATACTATCCCCTCTTTCTCCACCCCCTTTTTTTCTGACTTTATTCTTTCCAAATTCCTTTCTCTCTCTCAGGGTCCTCTACTAAGTAGCTCAACTTTAAAGATAATTTAAAAAATAAAAATGGCTCTTCCTATTCCCTATGGCTACCATTTTTGGATATATCCCTTATGACTCCAAAGCTAGAGAAAATTCCCAGGACAATCTAACAGATTCACAAAGACTGTGATGCTAGCACTTTGTAAATGTGAGCCTTTGTCCCTATACTTGTTCTTTACAGAGATTTGCTCTTTTTCAAACAATTATTTCATAGTGAGGTTCTGATTGATTTCTTCAACAACAACAGAAAAGAATTCCTGACCTCCCTATCTTTTCCTTTTAAAGTTCTTTGTTGATGTAGGTATCCCATAAGTTACTACTGATTTGCTTAGCCTTTTATTGGCCACCAGGTTCTCTGTCCCTTTCTTCTCTTTAAATTATTTCTGGAGCCCTCAGTCTGTCATTCAGAAAATAGAGTTGTTGCTACTGGTTTTCCAGATGCTGTCATCCTTAGTGATCTTTTCTCTGCTCTACTGATTTATCTTTTTCATAATAATAGCTTTCACCTTTTTGCTAATTTTCAAAACTCATCTTTCTGCAATAGTGATTTTATGCTTCTCTATTTGGCCATTTTGACCTTTTATAGTGGTTGTCCTTTTATGGACTAATAATCAGTTTGAGGTGGTTAATCTGCTGCTGGTGATATTATAGGCAGATCAGCTGTTCTTCCTTTTCCTCCCTGAGTACTATTTAATTATTTAATCTTCAAATGTTCAATGTTGTGTTTAAAAAGTACTTCTCCACATCGTAAATTCTGCGCATTATGCTCCTTTTCTTTCATCTAACCTATATTTTATGAGGCTTTATACTAGTGAAACATGCTAATTAACTGAATCTAAAGGATCTGCTCGAAGCCACTCGCCATAAAGGAACGTGAAAAATTCCCATATGATGTATGTACATCATTCTGGTTTCATCAGATCTAGAGCATCGGTTAGGAACTTCTCTGAGACACTTAGATTGCCAGGCCAGTTTCATCAGGTACAGCAAGGTCTTTATTTTGAGCCTCACTATGATTTCCTAATTGTAACCATAAGAGGGGAAATAAGTATTGGATTAAAATTACCCATTTAAAAATAAGTTTGAGCCTCTGACAAAATTGTGAAATAAACATACATACCTCAGTGTCTTCCCAGATTCTCTATCCCAGCCCACTTCAACCTTTATAAGTATTCCTTCACCTTTGGCTTAAAAATGGTGAAAAACTTCATCCTTGACTCTGCCCCTCCTGAACATGGCACCACGGTACCCCATTCCAACCTGCCCTGCAGATGTAGAACTGCCTGATGGACTGTTTTCCTGACACCCCACTCCATCAAAATTTATCATTTTCCTAATATTCTCTCCTGATTTTGCTTGAGTCCATTAAAATGACTCAAAACTAAATCTCAGTTTGATGTTAATAGCCATTAATGACTTCAAAGGTGACCCTTTCTCAGGTGACTTAACTGTATTTTCAGAGTGCTTCTAATACTACAACCTGAAATGTTAGAAAATGGTGGGAACTTCAAATTCCACCGCAGACGAGCAAGGGGAATATGTATGGGTAACAGGGCTCATGTCACCTTCCAATCACACTATTTATAAAGCTTTTCGCTCTGAACCTGAGTATGGCTGCCCCTGCTTATTGCAGACTGCAATCAGGTAACTATAGAGTTTGAAGGGATTATTTCTGCTGAAATCTCGATGAATTTTTCAACCTTCTTACCTTTGGAAGCATAGTGATAATGAATTATTAGCTCAATTTCTGAATGCAAAAATATGATGCTCTCTGAAGGGGAATCCAGCCATTCAGATGTTAAGCAGAGCATTTTGGTTCTTTTTTTTTCTTTTAAACAATTAAATAAAAGGTTTAAATTATTCATATGGTTTGAGGGGCTTAAATTTTTAATTCAAACTAATATATAAAGCGACGGCACTTACGAAGATGGAATGATGCAAAGGGACTTTTATCAGATGATAAGTGGATAAGAGAGAAAAATGCTGACAGATCAGCAGAGTTATCTAAAAGCCAAGAGGCAAGCAGAGCCTTGCAGATACCTGAGCCTGGCCAGGGAACAGAGATAAATGAGAGCAGAGATCAGAAAGCTCATCCTTACCCTCCTGCCCATGGTGAAAGGAGACTCACAGCATGTGAGGCACCTGTCTCTAATCACATGTAAAACTGCAAAACTTGCAGGGTTACTTTGATATGAACAAGGTTAATGTGCTACTCAAGATTAATTGTGACTTCACGAAGAAATTGATTGAGGATGAGGGAATCTGAAAGTGAAAGGAGAACCAAAAGCCTTGTTAGAGATTTATCATGAGAGGGTGATGGATGAATGCCTTCAGAAACCAATAATAGGATTTTAAAGATTCACAAAAGCAGCATTAAGGAGATCTCTGGTGCTTACCTTAGACAAACTAGAGCTGGTGGATGGATGACTACTCTGGTTACAGCTGCGAGGGGAAGCTCAGCTGGTTATTTCAGACCTGGCCTTAAGAACTGTCTGTGCTTTATAGAGAACAGACTGTAGTTGCCAAGGAGGTGGGGGGGCGGGGGGGACGGAGGGAAGGACCGGGAGTTTGGGATTAGCAGATGCAAACTAGTATATATAGGACGGATAAACAACAAGGTCCTACTGTATAGCACAGGGAACTATATTCAATATCCTGTGATAAACTATAATGAAAAAATAGACATAACTGAGTCATTTTGCTGTACAGCCAAAATTAACACAACATTGTAAATCAACTATACTTCAATAAACTTTAAAAAAAAAAGAACTGTCTGTGCTTTGGTAAGGTTTTGAATTCTGGGTCTAGTCCTCTACATGACAATTTTATAGATTTAGTTTTAGGGTGATCATTCCACAAACAACAAAGAAAACAAAATGACCATCTAAGGATGCACAGACTAATCGTCCAAGAGACCTCAGTCTCATCTCTACCACTCAGTAGCTGCACAATTTTGGGTAATTCACCTCACTGCTCAAGTCCTCTACTTCCTCATAAGAGTGACAGGAAAAAAAATTGTGTCAGCTTATATTTTTGTTGTGAGTGTGAAGTGAGATAATGAACTTTAAATGATTAGCAGAGGCTTTAGCTCTCCAGACAAGGAGCTAACCTTGTCAGAAGCATTTTCATTGCTGTTGCTGTCATTCTTAGCGGCAGTAGTAATAGTAGTAGGTGTAGAAACAAAATAAAGGAGCTGTGGACTCAAACTGTTGTGGCATCTTGTGCAACCATCGCCACCCCAGGTATGGTCTGTGCTCTAACTAGGAAATCTGTCTTGGTTTTTCTCTTCCATAGATAAACAGTCAAATAATTATCCACCTCTTCTTTATCAATAGGTTTATCAGTCACTAGGTTTATCAGTCACAAGAAGTGTTTGTCATTACATCATTACTTCATGTAAAACATGTTACAATTAAGCAAGCTTATCTTACTTTTGAATTCACTGCAGTTTTAGGTGACCCTGAGGAGGCAACCAGGACTCAGTCAGCTATATGAATAGTGTATTCCTTCAGGGGAAATTTTCTGGAAAGATTTCCACAGATGGCTAATACATATTGGATTCTTGTGACCTCCAATTTCAGCAGGGAATGTACTTTAATTTTGCCCACAAATTTTTAGATTAAATATGGTTAAGTCCTGAAGTTCTCCGTGCATTTACCGAACAGCGCATTTCTTTCTGCTTTATGTATTTCAGAGAAACGTGGACTCAAATTTTAAAGGAAGTTTTGGTCAGGATAACTAAAGTAGAAGATTGTGATCACCTGTGATTACTTGGAGTTTATGCACGGAAAGCTGTTTATTTGAGCTTCCAGGCGTTAGGCTAACTCAATACTTTTCCAGCCTTACTCAGTTTTTCTTAGTTGACCTGTGCTCCTCCCTTCCTTGACTTTCTTCTCATCTCACTCTACACTCTATTGGTGATTTCAACCTCTTGCAGGTGAGTATCTGTGTCATCTCTCTCTTCCTACCTCCAGACACATCTATGTTCAACAGCCAGCTGGCACTCAAGATTCCTCAAGTCCACTTGTCAATGCCAACACACATTTATTCACTCAACAATTATTACCAGCCTACCGTGTGCCAGGCCATGTTCTAAGCCAAGAAGATAAAATAAAGCTTACAATCTATTGAGGGAAAAAGTTATTAATCAAATAATAACACACCAAAATGAAATTTCAGTCTGTAATAGAGGATATAAAGGGAAAGCAAAGGTTATCATAAAACATTTTAAAGGGGGAATAAGACCAAGCCAGGAAAAACTACGTATCTTCCTCGAATGCTCCAAATCTCAGCAAATGGCATCACCATACCCTCAGATGCTCAAGCGAAAAACCTAGAAGAGATTCTTCATTCCTCCTTTTCTCACTGTCCTTATATCCAGTTTGTGAGTAAATCCTCCCAAGCATAGATCTTAAGAGTTTTCACATTGGTCCATTTCTTTCCATCTCCTAGTTTGAGCCAAAATTATCTTTCCTACCCGGTATTCCTGCATCAACTCTTGGCTCTGAAACCGAGCAGGACCCTGCGGGTACAAAAGCCTGTCCATGGCTCCTGTTTCTTGTTTGTAGAAAAAGGCTTTAGTCTCCTAGACCTTCCGTGAGTTCCAAAGAGCCTATTCAAGCACTTATTAATTAGGGAAGTGAGAGAATGCAGAAACAAAGGAAGAGTAAGCCCAGCATAGGCTTTTCCATGATCGTTAGCTTAAACCATTACCTTCATTTATGACCCCAAACTGAGATAATGTCCTGTGGCTTTAACCAGCTGGTCCCAAGCGGACTTAAAAATTGATGACACTGGGAGGGTCAACTGAGAACTGAAATTCCTGGCTAAACAAATAATAGGCCCTAAACAAATAATAAGCTGCCTCCTAGAGGAAACGTAAAGGATCACCAGACCATGATTTACGAGCTTGCAGGAACATACAGAATAATCACAGCCACCTGGGACAAACAAAATCCTAAGGTGGTGTCAAAAAGTCTGCGGCTGAGATTTCATCACAACACTGGGATCACAGAGAACGCCCTCCCCTCTCGCCTTTAAAATTCTTACCCTCTGGCCAGCCGGCGAGATGCATTTGCGACAAGCCTGTCTCCCCTCTTCCAGGTGGGCGCCTCCTCGCGTAATAAACGTTCTCGTCCAAACTCCGCTGTCTCAGCTTGTTTGTGCCCACTCTTCCACAACGGTCCCCTCCAATCTAGGCTCCACACGGCAACCGGAGTAACGCTTTAAAAACACGTTTATGACTTTTAGCCAGTTCAAGGTGGTGACATGGGGGATCATGGGCTCACCTCCTCTCATGGACACCTCAAATCTGCAGCTACATATGGAACAACTTCCCTGAAAAAACCCTAAAAACTGTCTAAGCAACCTCTACGAATTGGGGGAAGGATTAAAGGCCCATGTTGGCGTGCACACGAGAGGCTGGGACACAGTCTCACCGTAAAGCCCATCTCCCCAGTCAGCGCCCCACGGTCGGGAGGGAACGCAACACCCTGAGCTTCTCCCTGAGGAGCAAAGAATTTGAATCCCCAGCAGGCACCCCAACTTTTAAGACGTGCACCTGAGAGACAAGCCTCCAAAACATCTAGCCTTGAAAACCAATGGGGCTCACGTGCCCAAGACCCACAAGGCTGTAGTGACCTGAGAAACGGCTCTTCCAGGCCTGGCGCTGGGACTCACCTGCTCCAGGGACCAGGGCGAAGCAGTCGCTGGGCGCCCAGGCCAGCGTCGGGGAGGCTGGTCTGCTTGTCCTGGAGTGTCGGCCTGAGGGGCAAGCATCCGAGGCAGCGCTTAGCTAGACTTGCTGCCTGGCGGGCAGCGGCTCTGGCTTTCTTTCCCCGCCTGGCTCTCCCCGGGGCGCCATCTTTTCTCTTTCTCCTTTTTCCTGCGGTGCCATTTATACGCTCTCCCTCCGCTTTGTTCCAGCGGGCAGGCCCATCTTCATGCTCTGGCAGCATCTCTCTCTCTTTTTTAACGTTAGGGCTTTTTTTCCCCCTTTTTTCCCAGCAGGTGCCAGCTTCATGCTCGCCCTCTGCTGTGCTGCAAAGTACCAGTATCTCGGGGGCTGGAGGACCGGGGGCTTTTACTCCGGTCTGGGTCCCTGTTTTTTGCAGCTGCAACTGTAACCGTGCAGGACCTTATGGGGCCTTCCCAGAACAGGATTCCGCCGCCTGCCTTTTGTCTGTAGAAAAACTTTAGTCAAAGAATAAATTTAATGAAAGACGTTAGAAAACGCAGAAAGAAAGGAAAACAGTCAAGCAAGACGTGAGCCGTCTTCTGAGCTGTTTTGCAGATACTGAAACCGCCACCAGGTGTTAGAAGTTAACTGTATGCTGCCCACAAGCACGTAGACCCCAGACCAGGTGGAACCAGAAGGTTGTTGATGTTGACTCCCGATTACCTCACCACCAGCCAATCAGAATAATGTCCATCAGCTGATCCTCTAACTGAAAGTAGCGTCTGGCTATTCAAAAGCCAATAAAGAGGCCAGGTTGGTGGAAAGGAAAGTTTGCTTTATTCTGGATGCCGGCAACCGGTGGGGGGGCAGGGGTAGGGGGGCAGACTCTTGTCCAAAGGCCAACTGCCCACTCCCACCCCTACCACCAGTGGGCAGGAGCTTTTATAAGCTGAGGGAGGGGCTACATGCAGAAACAGCACAGTCAGCTCTGACGTCATCTTGAAATTGGTCACGTGGTGGTCTGACCAGCCTCATTTTTTTTTTTTTTTTTTTTTTTCCAGCCTCATCTTGATTGTTTTCAGTACAATTAATTTTTAGTTCCAGGGCCTGTTTGTTCCCATTTCCTTGAGGCCAGTTCTCAGAATTGTGACAGCTTATGTCATGGCTGCAGTCTGGTCATCATGTAGTTAACTTCTTCCACCTGGTGGGGGTCTTAGTATCTCTAAGACAGCTCCCAGGATGCGGCTCAGAATATTATTAATAGCCATAGCCCCTGAGAAGGAACTAAAGGTCCTTGACTTTGCTTACTGATTAAACTATTATTGTTTTGTCCTGTTTGACTGCTTTTCTTTGCTTCCACATTTTCTCATTTCTCTGATTAAACTTATTCTTTGGCTAAAGTTTTTCCATAGACAAAAGGCAGTCGGAGGACATGGGGGCAAGGACCAGAGGGTCCTGCTCCATTTCAATCCCACACCCCACAAACCCCTTCCCTCACCCTGTCTTTAGAAACCATCCCCTGAAAGCCTTTGGGAAGTTCGGGGCTTCGAAATACTAGCTGCCCTGGACTCCTTGCTTGGTGCCCTGCAATAAACCCTGCACTTCCCTTCACCACAACCTGGTGTCAGTGATAGGCTTTACTGCCTGTGGGTGAGCAGACCCAAGTTTGGTTCAATGATCACCTGGCTCTGGAGGCCGGATTTGGGGTGGTTGCGATTCTGGGTTCCATAGGGCTGTAACGATCGAAGAGACAGACTATCACCCCCAGGGCACTGCACAGACAACTGACTGAGACAATCACCAGTCTTCCTGTGAAAGAGACCTATTTGCTGGTCCTGGAGCTTTGGCCTGGAGGGGCAGGCTCCCGGTTTGGCACTAGGAGTCTTTGAAACAGAGGCCAGCAGGCAAAATCTTTGCATAGCCCTGCAGTGGTTCCAACACTGACATAGCGGAGGGGGATCTGGGCCCCTTGGAGCCTAAGTCTTCTCTGCCAATTGCTGCCTAGAGGAAAATGAGAAGAGCAACATAGCCAAGCCTCTGAGGAAGCCACTAGGATCCAGTTAATTAAGATGCACTCTCTATAATTAGTGCTGCCTGCAGCCTATCTTAACTTCTACAAGCAGCCCCGGATCTTGCTGTGAGAAATGAAGTAGGTAGGGGAAGATAAAATTGTCTTCAAAAACATTTTTATACACTCTAAATGTATGTATTACATATATACATACATGCATATAACCCTACTGACTATATATAGTCACACATATATGTAATGTGTATGTGTATATATATATATACACACACACCACATATAATATATATTATATATATGTGTGTGTATTTGACATATATACATACAAAATGCATTTCCTAAAAGGAGCTATCAATTAACAAAACAAGATTAACCTGGTTTGAAATGGAAACTGCCTAAATTTGAGCTGAATGAACTCAAGAGAGTGGTGCAATTTATCTTTAATAAGGCATAATTTGAGATTTAAAATGTTTCCTTATTATTTCAGGCCAAGAACTAATAACTATTTTTTTAAATTGGGGTATAGTTGCTTTACAATGTTGTGTTAGTTTCTGCTGTACAATGAAGAAAATCAGCTTAGATCTCCCTCCCATCCCCCCCATTCCACCCATCTAGGTCATCACAGAGCACTTATCTGAGCTCCCTGTGCTATACAGCAGGTTCCCACTAGCTATCTATTTTACACATCGTCGTGTATATATGTCAATCCCAATCTCCCAATTCACTCCACCCCCTCTCCCCCCCTCCCCGTGTCCACATGTCCATTTTCTACGTCTGCATCTCATTCCTGCCCTGCAAATAGGTTCATCTGTACCATTTTTCTAGATTCCATATATATGCGTTAATATATGATAATTGTTTTTCTCTTTCTGACTTACTTCACTCTGTATGACAGACTCTAGGTCCATCCACTTGTCTACAAATGACCCAATTTTGTTCCCTTTTATGGTTTTACCTTATATCTAAAAACTTCGTGGAGCTCACTTTGAAGAATAGTTATTTATTAACAATAAATTATTTAAATTACTTGAGACTTCACATTAAATAGAAACCCAAGTAACTTATTAGATGGGGTCTGGAAGAATTTCTAAAAGGTAATTGTATATATAACGGAAATAAGAACCAACCAAAGAGGCCCAAATCAGCTTCAGTGGCAAACTCATTTTCTCTTAGTAGAGAAGTTAGGGGTTGGGGAGTGCAGAGTGACAGCTAACACTATTTCTATCCAAGCTGCCTCATCCAAGCTGCCTCCATTAATTAACTTGAGCTTAATCTTCCAAAAAAAGGTAGACCCACACCATTGAACTAAATCTCAGCAGACTCTGAAAATCTGAACAATTGCGAGTAGTGGAACTAAAAGGGAAATTCTCATGAAAGTATGAGAGAGTTGAAAGAATGATAGCAAATCCCATTCTTGATATTTTTATTTTCTAGAAAAAAAAATGGCTACAGTTAACTTAGACTTACAGTGACTTTTTTTCTAATTCACCTATTTACCAGGATCTTGGGTTTGTCTAGTAATACAATTACATAAAGTTACTTCTCCTTTGTAAACTGAAAAATTCTGATTTGTTGCTAGATCCACATATCATAGGTTGGTACACAGACCATTGTCTGAGAGGGGTAGATATTGATCAGTAATTTTCACCCCTGGCTGTTAGAATCACCCTGTAGTTTTAAAAAATACAGATGGGCTCTACCTGAGATCTTCTGAATAAACATACTTGAGCATAAGGCTCAGATATGTATATTTCTTTAAGGTCCAATGGTAATTTTGATGAACATCTGCCATTAAGAATTTATGAATTAAATAATTTCTAAGGTCCTTTCCAACTCTAAATCTGCAATTGCTTTGAAATACTTATTTAAAAACAAATCTATTTTTTTTTCCATGAAGTCCTATACATCCCTAGAGCAATCAATTTTGATGAAGTCTCTAAAGAAGTGTGTTTCAAAAGCAGTTGTAAAAGTAGCAGGGTTTTTATGTTTTAGGAATGCCTTCAAATCTATTAAGACAAAAGCGATCAGTATTTTAAATAAATAGGAGAGCTTTTTTCCCCATACAATAAGAAATCTGGAGGTGGGCAGTTGTTGTGTTAACCTAGAAGTTCATTGAGGTTGAGATGATTTTCTAGTCACAAGATGCTTTTATACTTTCAATCATCTTGGCTTCATTCAAAGCAGGAAGAAGAGAAGAGCAAGAAAGGGTGGACAGCTATAACCATCTCTAATGAGGAAAGCAAAAGCCTTAGCAAATACCTTCTCAGTAGACTTCTGATCAAGTCTTATTGACAGAACAGGTTCTTAAGACCAGGTCGTGTTGTAAGACATTCTGAGAATTTGTTTGGACCAGCCTAAGCTATTGCTAGGGCCAAACACATTGCAGCCACACTAGGTGGAAAAAAAAAAGATTCTGGTTAAGAAAGAAGTTAGATATTGAGTAGGAAATGTTGCAAACAATTTATTTTAGGTCAACTCTGATGAAAAATTTGAGATACATTTCAATTATATTTTGTTATAGATAATAATCATAATCATACTACATGAAAAATGTTCATGTCTTTATGGAATGGCTAAAGAATAACTTCAAAAACATTTGACAAATGTAATCATAAGTGTGATCCTACCTTTCAAGGTTATTATTTGGAAAACAACATTTATTGGATGCATAAGTTCTTATGTTACATCATTTATACCACATATTTAATCCATGACCATTATTGTTTTGCAATGTTAAAACAAGATTTTCATCCAATAAGAAATAAATCAGGAACAGATAGAATGGTTTAATTTAAAATCACTGAAAGAATTTTAAAAATAGTAATTTAAAAATCCATTAAATCCCATTGTTCAATTTGACAACAGGTATCAAAAGCCTTAAAGCAAGGCACACATTAGTGGCTTTAGCCATTCAATTTTTAAACTAGAAAAAAATACAAAAATTATCTATAAATCTGTTATTTTCAAGAACATAAAATTTTAACTGCCCAATAATGGATTGTTATACAAAATATACATCATCTTTATCATACAGTGAAATACTATTTTCTTGTTAAAATTAATTAATGATTAAGGAGACTACTTAATGACCTAGGGATCTTCATAACATATTAAATGAGTAAAGAAGGTACAAATGTGCAAATGTGCAAATTGTTTAAATAATAATTCATTTATTGAGTACATACTATATGCAACACTTAATGCTTTGCATGTATTTAATTAGATTCTCACAACTCCAGGAGGGAGGTTCTACTACTCTCCCATCTTACAGATGGAGAATCTGAGGTTTACAATGCTTATGGAACTTACTCAAAATACACAGCTTACAAATGGCAAAACTAGGATGTGAACTGAGGAAGCCTGTTTTCAGAAGTCAGGCTTATACATCTATAATAATATATCCCTAGAGAAAAAAATCTTGAAAAAAATGCACCAAAAGGATAACAGAAGTTATGTCTGCATGGTATGATTACACTACACATTCTATATTTCTGCATTTTTTAGAATAAATATTTATTAACTATAATAAAAAATACAATAATTATTTGATAAGCTTTCAAATCCAGTAAGCTCAATAAGCTTTTAACCTAGTTTGCTAGGCTATCAAATAAACCAGTGCTCTACTCAACAACTACTGATAATATGAACACTACAAAGTGTTACTCTTCTTTTTCCCTAAGAGCTAACACCTTTCTAAAGTCACAACTCATGCCCAGTATCCCCTATACAGCCCTCTTTAAGACCAATAATCTTATTACACAGGCATCATAAAGTTGATTTATTGAAAGGAAACAATATTTATGACAATTCATCCCTTGTTTCATGAAGTCAAGAAGGAGGAAGAAAAAAAATTTTAAATGAGTATGTTTAAGAACTAAATAAATTCCATTCGACACATTACTCTGCATCCAGTAAGAGAACTATGGATATGTATAAATAGTGGCTTATAAAAAGAGTCCCAAGATATTATCAAGTAAAAAGCCAAGAATAAAAACAACACGAGGAGAAAATTCCCGTGTATTTTTAGAACTTATAAATATATAAATACATACATATAAATGAATAGAAAATGGGCTGAAGTTACATTTTCCAAAGCTTGCATTAATACATCTTTTCCAGGGAGGGGAGTGAAACTGCTGTGGAAAGACAAACACAAAGAAAAGGTGGTCAGTTTTTATTTTATGTAGGACTGTTTGATTCCAAGTTTTTAAAATGTATTAAATTTATATTATGCAATTTTTGAAGAAATATAACAAATGTATAAAATTCTTAAAATTACCATCACAGTCGCCATACTTACTATAACCTATTTGTATTATTCTTGTTGTTTCATATATCTCAATAATAACTCTTTTATACATTATAGTATGTATTTGACCAGTACAATTTTAGAAAAAACAAAGGGAAAATTAATTTACCTCCCTAACTTTAGTAGGAGCAAAGCTGAATATATTTTACCTTTGTTTTTGAAAAGAAAGGAAAATCATTGTCTCATATGCAAATATTGTTGACTATTAACTTCCATCACAAAATGAATATAGAAATTTAAAAAATAAAAGTAGTCAAAAGAAAAGTAGACATAATTTATCGTAGAAAATGTGTGTTATTCTCTGTGCAGCAAGACAATTCATATATTCTCATTGTAAAGTTAGAGGCATAATTATTGAGCCCATTTGCTCCAGCACAGAGTTATTATTCTATCAGACTTTTTCTTCTTACAAAAGTATTTCTTCCTAAATGAAAATTGGAAAGAAAGAAACAACATATCAAATATATGATTCTTTTTTTCTTTTTGAAAGCCTCAAACTATTTATTCGTACTATACAAACGCCTGAAACCTTATCATCAGTATCAGTGATTAATCAAAAGGAAAAAAGGTATTACAATATATTTAATGTGCACTGAAGAATTTTAAGGTAAATTGAATGCAATTATTTTATCCTCTGTGCTTATTTTCTAAACTGTACAAATAATTATGACATTTTCTATGGAATTCTAGTGAAAGAAGAAACTCTAAGGACCATTTAACAGATAAGAAATCTGCAGTGCAGAAAGTAATTGATCCAAGATATAGAGCAAATTGCTGTCAAAGTTTGGGTTATAACAGAGATGTTCAACTTTTTAAAAAATTCTTCATGTGTTAACAGATGGAGGGTCATTGGAAATAAGCTTTCAGGAAAAAATTCTAACCTATTTAAAGATAATAGATGACTTAAATGTAACAGCATACTGCCATTATTTGTAGCAAAAACAAAACACTTTGCTAAAATCATATCTTTAACATTGTTAAAACTTAAAAAGCATGACTAGTCAATATATAAGCTCTGTTCAATAAGTAAATATTGTAAGTTCTATTGGAAATATTTTTTAAGAAAATCAATACTTCAAAAGATTTTGGTCTATATTGATATCTGACTAAAAAAATTCCTTCTCAAATAAAGATTTTATTTGCAATAAATTAAATATCAACTCCATTGAGAATATTGTGATGTTGCTGGTTAAACTGATTTCTAAGTGTTTTTATTTTTTGTGTATGTGAGTATAATGACTATTTATTTGGGGCTTGAAAACGTTTATAAATGTAGGTTGATTTCAGGTTCAGTAAACAGTCATCATTATATTTTCAATTCATGGTTTAATGCAAATCTTGCCTTCAGTATTCAAAATGGGAATGCTTATTCTTATGGAGATATAATAAAATATGACAGAACAATTCTAGGCCAATGGTACCCTTGAAATAAAGAGAATCTGAAAGTCCAGTGACAAACAGTGCATGGCTTAGTATTTTGGCTCAATAAATAATTTTTACTTTTTATAATTACCTTAAATTCCAGAAGGAAAATGAATTAATTAACTTGAGAGGGATACCACCAAAGGCGTTTCAAAGAACATAGGATTAACCCTTCTTCTTGATGCCATTTTCAATAGTATTTGATAGGGCTATAATGTATCCTACTAAACTATTAATTAATTCATTCAGAACATATTTATTGAGTGCTTATCATTTTATACACACTATTCTAAGCTTTGGGGATACAGGAACAAACAAAGCAGATCAAAACCCTTACCCTCATGGAGCTTACATTTTCAGTGAAGGGGACAGACGTAAGCAAAATAAAAAGTAAATTACATAGTCCATTAGATAGTAATAGGCACTAAAGAGGAAATATGTTCATTTCCAGCTACCTCCTTGAACCATGGAGAATGCAGCACTTCTTAGCTATGAGTTATGTTTGTTTGTTTACTTGATAATATGATGATTCTATTCTAAATCTTTCCATTGCTGACCTAACCTGAGTTGTCATTTCTTGATCTTTTCTGTTCATTTATATTCCTGTTATGGTTTAATCAGGGGCTTACACGATCCAGATTCACGAAAGCTTGGCAGGAAAAGTAAGAGGGTGCTTTTAAATCTCTCTTTCATATAAATTTACTACCTCTATCCCTTGGCCTCCCACAATTGAACTGGTACACTTCTATGCCCTCTAGAAGGGCTCAGTACAGTAAATGCTCAGGAAAAAAATGATGCAGTCTGCCTTGGATGTCCCACTGATCTTGCCAATAAAATTCAGTCTGAGGAAGTCAAATTACATAATGGCCTAACTCCATCAATTAAACATTATGATTCACCCATTAACAGGGCCACCCACTGTGGCACATGCCACAAGCAGATACCCATAATCATTTAGTGCCAATAAAGAGAATGGGAGGCTGCTGTCCGGGGGTTGTGTGTGTGTGTGTGCTCGGGCTGATTCAATCAGTCCCTTGGATCAGAAGACTCCTACTGTTAAATCAGTCCCTATAAATCAGGTGACTCCAAGATTGAATCAGCACCCCTTTAACACATGACTCCCATGTAGCAAAACAGCCCCCTAAATCATGGGACTCCCATTGATTAAATCAGTCCCATTAAATATTGACCCCCATTAAATCAATCATTCTTCTTAAATCTCCTGACACCATTATACCAATCAAACCCCTTAGGTTTCCTGACACCCATTAAAGAAATATGCCTTCTTAATTCTCCTGAGCCCCATTACATTAATTGGCCTTCTTAATCTCCTGACTGCCATTAAAACAATAATCCCCCTTAAATCACGGGATTGCCTTTGATTCAATCGTCCCCTTAAAACTACCAGTGATTCAACCTGGCCCCTTGTATCAGGTGACTGAAACTGAGTCAATCACCCCCCATCACGTGACTCCCTTTGATTGGCTCTGTCCCCATAAATCATGTGAATCCCAATGATTAAAACAGCTCCCTTAAATATCGTGACCCCATTTAATCAATCCTCTTTCTTAAATCTCCTGATATTCATTAAACCAACGAAATGCCTTAGGGCTCCTGACCCGGATTAAATCAATCTGCCTTCTTAAGGCTCCTGACACCCATTAAGAGGGATGATTGATTTAATTAGTGTCACTATGTTCAAGAAGGCAGATTGAATCAATGGGAGTGCTGACCTGAGGGGAGGCTGGGTGACCCGGTGGGGGGTCTGGGCACCCCTTCGGGGTTCAGCCATGGAGGGGGGCTGTTCTGTGTGGGGGGAGGCCAGGCACCCCCGTTAAGAAGGATGATTGATTTAATTAGGGTCACCATATTTAAGAAGGCAGATTGAATCGATGGGAGTGCTCACCACGCCCCCCTCCCCCCCCAGAGTCCAGCCCTGGGGTACAGCCCCACTACTATAGAGAATGGGTTTGATTACCCCATTCTTTGTGGGGGATCCTAGAAAGGCAGCCCCTTGAGCAAAAGAAATGCTGAACAGTTTGTGCTTAAAAGCAAGCTATCGATAACCCTGAAGTGCCAACAGAAGCAATCCATTATTGACTAAGTCTTGATTTCACTGAGAGTGAGACTATTGGTGACCCATACATTTACTCATTTCATGTGTGAAAACCACCTTTTTTCTCTGACTCTTAAGGGCCAGGAAGAATTCCAGATGCTGAGTCAATAAGGAACAATGCTTTTTCTTCTAAGAGTTCACAAAAGTATATAGACACCTAAATAAAGAACCACAATGTCCTATCAGAAGTATTTTACTAAATGTACTTTAGAAACTGTATTTTACTAAATCATGACTTTCACCTGTTTTATAAATTGGATCTCAGATAAAATTTCATTTGACAAGAAGAAATTCTGCTTAACACAAACAGTAACAATGAGTTTTAAAAAATTAAAAATATATTTTCTTTTGAAAGTTACTCTTTTTGGTTAATCAACATGGAGTGAATTATATAACAAGACTTATAATTCATTCCTGTACAGTTAGGAATGCAGACTATCTATTCTGAAAGATAAAGAGACTTTCTAATGCCTGAAGATGACTTCATTTACTGTTTTTTCTCTTAATAAATTTATGTTTTTAGTGTTACTCATTTCAACATAAATTATATAAAATCTGAAGTTTTTAATTCTAGTCGCCTGGATTTTTTGAATCATATCTCCTTATAGGCACAAGTTTAATAACTTTTCTATTTTCCATAATACATAACACTTGGAAAGATTGAAGAGTCCAATACTTGCTGATAGAGTCTGTGAGGCAGATTACCAAAGGAAAATACTGCTATATGAAAACGGACTTTTTTCCCCTGTCATTTGATATTCTTCATGGCTGGACATTTATCAAACTAGGCACTGACTATAGCATTTCACTTTGTCCTTAATTGTCTACAAAACAAATTAGGGTATTCAAGACTGGCCAAAAAGAAAAAAAAGAAAAGAAAAGAAAGGTAAGAATATTCAGTTGAGTCAGCTACAATACTAAGAAGTCTGCTCACCTTGTAAAGGTTTTGTACTAAGGCAGTTATAGCACATGGTGATGGTGGTTTGCCTGGTGTACGAGTTGAAAGCTACCAGGATTTTAGAATTATCTTCAGAACATTTGAAGTCATGTAGTTGAAGTTTTATGCAATATCTCTTATGACTCCAGCCAAACTCTAGACTTTTAAAAGGCAGGAATCGTTCTTTGCAAACATCAGAATAACAGAGGCAGTGTCCTGCATGTGGTGAGTGAGCACTGAACGAGGATTTGTTTACGCGATTTATTTTAAACTCTTTGCCTTACAGGGAAAACTTCTGAGGCCAGAGGACCTGGGAATAGCCTAAAGTTAGCCAAACTTTGGCAGTCTGGCATTGATTCAAGCTAGTTATAGCTTTAACAAATGTGAGCTTCCTTGTCTTTTCAAAAGCTTATTGTGGTCTTGCCAGGTAATACTCCAGCCGCGTCAAAATCACCACGCAACAGACAGGCAGTCTTTTAGGGACTCACATTCCATTTCTTCATTCAGTCCCCTTTATGCTGTCTGAGTGAAGTGTCTGTCACTTTCTCTTAAAGGACAGTAGGATGAAAGAACGTGTGGAATTGATGTCGGGAGCAGCTGTCTTCTCTTTAGCTCTTAGCTCTGATCACCTGGGTAGAGGCAGAAAAGCAGGGAATTAGTCTGGAGTGAACAAAACTGTGTGGACAGAAACTAAAGAAAAGCTTGGGGAAGCCTGGAATATTCAGAGGAAAGAAGAAAGAACCATTTTGAGGACACCAACAAAACAGTCATCTGTTTTTTAGTCTGTGGACTGTTGTTAACACCAGATGCCCTCAGGGGTCTCTGGGAAGCTCCGCCTCTGGAAACTTGTACCCCTTCCCTCAGGAACAATGTACCACAAAATGGTGTGGGAAAATGGAGATGCCTCCTATCTCCCTCGGTATCCTAAGAATAGAAACTCTGACATGCTGAGATATGCATGCAGGAGGCTTAATGGGATGTGTTCCCAGGAACAACAGTTAGGAAACAGGGGAAACAGTGTTGAACAGAGGGAGAAGACAAAGTGAGATGCAGTTGCAACAGTGGCCACAGCCAATCACTCAAAAAGTTCTAAAGCTTGGAAGTCCTTCCAGGGGTGTTCCTACAGAGAGAAGAAGTCTAGGCTTTAGTACTGCCCAGTAGGGGCCAGTTGCTGGATGTGGGCTGCTCCTGGAGAGGGCGAATAACCTCATGCAAGGCAACCTTTTGCATCAGAGGGCGATTCTCAGAGAGGGATGCAGTCCCGAGCTGTCAGCAGCCAACACTGCCAAGCACTTAAGAGGGATCTGAGTGGCATGACGTGGTGTCACTCTCCCCACTCAGCCAGACTAATTAAGACCATCAGTAGAAATGATCAGGATTGATTCTGACCCCAGGGTTACGTGTCATTACATTTTACCCTCTGCTGAACAAAGTCCTAACCATATGACAAATACTACTCTACATAGATTATCTCATTTTATCCTCTCATCACTGTAGATCTTATTTGCCTCAATGTGTACATAAAGAAACTAAGTCTTAGAGACATTAAATAACTTTCCCAAGTTCACACTACAAGTGAGAGCATTAATAGAATTCAAAGTTAGATTTTTCTGAATCCAAAATGTTCTGAACCAATTCATAGCATTCAAGATTATATTCTATTGGTTGTGTTTTTATTCCTGACCATCCCACAGATACTTGCGAGGATGGGTAAATTGCATTTACATTGAGAAGGGCAAGTGCATAATCCAGGAAATTTAGGTTTCTGAAAAGTTACTGAACTATACCAAAGCGTGTGTGCCCAAGAACACCCTTTTTAGGCCAATGAGGCAGGAGGAGGACTTCATGCCAGCCAGGTGAGCTGAGCTGAATCAACATCATGAATCTGGGACTATCAAAGCTGAGCAAATGAACCTAGAAATTATGGACTGAAGCAACAGCACTATCCATGAGATTACCTCCCAAAATAGCATTTATTAAAAGACTCTTCCTCAAACATCTTCCCTGTATCTTCTCTCCCCACTCCAAACCCAGCAGTCTGCAGCAAAGTCAAAGATGTATTGAAGGTCAGGAATGTGAATGGTGTTGTAAGTGTGTCACGCACCAGCTTGCTTTTTTCATTTATTCTTTTGTCTTTGCTGTTATTTCCTTTTTTATCTCCTGACTTCTTCCCAGAAAAACTACTATGTCTAGTTCAAAAGCATACCATAGCAGATGTTTCCCATTTTAGGTACACAAAGCTACTATGCAATTACGGAATATACTGGAAGAAGTTTGGAGGAAATGCAAATTATTCATTTCATAAGAAAAAATGTTAAACAGAGATCATCAAAAGGGACTATTTTCAAAATGTTTTGAAGCCTGCACGCAGGATTATTTTCCTGTAACAATTACAATGTCATGTTCCAGAAAGCATTTCCAGAATATCATATGTGTATTGACAGTCTCAGTACCTGATGATCGAGAATAGTTTGTTCCTGGACGTCTCTCTCCAAAACAGAGCAGGAGCAACTGTCTTCCTCCTTTCTCATTTCTGCCCTTCCCCACCAAGACAGGTGGGTGTTGTAAACAAGTAGAATTACCAAATTGGACAACATTTTCCCAGTCTTGGGAGATAAATATTGAGTACCGTCAGGAGATGACCTTTTCTTTCCTTATCTGACTTAAATGAATAAATCCCATGAAATAGATGATGTACCCAGTCCAGAGCCAAAAATACAGTAGGAATTCAATAAATATTTGTTGAATTCCTAAGTGTCCATCACCTAGTCCATGAGACCACCCTGTTACCTCTGGAAGAATTCATCCCTCCCTCCTCTGTGCTCTGACAACATTTCTTGCATTTTTAAGAACATTCTCACGAATTGACTTGTTGTATTTAGTAAAAGTTTCTGTCTCTTCCTCTTATCTTCAGGGCAGGAACTGGTTCTAGTTCAATCTGTATCCCACACTTTGTCCTGCACAGAACAGGACTCAATATCAATGTTTTACTGACACTCACAAGCAACCATTTTGGGACCTAGCAGAATGGGCTGTGGAATTGGCAGCTGTGCCAAAACAATTGGTGCTGGCCACAATGGTAGCACTTTATATCCTGACGAGGAAGGTGGACTCAATCCTGCTAATTCCCCTGGCAGATACATGGCACACTGCAATGTGCTAGATCTCATTTTGTCACTGCTGTTCTCCCCATGTCATTTGCAAACAGCACAATACTGTCAGTCTGGAATCCACAAGTTGCTGCGTTGATGGTATGCTTGAAAGAAAAGAAAGAGAAGACCATTCAGGCTAAAACCCAGACCTACTGCTGGTGTAAAAATTGTGCTGCAGAGAGTTGCCAAAGCTTCTCAGTCCTGGCCTATGATGCAGGGGTTTTGCTTCTCCGGGTGAATTTAGGAATGGTTGAGTGACTATTCATTTCATGCCTCATTTCTTTGTCCATGCCTTTGCTCAGAGAAACGGGAATACATGGTGGTTACAGGGTGAACCCTGGAGCCAAGTGGCCCGCATTTGAATCCCAGATCCACCATTTTCTAGTTGTGCCTCCTTAGGCAGTTTCCTTAACATCCTCCATGGTTCATATCCTCTGCTAAAAAGTGGGGGTAATAATATTTAGATCACAGGACTGGTGTGAAGGTTAAATAAATGAGTACCTGGAAAGCACTCAGAACAGTGCAGAATGCAGAATAATTACCGAATCATGTCAGCTCCACTCAGGGCACTGTATGTGGCATTGTGAGGAGTCTGGAATTTACTCTGAGTACATCAGTAAGCCACTGGGGAGATTTAAGCAGGGGAGTTATGTGATCTGATTTATTTCTTAAATATCCCTCTGACTACTCTGAAAGGCTGGATTGGAGGAGAAGGAGTAGAAAGGTGGAGATGAGTTGGGAGGCTCCCAAAGTAGACCTGGGAAGAAGTGATAATGACCTGGAGCAGGTGACGGCTTCCTCTAGAGGAATGATAGAAAGGATGGGCAGGACTAGCTGTCTCTGGGGGGCAGAACAATGAAATGTGACAAAGGAGTACATGTAGGAGGTGAGGGAATGGAAGAAATAAATAATAAAGATTCTAGGTTTCTGGCTTTAGTCATGGAAGCTTGGTGATGGCATTTACTGAAACAGAGAAGATTGAAAGAGGAATATATTTTGGAAGGGAAATCAAACTTTCCTTGGGGAGTTCTAAGTTTCAGATGTCTATGAGAAGTCCATATAGAACTTTCAGATAGCCTGTATTTAAGCCTGGAAAGCATATGAATAATTTAATAATGAATAATGAATAAATCTATATGGAGATATAAACTTGCATTGACATATAGATATTTAAAGCCACAAAAAGAAATTATATCTGCTATGACCCTGGGGCTGATATAAAAGAAGAAGGAGGACATAGTCCTAAATGACCCCAATATTTCAGGTCAGAGAGAGAAGTATCACATGAAGATGACTGGGAAGTGTAACCAGGGAGATAGGAGAAAACCTAGAGAGTGCGGTGCCATAGAAATAGAGAGAGAAGAACATATCAAGGAGAGTAAAGTGGTCTAATGGTTCTAGTAAGATGAGCATAGAAAACTGTTATTGGATTTGGTGACGTGGAGGCCATTCATGACTTTGACAAGAATCCTTTCAGTGGAGTTATTAGAAATTAAAAGGCAATTGGAAAGGAGTTAAAAATGTAAGTGGTGGTAAAGAAATGGAGAAGGTTTATATTGCAGGGGAAGACTGAAAGAAAGAGTATGACAAAGAGAAAGACTCCATTTTTGATGTTTGACCTCTGATAGCTTTTATGACCCAATCCTCCCCCTGACACTCCCATATGGGTGACTGGATAAGAAAGTCCACATGCCCCCTCCCTTGGTGCTGATGGAGAAGTTGAACCCACACAAACCCCACCCAGCCCTCAAGATCCTCTATCCTACCACACCCCACCCCAGTCTCCCACCAAATCAATAAAAGCCAAAGTCACCCACCCTGCTTTGCTCTTGCTTCACTTCAGACCAAACCTGAGCCCTTCTCCTTGATGAATCCTTTTGCTGTTTAATGTGTGAATAAACCTTACATCATATCTCACTGGTGCCCATGTGTCATTCATGCCAACATCTGGCAACATCCTGGCAGAGGATATGCCCGGCATTCAGCAGGGGACACTAAGCACCCAAGTAAAACAGAGACAGAAGCAGGGTGTGAGGTCAAGGGAAAATTGGACAGTCTGTCTTCATGGAGGTGGGAGAACATAGAACATGTTTTTATGCTAAATGGAAAAATCCCACAGAAGATGAGATATTATTGGAGCAGGAGAAAGAGGGAGTAACTGCAGAGCAAAATACTTGAGGGGCAGAGAGGAGATGGGGTCTGGGAAAAGGGCAGAGGCTGGCCATCAATAGGAAGAGAGACACTTGTTCCCTTGTAATGAAAGAGAAAAGGAGAAGATGGGATTCAGTTCAAATATCCCAGACCTGAGTCAAATAAAGTGAGTGAGTGCAGAAGCAATGGGGAAGATGATAGGGAGTGAATGTGACTGTGGGAAGCTGTAGAGAAAATATGCTTCTACCAGATTCAAATAGGAGATTTTACAACATGCAACCTGCCTAGGGGCTAGCTGTTTATAAACCCTGGGGCTGCCAGGGGTCCTACAGAATTGCTGGTATTCCCTGTGAATTACTCATGCCTTTTACGTCTCATAAAAACATGAGACTAGTCAGAGCACAAAGGCCATACATCTGAATAGTCAATAACAGTTTCACAGTGGTTGCCCAGACTTTCACTGCAACCTCCCGAGCTGCACTTTTATCTTCGTCTTAGGAAGGATGGGTTACTAAGAGAGTGCAGGAATTTCCACAACTGACAAGTAGTTCAGTTTTCATTTCCTTGGGTTTTTTTCAAACTGTTTTAACAGCTGTCTAGCTATATAAAGGTAAACTGTTAGTTATTGACCCCTTATATATATATTTTCTCCTTATATATATATTTTTTCTTTGAGATTCATGAACTGTGTGTTCAAACTAGGAAAGCAATTCATAATTCCTCTGGGAACCAGCTAGCTGAATAGAAATGAGTATATTTCCACAGAAAGGGACTCATTACTCTGCCAGTATTGCATAGGGCTTTATGAATAATTGTTATAAGACAAAGGGGCTTACAGGAAGAAAGCCTTTGCATTTATCTTAGATTATATTTTTGCACTGAAAATAATTTATCCACTTGCATTTAATTTGCTTTGGTGTTAAGTTTGCTATTTTCCTTCTGCTCTAAAGACAGGCACAGTCTAATATTTGGAAATGTTAAGGAAATTTTAAAAATATATTAGTATAAAATATGTTAACAATACAAAATCAGTAGCCATTATATTTTTAAAATACAATTGCTGGATTTTTTAATTCTAAAATATAATTTAAATAGTAACAGAATATGTTTGGGGGGGCTTCCCTGGTGGCGCAGTGGTTGAGAATCTGCCTGCCAATGCAGGGGACACGGGTTCGAGCCCCGGTCTGGGAAGATCCCACATGCCGCGGAGCAACTAGGCCCGTGAGCCACAACTACTGAGCCTGCGCGTCTGGAGCCTGTGCTCCGCAACAAGAGAGGCCGTGATAGTGAGAGGCCTGCGCACCGCGATGAAGAGTGGTCCCCACTTGCCGCAACTAGAGAAAGCCCTCGCACAGAAACGAAGACCCAACACAGCCAAAAATAAATAAATAAATAAATAAAATTAAAAAAAAAAAAAAGAATATGTTTGGGGCTGAGGAGAAGAAAAAGACATTTTTATGTCTGTTATGTGGTGAATACTAGGTTTGGTGTGTTGAATACCTTATCCCTTTTGAAGTGGGTTTTATCTGCACAGATGAGAAAACTGAAGTTCAAGAGTTTAAATGATTTGTCCAAAGTAAAATGAAACTAGAAAATGGCAAAGCCACAATGTAAATATAGGTCTCATTTTGAAATGTCTTTTATTGCTATTTCCCAAAATAGAGGTTAAAGGGAAGGTGAAAGATTCCCATTAAACTCAAAATCTCATAACATCAAGTAATTTTATACATTTGACATTTGAAGATTGACAACGACAGAGTTTTCTCCTTTCAAATCACTGGAATTTGATGTGGCTAATATTCGGGTCGAAGTCATGAATCTTTAACAGGTGATTAATCAACATTTCCTTCCTTTAATCTAATCACTGCCATTATATTTGCATGGTCAGAAAGTAGGAGCAAAAGAAAGGGGGAGGAGGGTGTTGAGGGTTATAGGAATCCCTGTGTATAGTTCTCCCTGAGTAGACAGTTTTGTCTACACTCTAGATCAGCACACCCAGGGTGTAACAGTATAGAGATTAGACCCTTCTAGGAAGTCAATTTTAAAAGACTCTAGAAAGGGCAGTTATTTGGCACATTGGTCCAATATCTTTAAATAAAAAACAAAACAAAGCAATCTCATACTCTTATTTTAAAGGAATATTTACATCTGTGCCACAATAACTGATATACAAGAAAATATCAATGCAGTCCTTTTATCTATCTTTAACTGATTAGACAGCATTGAACTACTTCTAACCCCAGGAGGATAACATTGAAGGTTTTTATGGTTCTGATTAACAAGGTGAGTTTTGTGTCTGTTGCTGTTGGTTTTGTAGGGAGGAGTGGGTTTTTTTGTTGTTTTCTATCAAGTTTTATGACTGTTTCTTTAGTTAGTTTTATAATTTTGACAATGTAGAATTTAGACAAGACAGATAAGCTGGGTTCATGGCAGTAACAAATAACCCCCATATCTCAGGGGCATAACGCAACAAAAGTTTACTTCTCCTTCATGTTGCATGTCCTTTGGAGATCGGTGACGGGGCCTGATGGAACAGCCACCAACCTAGGGCCTTCGCAGTCACCCTGACTGAAGGAAACAACATGACAAATCACAGACCAGCTTCCACGCTTCTACCCAGACCTCACTACTACTTATTTCACTGACCAAAGCAAGTCAGGTGACCATAGCTAATTTCAAAGGAAGAAAGAAGTGCAATCCTGAAATGTGTACAAGGGAAGAACCAGAAATATTTGGTAGAAAGCACTCCTAACCTCACCACAATCATTTCTTTTCCCTTGATCTTTCTTTTACCAGGCAGAAAGAAATTAAGAGATAGAATATCAGAAGTTAAGAATTCAATCAGCAAACTAAAGAATTCAAGTCCACCCAAAACAATGTAAGAATGATGTAAGTTAGGCTCTGAATTAAGAACAGAATTGGTCTACAAAGAAAAGAGAGAAAGAACATTTCACATGAGAATGGATCATTGAGACCTAAAAATGAATTGTTACATAGAACCAAGATTATACATGGTGGTTGTGTCCCTATATTGATCCACAAAGGTTAATTTAACTCATCGGTAAAAGAAAATTAGGACTACAAATACTGTTGGCCTTGAGACTGGGGATCTAGGAGCAGGAAATATTATAGCTAAATTTAAAAAATAAAAGGAGATAGAAAAGGGAAAGCTTCCATTTCTGCCATCGAAATGCAGGGCTGACCTTAACTAACATTTTTAATAGATAAGGTTGACTCTGGTACCTTAGGCCTGGACCACCAGATACTATTGGTCTCACACTGTCATCAATGACACAGAGCCCTCTACTCAGATCTGTTGTAATCTCTAACATTGTACCAAGATCTGAAATTATTTTCTCCCACTTGTAGCACCAATTTCCTCTACTTTAGTGCAATGATTTTAGTTAACCATTAAATGAAAAGGTGTGGTTTAGTGGAAAGAGGATACAGCTAATCATCAGAGCACATGGGTTGTAGACCTACCTCCAGAATATACGTCTAGGTTACATTTCTTTGATACATTATATGAGTTTTAATGTATTAATCCACAATACAGAAAGAAAAATATAGAAATAAGAGCTACCACTGAATCAAATGAGGTAATAGGAGTATCTTCTTTTAAAATTCTAAAAGTAGTATAGAACTATAACGTGTGGTTATTATTATTTTTATACAGTAGTCAATCTGATGAAAACAATGTATACTAATATTTTTAAAACTGGCTCTTAACTAACCCAAACTGAGATACTTGTATCTTCAAAAGTGAAAGCTTATTAACCCAATCATTCAGTTTCTTGAAAGCAGAGATTTTCTTTCATCTGGTAATCATGGTACATAGCATATTCTAAATAAATGTTGTATTGCCCCTAAGAACAAAGTGGGAACAGCATGAGCTGAAGCCTGGAGCATAGCCTATGAAACAGAAAGCAAGGAAGCCATACTGAAGAGGACTAAAGGACTATACATAATGGGAAGTATGTGGAAACAGGTGTCCCAGGGTTGAGGGTGGATCCATGCCATTAGAAGCCTTGAAAGATGGGAATAGGAAGATAGACTTATAGCAGGCAGCAGCAGGAAGATGTTCCAACATCCAGCATAGCAATTAAACAAAAGCCACAGAAGCTGACGTCCAACTGTTCTCGGTCCCAAAGTAATGAACCTGTTAGTAGGGTAATTTTTGTAGACATTCCTTAGTAAACAACTGGCAAGTTTCTAAATACAAAGATTCCACTATTCCTGTATGAGGGGATTTCCCTTTCATCCTTTCATTTGCTTTTCTTTCCTAGTTTAACATATATTTTTACACAGTTCCCTGTACAGCTTAAAACTCAAGTAGTTACTATGTTGGCTGTGTACCTTGTTTTGAGATGCTTTATATAGACACAAATTACATATGTACAGAATAAATTAGTGAGAGCTTTGGATGAAGTGTTTGGTAAGTATCAAAGGACATATAAAGAAGTGTTAGTGCAGCTTTTGCCAATCAAGGACAGAATTAATCATCAGCAATATGGACATCCTAACTAGACAGTTTGATTAATGTGGTGGAGATATGGATTCTTCCTAGTCCTTCACTTGCCTTGTCCTCCAGGTAAACAATAAGACCTCTTAAAACAGAACTTTTCATTTCATCAGGCAAACTTAAGGCACAGAACCCCCATGGCTTCCAGGAATAGGCTTTCATCTTAGGACAGAATTGTTTAAATGGGACTTCACACCTAGCTCTAATTTGAGAGGAAAAGTGTAAGATTAAAGAGGGACTGTTTCTCTCAATGATTTTTTTTTTTTAAAGAACTATGTTCCTGATGGATTTAAGTCACACTCTAGGTCAAAGCATATGCCTTATGTACATAGATATACATAGCATATCTCACTCTAAGAAATTCCATGATGTTTGTTTTATATTATTCCCCTGCAGTTTTCTCATGCATTAACATTATTTCTGTAATTGACCTCTACTTCACTTATATTTAAAAATCAGAGTTTTGAAAAAAGGATAAGGTGTGACCTCGTATCAGTCATTTCTAATCAGCACTCAGCATAGGAAAAAAAATCACTTTTTAACGTAAATTTCAGGCCATTCCAGCTGAGTAATAAAGAATGATGATCTCAACATCTAACTTGTAATTATCTCCCTAGGAAATAGGGCTAAAGAAGTTATAAGTAAGAAAACCAAGTAGGAAGATACATTTCTCAAATCTACATTATCATGTCTTCAGTTAGCCTAATCAAATGGGAATACATTCAAAAAAGATGGTGGCTAAAATGGAACTAGAAAAAAGCCCCAGCCATTTACTTTTACAGTGCAAAGGCTGACCAATGGTCCTCCCCTCACTCTGCTCCTTCTTTCTACCCCCAGTTCTGGCCTAAATGGATCTCCATAGATCTTGTGTGGTTTGAATACTCTGTGACTGAGAAAATCCACAGCGTAGCCAATAATATTTTCTAAAAATTTTGCCACAGCAACACTTTGTGCATTCTCTTATAGAAGTTTGCCACTCCCCGTTAAAAGGGAAAGTCTATTTCCCATTCCCTCAACTGACTTGATCAAAAGAATGTGGTGGACATGATGCTGTGTGGCTTTTGATGATAGGTCATCAAAGATGATATGCTTTTGTGGCCCTGTCACTCACCATGCTTACCCCTTTAACCCAGCTGCCATGCTGTAAGGAAGCCCAAATTAGTGCTTACAGAGAAGCTCATATGGAGAAGAACTGAGACCTCTGACCAATAGCCACATGAGTGAGTTTGGAAACAGATGTTCCAGCCTCAGTCAAGCCTTCAGATGACTGCAGACCCACTTGACATCTTGACTACAACCTCATGAGAGAGCCTGAGTCAAAACTATCCAACAAAAATGTTTGTTGTTTCAAGCTACTAAATTTTGGGGTAGTTTGTTATGCAGCAAATACTTAACTGATACATTTTCCTGTTAGGGTTACATGAATGAAGACAATCAGTTTTGACCATACACAAGATCAGAAGCAAAGCATACAAAAGGGAAAGACCCAAAAAAGGTGGTGAAGGAGAAACAAACAAAAAAACCAAAACAGCAACCAGAGAAAGAAAGGAACTGTGGTTTTCATGGCATGCTTTAAGTAACTCAAGGAGCTGAGGGCAATTAAAATTATACTCAGTTGTCTGTGGCTGCTGAAAGCTCTTGAACTGCATGTCCAGAAATCCTGCTTCATAAGACTTCCCAAAAGAGACCAATGTACAAGGGAAACCAGAAAATACCCTGCCTTTTTAAGTATCATAAACGAGGCAAGGGACATTCAAAAATTAGAATTTTCTCAGACGAAGCCATTCAGTTTTCATACTTATGACAACTCTTTTTTGTTCTATGAAATGATTTGTATGAAAACCTTATGAAATGAATGCCAGCAGAAGTGCAGAAGAGATCTCATCCTTATTTCAAATATTCGATCTTTGGAAAAGGGGAATGTGCCAGTGAATAAGCACTGACCTTCAGCAAATCACAGCAGTGATTTTTGTGACATCCTGGGTATCATTATGAATAACAAGCAAATTCTGAGTGAAATAAAAGAAATGGTGATGCCATATTTTGGGCTTTCTTAAGAAATTCTTGAGATCATATGTATTTAAGAATTCAGAGCTTCTTGGATTTTAGAAAGGTAATCTGGGTATATTGCAGCACCCTAAAATCAACAATAGTAACATTTCCACATAAAATTGAATGAATATTTAACATGAAATAAAGTGTAAGTAGTCTCAAACCTGTTCAGGTCAATGGTTTTTTCCCAAATAAGTTTTAGCACGAAATGTATGAAAATATTTCGGTATTCAGAGCTTTTGGGATTTTAAGATTGCAGATAAAGGATTATGGACTATGATGTTAAAAATATCTACTATTTGTGGACTTAATTTGTGCCAGTCATCATGTTAATTTTATTTGATCCTCCCATCTCCCCTGTGAAAATGATAAAATTGAGGACTATAGTGGGTAACATTTCCAAGGTCACAGGACTAAGTGGGCAGATTTGGGATTCTATCTTGAGCCAGACTTCAAATCCCCTACCTTTAACAACGCTACTGTATCGCAAGGGATATAAGTTTCGTCTTTTTTCTTTTAATAGAAGTAATAACTATGTTAAAGAATTGGGGGAAATACTTATAATTTATTATCCTGACATTAGTTATTACCTTTTGAAATCTTGTTACAGGTCTTATACCAGCGTATAGCCTCCGGAATAGCTAAAGAAAGTAGTAATTTCACTAGCAGTAGCGGTGTAGCCAGGGGTAGGTGAAGGTGACCATGATTTGAGATTGAGAAAAATGAATGACTAGAAAGGAATGGGAATTATTTTCTTCACGTTTTTGGAATGGTGAAGATGTTAAGAAGAGTAGACAGTGGTAGAACCCTAAAAAGAGACTTCCTTTGCAAACACTAAGGGTGATTTTAGGAAGAAATTTAGGTTCTCCAGGTAACATAGGAACAGAACCACTTCAAAAAAAAAAAAAAAAAAAAAAAAAAGACACCAGTGGACCAGCTAGCAAAGAGCTGGGAAAGAGTCTCAAATCAGAGGATTTCTGGAACTACTGCACACATCAGAGCACAGTGCCAAAGTGATCTAGTGGGACTGTGGGACTCCAGCAAATTGGGTCATTGTGGGAAGTTATGCACCATAAAGCTGTATAGTGTAATATGTGTCGATGATTTCCATCCAAGAAGCTGCTTTCCAAAATATTGGCTTAGGACTGCTGGCAAGTAGAGAATCAATGGGCTGTTCTGCATAGTTCATTGTCACAAGAGCTGGGGATGTCCTTAAACAAAGTGAAATGTGTTACTCCCTTCCAGTTCTACCTAGGCAACAAACCAACTCATAATACTGTAGCAACATCTTTGACACAAACGTCACCCATGCACGAGACTTAAAACTATCTTAAACATTTGCATTACATAACAACTATATTAGGACAAGACAAATTTATACCTTAAACAAAAGCTTCCCAAATGAAAACCATCATGTGAGTAGTATTTTGATGTAAATACATTGGTGCTAAAAGTAAGAAATACATTAGTTCAGACACAGGGATCAGGATACCATCAACTAAGAAGGTAAATTAACATCTTAAACACAACAGCAATAATCAAACTGGTATAGTTTGTCATGATCAGCTCCTTCCATATACAAGAAAAGCACCAAGAACAGTAATCAGTCGTGAGTACCAGAAAACAGTTGCCTTCAAAATTCTTAAGACTGTGGTAGAGCCACAGATAACTGTAGACGTTAACCTGTTAAATTGTTAAGCTTTGTGTCAGAAGTAGCCTGACTAAAAATCAAGACAGAAGTACTCATTTTGAATCCTACCCCACCTACCCAGCTAAGTTCTGATAAAAGAATTGTCAGCAGTGAGATGCATAGAATAAGTTAATTGAAGACATACAATGAATATATTAGAACTAGAAAATCGGGACTCCCCCAGGCAAATGAGCACCTGCAATATAGAAGTTCTATGTCCAATAAAAACTGTATTTTTTTTTTCCCGTGGACTGACTTTTCTCACTCTGAATTTGATCAGAGTCATAGGACTGAATTTTCCAGCAGTATCCTCTTGCTTACAACTAAAGATAAATCAGCTTAAGAGCTCTGTTTTGTAGGAATAATTACAAACCATCACACTTGGATCTGCGTGGCTTGGACTTCTTTGTTTCAACTATTCTGAATTAACTTAAGTCATTAGTGGGCAGTGGGAATTTAATTTTATACATGTATAAAACTGTATGAAAATGTAGGTGCATTTATTTCATAACTTTCATCCTTCACAGTCAGGTTGAGAAAATACATAAAAAAATTTTTTTTTTAATTGCAGCATAGTTGATTTACAATGTCGTGTTAGTTTCAAGTGTACAGCAAAATGATTCAGATTTTCAGATTTGCATGAAATATCTTTTTCAATACCCTCGTTTTCAATCTATATGTGTCCTTTGCCATAAAGTGGGTCTCTTATAGGCAGCATATTGTAGGCTCTTGTTTTAGTATCCAGTCTGCCACTCTTTGTCTTTTGATTGGAGCATTTAGTCCATTTATATTTGAAGTAACTATTGATAGGTATGTATTTATTGTCATTTTAAACCTTGTTTTCTAGTTGATTTTGTATTTCTTTATTTCTTTTTCTTTTTGTTTTTCCTTTTGCAGTTTGATGGTTTTCTTTTGTACTATGCCTGAGTTCTCTTCTTTTTGGTTTTTCTGCATCTATTGCGTGTCTTTGATTCATGGTTACCCTGGTTTTCAAGTGTGTTCACTCCTCATTATATCTACTTGCTTTAGACTGGTAGTTATATAAGCTTAAATGCATTCTAACAAAAGAATCTACATTTTCTTACTCTCCTTCTCCACATTTTATGATTTTGTTGTCTTATTTCATATCTTCATGTTTAGTCTTTTGCTTTTCACTGTGGTTAAAATCACTTTCACAAACATTTTTTGATTTTTAAAATCTATGTACTGGCTTATTTTTTGATCTCCAATCCTTTTATGTGTTTGCATATCCTATTGTGATTTTCTCTTTCCTATAGCTTCTTGCTTCTTTTCTATTTAGAGAAGACCTTTCAATATTTCTTTTAGGATGGGTTTGGTATTGCTGTATTCTTTTAGTTTTTGCTTGTCTGAGAAATTCTTTCTCTCTCTTTCTATTCTAAATGATAATCTTGCTGGGTAGAGTATCCTAGGTTGCAGGTTTTTCCCTTTCAGGACTTGAATATATCTTGCCTCTCCTTTCTGGCCTGCAAAGTTTCTGTAGAGAAATCAGCTGATAGCCTCATATGGGTTTCCTTGTAACTAACTCTTTGTTTTTCTCTTGTTGCCTTTAGAATCCTCTCTTTATTTTTAACTTTTGCCATTTGAATTATGATATGTCTTGGAGTAGCTCTGTTTGGGTTCATCTTGTTTGGGACCCTCTGTGCTTCCTATACCTGGATATCTTTAGGTTTGGGAAGTTTTCAGCCAAAATTTCTTCAAATACATTTTCAATCCCTTTTTCTCTTTCTTCTTCTGGGATCCCTATTATGCATAATTTGGCATGCTTTGTATTATCCCATAGGTCTCATATGTTGCTTTTGGTTTTTTTTTTCTCATTTGTTTTTCTGTCTGCTGTTCTGATTGGGTGATTTCGATTACTCTATCTTCCAGATCACTTATTCATCACTTATTCATTCTTCTGCATTATTTAATTTGCTGTTTATTGCCTTTAGCTCAGTTTTCATCTTGGAAATTGAGTTGTCTAGTTCTGATTGGCTCCTCTTTATAGTTTCCATTTCCTTTTTACAGTGATCCACATTTCTATAGCTAACCGTTCTTAATTCCTTCAGCATTTTTATTACCTCCTTTTTGAAATCAGGGTCTAGTAGACTCAAGAGGTCTGTTTCATTGTTCTTTCAGGGAATTTCTCTTGTTCTTTTAATTGGGAAGGGTTCCTCTCCTTTTTTTTCCCTATATTTCTCTGAGTCTATGGATTTAGTGGAAACAGTTATCTACTATGGTCCTGAAGGGCTGTTTTTATGTGAGAGTGTCCCTGTATAGCTTGCACGAGTCCAATATTTTTGGTGCGGGGGTTGTTTTTGGTATGGATGCCTGCCACGTCTTCCCTCAGGGTGTGCTGTTATCCCCTTTATGGGTAGTGTGATTGGTTTTATGGTGACCAGAGCCTGCACTGGAAGTTGGGCAGGGCTTCCTCTACTGTGGGGCCCTGCCCCTCCCTTCTTGTGTACTTTAACAATGGGGCTTCTATGGCAGACTTGGGCTCAATCCTGCACACACCCCCAGCTGCAGCCTGGACCACACTCCAGTCCCTTCAGGCTATCTCTGCACAGCCTGAGTCTTCTCCCTGGGTCTGTCCTCTGAAGCCCGAGTTTCAGCACCCAGCCACTGCACACACCAGCAGACGCGTGTCTAGTGCTGGGAAATGCAGCGAGGTGGCACAGACCATCTGTGCTGGTCTCTCTCTATTCTGCCTGCTGCAAGCCGGCTGCTGCACTCTCCTCTGAGTCTCTGAAGCTCCCTATCTGTCCAGGCTGACATTCCAGTTGGTGAAGGGGGTTCCCAGTGTGAGGGAACCTTTCCCCTTTTACAGCTCCCTCCCAGGGACACAGGTTCTATCCAGGTTCCTTTTTGTTTTTCCTTTTGTCCTAGCCGGTTATGTAGTGATCTTGCTTGCAGCTTTGGTTGTATGAGATCTTCTGGCAGCGTTCAGTGTATATTCAGCGATCTTTATGTTCCACATGTGGATGCATTTTTGATGTATTTGTGGGAAGAGGTGAGCTCCATGTCCTTCTATTCCACCATCTTGATCACCACCCACTAATGCCTTTAAACAAGGCAGAGTATCTGACTTGAAACAAATTATTATTGAAAGATAAAAATAAGTGCCTAATTCATGCTTTCACTGATTATTTCTTACCTTCTGGAGAAATTAGCTGCATTAAGTCTATAGCTCTGACATTGTAAGTTCCTGGAGACAATAAATGTGATGCTCTGGACACAATGGCATCAAATGCCTCATTCCCACACGTGCTTGGGGTAGAATTCTATGCCTGAAAGAGTGTGATTTCAGGGCTAATAAGCTGACCCTAAATCTCTCATTTGTCATTTCATGAGGACATTTATGGAAAATATAATGCACAGGTTTTCATTCAAAAAGTGAAATATGGAGTATGAAATACTAATATTTCTTTCTGGAGTTAAACCATTCAAATCTTTCCCATTTATTTACACGCCAAGCTCTTTATTTACATGTCAAGCTCTTGTTTCTCTCTAACATCCAGTCCCAAGGTCTTCCCCTTCTTCAGCCCTTTCTGAACTGTGCCACGGAGTATGTGGCTCTCTTCTTGCTGCCCCCATGGGATTCTGCAAATAAAATAATGCTTATTTTTTTATTATGATTTATCTTTTTACATGATGTTCTTCCTTTATTAAGCTATAGGCTTATCAAGGACCCAATGTATGCTCTCCTTATCATTTCTGCAGCCAGAATGATGCCTGGTGTATACAGGCATACCTCAGAGATATTGCCGATTCATTTCCAGACAACCCTCAATAAAGTGAATACCACCATAAAACGAGAACATGAATTTTTTGGTTTTCCAGTGCATATAAAAGATAAATTTACACTATACTATAGTTTATTAAGTGTGCAATAACATTATATCTAAGAACACAATGTATATACCTTAATTAAAAACTACTTTATTGCTAAAAATTGCCAAAACAATTACAATAGTAACATCAAAGACATCACAAATCACTCTAATAAATATGATAATGAAAAAGTTTGAAATTTTGCATGAATTAACAAAATATGATACAGAGACATGAAGTAAACAAATGGTATTGGAAAAAGGGCACCAACAGGCTTGCTCAACTCAGAGTTGCCACAAACCTTCAATTTGTAAAAAATGCAGTATCTGTGATGCACAATAAAGCAAAGCACAATAAAATGAGGTATGCCTGTATTAAGGTCTCATAGAAGTCTGTTATCTGGTGAATATATAATGGAGGATGTAATTGATCGCTCTCTCTGTGCCTAGCACTGTGCTAAGCATTTTCTTTGCATTATCTCATTGGCTCTTCTCTCAGCACTGTAGGTGTTCTCATTTCCATTTGGTCAAAAAGGAAATCAGGTCCAAGGGGTTTAGTAACTAGCTTGCTTGAGCCTGCACAAATAGCAGTTAAAGGAGAATCAAACCAAGATTATCTGCTACCAAGTTTTTTCCACCACAGCAGTGAACAGTGGGCATGTTTGACGAGAGCCTTCAATGGAATTACCTCATGATCATGCTATTTTCCTTCCATGGCACAGAAGGGAGCAGTGTAAGAGACGAATGATATGGATTGAGTTAAATGAGTATAATCTGTGATAGTCTGGTATAAACAAAAACCTCCCCAGGGGTATAACTACATGTATCCAAATGCTATATATTAAATAAATTTAAAATTATGCTGTCTGGATCAAGGAGAGTGAATATTTCAAGGAATGTTCATCATCTCTCTTTTTTCCACATTGTATGCAACACCCTTTCTTTGGCTAACTTTATTCCTTAATCTCTCTCTCTACTCCAACTAGACACTGACTTTAGAGCAGAGAGCGTTGTTTTACACTAAATTGCAACCTCCTAAACATACCATAGTGACCAACAGAGAGCAACAGCTCAGGATATATTTTGATGGGAAAGATGCATTGACCAGCAAATGCAGGCACAACAACAGTGGATTTATCTACATGTCATGTTTGGTCCATAGTGCAACGGTCAATCCTGAGCTTAAACTAGATGATCTCTGAAACACCTATTTGCCACATTTTCACTTTTGCCTTTTCTTGAGCACCTGCTTCTAGAGACAGCACTCTGTGTGCATCGTCTCTCATTCTCACAACAGCCTTATAAGACATATTTCTATGGCCAGCTGCCTCTGGCTCAGAGGCAGAAACTAATTTAGGTAAGGTTTTCCAAAGTGTAAACAGTGCATCAAGGACTTCAACCAAAGTCCCTGTAACTCCAGAGCTTATATACTGTCCACTAAACCCACAGCTCCTTGTGAGCCTACATGGAAAACAGTTACACACTGATAAGGAAAGGAATGAAAATCTTTGCTACTATAATGTTAGCAACTTACCAAAGAAACAGTTGTTATTATGTTGGGTATTTGAGGGTTACAGTCTCCTGACAGAGACTGTGAATGGGAGTGGAAAGGCTCAAACAGTGAGGAGGAGGTTGGGAGAGGAACCACACATGAGACCCAGGGCCTGTCGTGTTTTTTTTTTTTTTTTTGCCATGCCACATGGCTTGCAGGATTAGTTCCCTGACCAGGGATCGAACCCAGGCCCCCTACAGTGGAAGTGTGGAGTCCTAACAATTGGAGTCCCATGGAATTCACTCTTTTTTTTTTTTTTTTTCAGGGCCTGTTGTTTTGAACTGACAACAAAGTTGATTGCTGCTCTTAACAATCCAAGCATAATTTGAGTTGTTTTACTAGTTAAAAAAAAAAAAAAAAAAAAGTCTTGCAAGTCACAAAATTTCCATTAATTCTAGTGATGCCATGTCAACCTGGTCCATGGAGACAGTTCAAAGGAAACCAAATTTTGGCCAGGTTCTATGAGACATACATCTCATACACAAATATGCATTTAAAGCTATGGAGGAAAATACACATTTTATAGCAAGGTGACCTGCCGACAACAAATTAAAAAGTTTAAAGTCACAAAATTTTAAGCAAAATGATTAGTCCGCTTATATAAAAGTTTGTTGCTAAGCAACCACATCAATGGAATATTTCAATTATGATTTGAAGTTCTCGGGCTCCCCTTAGCAGTAACAAAGATAGACATTCCATGGCTAATGAAATCATCTTCTCATAAAATATGGAAACCTGAGACTAATTTTCTGAAACAATGCGTCCTGAAAACATGGCAACATATTAATATTAAAACATAGAGTGAGGGCCTGGTGATTACAATCTGTTATTTTCCACGGCGCATTGACATTTTTCCACTAAAAATGAGCTCTTGTGTAGTCTGCTATGTTCTCTAACACTCAGTAAAATAATTGGATATCTATTTCCTTTTTGAAATCATAACTATAGTCATTAAGCAAGTGAGTGATGAGGCAGTTATACAACCCCCAGAGCTTCATATTTCTCTTTAGAGTATAATTTCTTCATCTTCTGGTTTTAAGGTCCACACTTTTTGTATGAAATAAGAATGAATTAGGATGCCTTGCTATTAATTACCTGTTATAAATTGTGAAGGCATTTTAACATTTGAATGTTGTGTGTTTCCTTCTTCCTGTCCCCCCAGTTGGAATCTGGTCATTATTAAAATGAAATAGTAGAGGCGGGGCTTAGCAAAGCTATGTGAGGTTGTCCAGTGCTTTCCAACTTCCACCGGTCTGACTATACCCAAAACAATCCTTAGCAAACGATTGATGGCTCCCTCCTTAACAATTGCCCGTAAAAATGGATAAAATATCATCTTCCTATAACCAGTGTAGTGTCAGAAACTAGTATTTTATTTATATTAAAAAATGAAAAGTAATGTTGTATATTTCTCTGCCTGGGATTCTCCAGGAATAGATCTTGGAACAAAGGTTCCAGTGCAGGTAGTTAATACTGGATGTGGTCCTACCAAGCACAGGTAGAAGACTGGAGGAGTGAGACAGAGAACGGAAGGGAGCCTATGAAGGTACATTATCAAACAAACCACCACATTGGGTAACTTGAACCTAATTCTGCTGGAAAGCTCTGGGAAATGGGGGTAGAACACATGCCTTAGAGGTATCCCACAGAGGGGCCAAGAGTTGGGCTGTTTGTGGTAGGAGCAAAATATCTAATTCCCTGGGACTTCTAGCAAGTCACATGTGCAGAGGAGGACCTCAGCCAAACTGATGCAAATTGTAGCAATTGGAATTATGGCCAGTGAGTAATGAAATAGTGAGGCATCATGAGCACTAGGTGGAAATAATGCTTCTGAAAACATCTACCAGCCAATAACCAAGGGGAATTGGAGAATAATTACATGACTTTTCTTGCCATCACGTGGGATTAACCCTAAGGCATATGCTATAATGATGTTTAGGATTCAGAGCTCCACATGCCCACAGCAATAACCTCTCTGATGTTACCCTTCTGTGCTTCTTTCTCTTCCTTGTCTCACTTACTCTCTCCCAGAATCACATCCCAAATAGTTCTTGCATTCACATCCTCACCTCAAGGTTTGCTGAGGGGAAAAATCAACCTAAGATACTAGAAAATTATTTTAATTTGTGACCAGGATTTTTGCCAAGTAACAATCATTTTGTAGCAAAGACAGTTAATAACAAGCAAGATTGATTCCCATTACCAGCATAAAGGTAAAATGTATCTCTTCCTATATTTTCTTCCCCAAAATGCTCTACCAGATTAGTCATTTTACTTCTTCACTGTGTAACCCTTTTTGCACAAAATACCCGAATTTAACATTGGACGAGAGCATATAAAGTCATTTTCTTGGCATCTCCAAAAAGATGACTCTACCAGACTCAGAACCTATCAGTAGTATAGTAATTATTTCATCTGGGCTTGTCCACAAGACCCATACCAAGTGCTAAGAGGTCTCTTTCTTACCACAATTCCATCATTTACACTGCAGCCAAGTCAGTATTCTAGTGCATAGCTGTAACAATATCACTCCCAAGTTCAGAAACATTGATGGTACCACGGTTCCTAGGGAATTATGTAAAATATCCTTGACTTGAAATTCAAAGCCTTCCAAAATTAAACCCCACCTTACCTCTAATCAGAACTAACTTTCTAACAGCAAGTCCCCGGCTGGACCCAATATAGAGCTTTTGGGAAGGTGCTATAAGTGGGTGTTAGGGTAACCAACCATTCCAGTTTGCCTGAAACTGACTGTATCAGTTTTAGCACTGAAAGTTCTATGTCCTGGGAAACCCTTTAGACCCAAGCAAACTTGGACAGTTGTTTACCCTAGGTGTGACAGTGTACACTGTTAAGGTGTAGTTATTTTTCATAGTATTAAGGAAATATCTATGCTAAAATAAGTTAATTGCCCTATCTTGAATGATATGCAGTTGAAAGAAGAAATTTTACATGCCAAAATACAGTGCAAGTGGAGAGAAAGTATATAAAGTATGTTATAAAAGCAGTATGGTCCCTTATTAATCATCAAAATCAGAATCTTGGGACCTTATCTATTTCCCCCATATTCTCTAACTACTTCTACCTAGTAAACTACCTTCACTCCTAATAACACTCCAACCCCCTATATTCTGGAGCTTCAACCATTTGTTCATGCTATTTCCCCCACCACACACCTCCCATCAACCTCCATCAAACGGAATCCATCTTCCAAGACTCACTCGAATGCTGCCACCTCTATGAAGTCATTCCTGATTCCCTGCCTCCACTTCTGGATTTGGTTTTCTCGTCATTTAAAAAAAATACTTATTTATTTATTATTTATTTATTGTAGCCGCACCATGCAGCAGGTGGGATCTTAGTTTCCACCGCCAGGATCGAACCCGTGACCCCAGCAGGGGAAGCATGGAGTCTTAACCACTGGACTGCCAGGGAAGTCCCTGGTTTTCTCTTCATTTAAGCCTCTACCCCGTCTTTCTTTCCTTTTTCACAGCACTTAGAGAACTTTCATTATTTTAAATGTATACAGAGCTGGACAATCACATTTTAGTATATCATCACTCATTCTTCACAACTTCTCTGTGAGGCCCCTGTACAAAGCAGGGATTCTTATCTTCATCAGACACCTGAGGAAGCTGAGGCAAATGCAGGATTAGGTCAGCTATCCGAGTTTAGATCTTGTGAGTGGTTGAACTAGAATTCAAGCCTGAGCCTCTGATTTGAGATCTAGATATTGTTCCCTACATTTATATCCTTAAGCAACCCACTAGGTTTCAAATCATTTGAGGGTATCATTCGATGATGCTTATTAGTCATCACTGTATTTTTGTAAAAACATTTAAGTAGAACCTTTAATCCTGACATTCAAATTCCTCCCTTAGGTAAACTTTATTTGCTGGTACTTATTTCTGCAAATATATGTTTTTCCAGGATAGTCCTCATTTGGATTTCTTGTAATTAAGTACCATATCTATTCTTTAATATGTCCCCTAGGCCAAGGGTACAGTTTTAAGAGCACCTATGAGGCAGAGTTAACATTCTAAAGCTAATTGCTCCCCTCTTGATTACCTACAGTGATTCACCATTTTTTTTCAATGCAGTGTCCTCAAATTGTTATCTGTAAAGCATCTGCAACAGAACCTTCCAGATGCCTTGTTATAAATGTCGATCCCTGTATGCAATCTCAGATTTACTGATTCAGAAAACCAGGATGTATGGTTCAGAAATGATGATCCTTGTGGTTAAAGTTTAAACTGAACAGAAAGATTAAAGTTTACCTCCTAAGCCTGACATGCAAAGTCCTCTTAAATATAAAGATATTACATTACTTTCTATTGGAAACTTCTACTCTTGCCTTCCTTTCACCTTATAAATTCTGGCTGTAGTCTCCACCATGCCAATGACATGCTTTCTAGTCTTCCACACCATTCCAATCCTACTCATTCTTGTAGGCCTAATCCACATCTCAGCTCCACTGATGTCACCTCTCCCTCCTCTGAGCCATTACCATTGTTGCTGCTGTTGTCGTGATTGCTTTGCTTGAGGCAACATGCATCAAGCACTTACCAGATGCCAGGCATTCTACTAAGTGCCTTATACGCACTATCTCTTTAAACCCTCAAAAAGAAAATCGTTATGGGGTAGGTTCTACTATTATCTCCACTACTGAGATGTTGAAACTGAAATCAAAGAGGCTTAATGACTTGCCTGAGAGTCATTAAACCTCTGTGAGGGGCAACATCAGGACATAGACTTGTGGTCTCTGATGCCAAAGCCCACACCTTTAGGGATGCACTGTGTGCTTCCCTCACCTCTCCCCCTAGTACAGCATCTCTACTGCATCTCTACTGTCATAGGCACTTGTCATTATGACAATTGATGGTGCCAGTTCCTTGGGTAGCCTGATGAGCAATAAAGCACACCAAACCATTCTTACCAGAAATGATAAAATCTAAATGAGGCTAATTCCTCAAACTGTCCTAGTGGTTTGTCCTACCTTGATTTAGAGGGAGAAAGGGTCAGGAGCAGGCAAATGGTTTATTTTACTTCCAATAATGGAATGGTCCACTCTACAAACAAAAATGCAGTAATACTAAACGTACTGAATACGTACTTGATTAGTCAAGAGACAACAACAATGTAATAATAATAACAGTGATATATAACTAACAAGTATGATAGCCACTATAGGCCAGGCACTCTGGTTAGCATTGTTGTGCATTATCTAATTTAATTATTATAACAATCATAACAAGTAAACACTATTATCACCATCCCATTCTACAGATGAGGAAACCTAGGCTCAGAAAGGTTAAATAGTCTGAACAAGGCCACTTGGCTAACTATGGTAAAGCAATTCATACCTTGGTGTGGTTGATTCCCAGTCTCAAGCTCATTATTTTCTGCTCCATTAAGGAAGTTTTCTCTTAAAGATTAATTTTGAACCAGTGATTAGAAATTATTTTTTAAAAATTTAAATACTAGAAAAATAAGCTCATTCAACTCATAAATGAAGACCAGACCACAAGACTTATCTGTAGATATTAAAAGAAGACTAGAATATAGGCTTGCCGGTCACATCAATGAATAAGTAGCTGTCAGCTTGGTTTGGCACCTAAACACATGTATTTTCTTAAAAGCCAATTTCATCTGGCTATAGAATTAAATGAGGTTGGCATTGGTCCAGAAAAATAACCTCAATTTCAGGTTTCTTTCAAAATAGTTGATTGTTGATATTTGCCTGTTAAAAATTATTTCCTCTAAATACCACAAAGCAGCTGTGCACACAAAATTTCCAGGTGGAAGAAAAGTTTCTCAAAGACTGGCTAACGAAATAGAAATTTCTTTCAGATAAAGCAAGCATTCTGTTAGTTCGGTTTTACCTTTAACGTTCGTACCCTAGAAGGAGAGTTGTGGGTAAAACTGGAAAACATTAAAAGACAGTAGTAAGTTCATTTGATATTCCTTTGCAAAAGCTCTCTTCTGTCTCCTCCTCTGCTGTCCCTTCCCACCTTAAAGAGTAGGAGACCACAGAGCAGACCCTCAACATCAAACGTAAGTGATGGGGACCTCAAGGCCTTAGGAATTTGCTTAGCATGAAAAACTTCCTAGATATATCTTCCAGCAAAGTTAAGACACAATGCTATGTCTAGGCTACATCTATCACATCCTAAAACTCTCTTTTGGGAGAAGGTAGCATCCTTCTCACCTAGAAATTTAGCATAAACATTTCCATTTCTATGGGAAACCTAAAAAAAAAAATGTCAGGTAGTAAATGGTACGTAAAAATTTTCCAGTATTCTAAAGTGTTACACACACTGTATTATTCCCATCCATCACCTTGATAAAGCTTTTTATTACTGGATACATGGGGAAAGTTGTTTTGTGTGACTGATTAAAACTATATTTTCCCTGGCTAAGGAATTTTATAGGCTGTCTCCAGGTGGGATAACAGATCATATTCGTTAATCCACTCATTTCAGGTGGAAGCTTCAAATGGCACTTCCTAATTTTAATACACTTCATAAATTTGCTCTGCTCTCTAAACCTTCTGCCTCAAATGTGCTTGTTTCTTTCTCAACCTATTTTGCTTCTTCAATATACTTCTCCTGCCATTCCTCCCTCTGAATAATCTTTCTGCTGCTTGTCAAAGAACCATCCCTATCAGGGCACTCCCAAATAGGTCCTTTACTTGATTCATCTTTTCATACTCCATTTTTTTTACCCTCCTTTTCAGTGAAAGTATCCTACTCCATCTCATCTTTCTTCATTCTTTCTCTATGTGACATTAGTTACTTTTGTAAATATATTTATTATTTTAAAAAATTCAGCAAAGATATGTTTTCAGGAATACATTGCATGAAAGATGTTAAACAATCAAATTTCACTTTTATTTTTCATTTTCAAAAAAATCAAAAACTCAAGTATTCTGCACATAAAAGTTGCTGAGTGTTCAGGCAGCCTCTCAAGAGTCCTCCAGTATATGAGTCCACATAAGGGTAAGAAGGGGAGGTGGAAGCACACATAAAGCCCCAGAGGAAGATAATGACCTCAGGGTTCAGTTTCTGTGGAATGTTCAGGGACAGAGTGACTTATCTCTCTACATCCCCAAATTTCAACGTGGTGTTTGCTTTGGGGCAGAAAAGGAAAATTACATTTAATCCATGGTTTAGTTTCTCAAAGTTTTTAAAATTATATGTGAGTTTAGAAGCCTTAGATAGAGTTTATAAGTATGTAGACAAAGCCAAAATACTTTGGAAATAAAACTAACCAGTTCATTGTAAGCACAACTCATTATTTTCCATGTCGATATTGGCTTGGACTAGAGCTGCACTATTAAAAACCTTGGCTTGCCTTCTTTCATATTCCACCCATTGGCCTGTCCAGTGATTGACTGACTCTCAAAGGCCAACCATTGGCGTCAGTGACATGGTTTCTAACTCTAGGTACTCATTAGAATTACCTGAAGAACTCTTAAAAATACCTATGCCCAGGCCTCACCCCAGACCAATTAAATTAAAATCTCTGGGGGTACTAAATGGCCATGGGTGTTTTTTAAAATCCCCCCAGGGGGACTTGCCTGGTGGTCCAGTGATTAAGACTCTGTGCTTCCAATGCATGGGGTGCAGGTTCGATCCCTGGTCAGGGAACTAATATCCCCACATGCTGCACGGTATGGCCAAAAAATTTTAAAAATAAAATAAAATAAAGTAAAATTCCCCCCAGGGGATTTACAAGTCAGCCGGAATTGAGAACTGTTGCACTTAACAAAGCACATATCCATATGATACCTCTCCCATTGGCACACTGATTGAACATTTAGACAAGAAATTCTTTGAGCCTGGAAATTCAAGGATAGAGATTCTCAATAAGCAAAACCCTCTGTACTCAGGAGAAAGAGTAGAGATGTTATTAGACTGCAGAAGACAGGCTTTAGGGAAAGGGAGAAAGCACTTCAAGTCTAAAAAGCCACCTTGCATGAAAACTAACCACCCATCTGTATCTTCTGAGCAAAATATAAGCATTTATCTTTCAAAAGGGACTTACCTTATTTAAATTATTTAGAATTAATTAGATGTTGTCAAATACTGTCAAATGGTGAAGACTAATAACAGTTTTAAAAATAGTGACAAATTATTGAGTATGCAAATGTGATGGTCTACATATTATTTTGTTAAATATTCAAAATAAATTATACATGATAGGTAATAGTTAAGGAAACAGAAATTCAGAGAAGTTGAGTAAATTACTTCAAATAACATGGATGAATATCTAGGTCTGTGTATCCAGAAAGATTGTCCACTTTTCCACACTTTGCCTACCTTGTAGACATTTTAACCTAGTTGGAGGAAGCACTGATTGAGAGGCTTTTCTAGACTTAACTGTGACAGGAAGGAAGGAAGGAAGAAAAGAAGTAAGGGAGAGAGGGATGGAGAGAGGGAGGAAGGAAGGAAGGAAGGGATGAAAAAAGAGAGAGAGAGACAGAGAAAACATAGGACAAAATATGAATGTGAAAAAGGAAGTTATAGAAAAAGAAACCCTGAGAAAAGAATTTTATGCATGGTTAGCTGGCTAAGACTGAAATGAATTTAATTAAGTAGATGAGTTTTAATATCAAAGTAAGCTGGTGCAAAATTAGGATTAGATTTTCTCTCTCTGTTAAGAAGACGAAAGTCTGCTTTTTTTTTTTTTTTACATCTTTATTGAAGTATAATTGCTTTACAATTGTGTGATAGTTTCTGCTTTATAATGAAGTGAATCAGCTATACATATACATATGTCCCCATATCTCCTCCCTCTTGCGTCTCCCTCCCACCTTCCCTATCCCACCCCTCTAGGTGGACACAAAGCACTGAGCTGATCTCCCTGTACTATGCAGCTGCTTCCCACTACCTATCTATTTTACATTTGGTAGTGTGTATATGTCCATGCCACTCTCTCACTTCATCCCAGCTTACCCTTCCCCCTCCCTGTGTCCTCAAGTCCATTCTCTATGTCTGCGTCTTTATTCCTGTCCTGCCCCTAGCTTCTTCAGAACCAATTTTTTTTTTTTTTAGATTCCATATATATGTTAGCATATGGTATTTCTTTTTCTCTTTCTGACTTACTTCACTCTGTATGACAGTCTCTAGGTCCATCCACCTCACTACAAATAACTCAATTTCATTTCTTCTTATGGCTGAGTAATATTCCATTGTATATGTGTGCCACATCTTCTTTATCCATTCGTCTGTCGATGGACGCTTAGGTTGCTTCCATGTCCTGGCTATTGTAAACAGAGCTGCAGTGAACATTGTGGTACATGATTCTTTTTGAATTATGGTTTTCTTAGGGTATATGCCCAGTAGTGGGATTGCTGGATAATGAAATTATAAAAGGTTTTTCTTTACTTTCTAGTAGTCTGCCTAAAAAGCAGAGATTTTATGTTTTTTTATTTTATTTTATTTATTTCTTTATACAGCAGGTTCTTATTAGTTATCCATTTTATACATATTAGTGTATATATATGTCAATCCCAATCTCCCAATTTATCATACCACCACCCCCAGGATTTTATGTTTTATCAAAATAATTTCCTTTGTTGTTTTTATCAGGTCTTTGATTACTTAAACTGAATCTTTTCAATATTACAAGAGCTAAGTTTTTTTTAACAACTATTTAACTTTCTGTATTTGCCTTAGAAGTCTTTGTCACTTTGATTAAAGGGATAACTAGGAACTGTTTCACAGTGACCTATGATCCTATTTGACCAGAGTTTAAAAACCTTTTGAAGTCTTTGACAAACTTTCCCAAATCAAATTCTAAATAAAGTTTTTTTGACCTCAAGCTAACTTTAGGATTTTCAGAGGGCCTCTTAAACATGTCAAAGAGAGGTATTAAATTAATTATCCTTCTTTGGCACGTTAGCTTTCATGGGAAGTAATGTCAAATAAGTGATGATAAACCTTCTTGGGTTATATTGTTTGGATTATCAGGGAGGAAGATATTTTCCTGTACCCTTCTAGGTTCTTCTGGCTGGTCTAAGAATTATACTGACATGAGAGAGATTAACAGGAGAAAATCAAACAAAAGTTTAATAACATGTATATATTGGAGAGAACCAGGAAAATTGAGTAACTTGTCAAAATGGCCAAAACCCTCACCTTAAATGCCATCCTCAGCTAAAGCCAAAAGAGGATGCTGAGGGTGGGGAGAGTCAATTTTGGGACATTATCAGGAAAAACACAGTAAACAAGGGTAAGCTTGTTATGCAGATTTAAATCATTGTCTTCTCCATTGATAAGAGTTTCTAGCAATTTGGTCATCCTCCTGTTTCTGGTACAGTGAGGGAGACAGCCTTACAAATGAAGATTTTTCTTACAAATGTGTATGTTTCTTACAAAAACGGTAACTCCTACTTGGTTTTCAGAATTTTTCCTATATCTTCTTTTTCTTAGAAAATAACCAGTTTAAAATAATTAATATGCCAAAGAGACATATTTTGGGGTAACAAATTCTGTTCCCCTACAGGATGAATGTTATTAATTTAAATGTTCTAGACACGATATGATATTACTAAAATTTGAATATGTCTGGGTATTTTACCAGTCATAATTCTAGTTACTATCTTAAAATCTTATCTGTCAAAGAAATAACCAACTTTTTCATCAATTGCATCATAATTATATATTTAACCATGCCATTTTAAGTCTTCATCATCTATAGATACTTATTGTTTTACTCTGATGCTTTTGCAAAAAATGCTTCATCTTCAAGAATATTCACAGAAAGGACTTTTTGACAAATGTAAGTTTCTGATAACTTTCATACCACTGAACTGGGTAAGAAATCAGAGAATTTAGTGGAGAAAAGGGAACCCACCTACATTGCTGGTGGGAATGTAAATTGGTGCAACAGCTATAGAGAACAGTATGGAGGTTTCTTAAAAAGCTAAAAATAGAACTACCATATGGGCTAGCAATCCCACTTCTGGGCATATATCTGGACAAAACTATAATTCAAAAAGATACATGCACCCCAATGTTCATTGCAGCACTGTTTACAATGGGCAAGACATGGAAGCTGCCTAAATGTCCATCGATAGATGAATAGATAAAAAAGATGTGATATAATGGAATACTACTCAAACATAAAAAAAGAATGAAACAATGCCATTTGCAGCAACATGGATGGACCTAGAGATTATCACACTGAGTGAAGTAAGTCAGACAGAGAAAGACAAATATCATATGATAGCACTTATATGTGGAATCTAAAATATGATACTCATTTGTATCATGGTGTCATATCTAATATTTAAGACTTTATTTACAAAACAGAAGCAGACTTACAAAAATAGAAAACCAATTTATGGTTACCAAAGGGAAAAGGGGGTGAAGGAGGGATAAATTAGGAGTTTGGGATACTAGATACCAACAACTATACATAAAAGAGATAAACAATAAGGTCCTACTGTATAACACAGGGAATTGTATTCAATATCCCTGTACTGTATAGCACAGGGAGTTATACTCAATATTCAATAAGCCATAATGGAAATCACTTTGTTATACACCAGAAACTAACACAACATTGTAAATCAACTATACTTTAATAAAAAAATTAAAAAAAAAGCAATGGAGAGGTGATTTGGCAAAATGATTCTAAAATGCATATGGAACTTTAAAGCTGCTAGAATAACTATAAATAACTATAAATCTTAAAACATAATAAGAAAAATAGATGTAACCTGCCAGGCCAGATATCCATCAATTTTTTAAAAGTGTGCTATTATACTCTAAGAAACAAATATACCAATAGATCTGAAAAGTTCTGTGAAAGAGACCAGAGCATTTTATAGGAATATGTCATATTTTAAAGTGGCATGAATAAGGAAACAGACAGACTATTAAAATATAAATGATTAAGGAACAAGTTGTTATAAATACGGCATACCAACGGTAAAAATAAATTTCAGATAGCTTATACAATTAATAAATTTGTGCTCCTCTTCAGACTTCTTGTATTCCTCAGTAATCTAATATTTGTTCTATATTTTTATGTGATTACCTTTATAAGTTGATAGTTTACATAATCTCTGATGATACATCCACATTCTTAAGTGCCTATGGGACAGCTTAATGTGAAATATCCCACAGCAAAATATTATTTCTTAAACCAAAATTTGGGCATATGAGTACTTGTCTCTTTTTTAAAATAATTCTACATATGTTATAAATGATTTATATGAATCTAATACATAACTTAGGTATATGTTTAAATAAAAAAGGAGAGGAAAAGAGAAAATGTTTTGAAAAATTACAATGAGAGGAATAAAAAAACCTAATTATTTAAGGCAATGTAGTAACACATGAAATAGATATTTAAAAAACATATCCCAGAATTTTGGTGAATAGAAGTCAGTGGATTCCTGAAATTAAAAAAATAAAATTCTACTATTTTCTTCTTTATATTATCACTTATTTGTATTGTAAATATGCATTACTTTTGTAATCAGAAGACATATCCAGGGTACCCTTAAACAACACAGGGGCTCGGGGCACCAACCCTTCGTGCAGTTGAAAATCCCTGTATAAATTTATAGTTGGTCCTCTGTTTCTGCAGTTCCACGTCCCTGGATTCAAGCAACCTAGGATCACGTAATACCGTAGTAGTAATACATATTTAGTGAAAAAAATCTGCATGTAAATGGACCTGAACAGTTCAAATCCGTGTTGTTCAAGGGTCAGCTATACATACATAAAGCTGATACTAATTTTTCCAGAATATATTAAAAATTTCTAGCTGAAAGCCGTTAGAAGCCTCTTTTGCCTCCTTCCTTTTACATTTTAAAGCTGAAGCTAAGTATTTCTTTTTGAAACAAAACTTTTTACTTACCATTATTTTTACTAATTGTTTTTTGATTCCCCTAAAATCTAAGAAACTAAAATTTTTGTATTAAATAGCCCACTTGCTATTATACACACACTTTTCTAGCTAAAGAATTCTCATGGTGAGGAGCTAAAAGATAAGGACTTAAGGAATTAAATGTTTATAACCTTGCATTTTTGCCTGCTAGCAACATACCTGAAAAAGTGTGGAAGTAAGTGGAATTCAAATGATTTACACCCTTTTGCTCCAGTGCACATTTAAACAAGTTACTGATGTGCTGTCACTTCCTGTTTTTTTGGCTCTTAACAAATTCTCTGAATTGGTAGCAGATTTTTATGTCACCTATTTTTATGTTCTGCTTATCAGATGGAAGGACAATGACAAGAAAGTTGAAGTTACTCTGAAATGGTTAGAGACATGAGGAAAAGTGAGAGGTAAAATAATATATAATACCTTTCCACCATTCAAAGTGTTGAGGATTTAAAAGTTTTTCTACATGTTGACACTTCATAGGTATTGTATACAAAAAATTCCATGCCCTTTTATTTGCAAAATTTAAAAACAGACAAGATTTTCTCAAGAAGTATTAATAAGTGGAAAGTTAGTGGAGATATTTGCCATTTTTGAATAATCTTTCTGGACCAGGTTCTAGAAAAATATAAAAGCCACTTAACAAGTTTCTTATCGATTATTGTGTTTAGGTTGTCCCTTATAGAAATGACTGTTTCAATAATTTATTTTCATGTTGCTCTACTTTTAATACCACAAAATGTTCTTCATTTATTCAAAAAATATTGTTGATCATCAGACAAAACCAAAACATACAATTAGAAGAAATAGTTCGATATAAAAGAAACATAAAACATACTTTCTCTGCCCTCAGTATGTTAATATATTTTAATGATAAATTGGAACCACTTTATGAAAGTGTTTTTAATCAGATGGTTTGTGATTATTTTCTTGCAATCACTGATATTTAATAATATTTGATTAATACTAATCCATTTGCATATAGACTTTTAAAAATTTATTTTATTGAAGTATAGTTGATTTACAATGTTATGTTAATATCTGCTGTATGGCAAAGTTATTTAGTTATACATATATATATATACATTCTTTTTCATATTCTTTTCCATTATGGTTTATCACAGGATATTGAATATAGTTCCCTGTGCTATACAGTAGGACCTTCTTGTTTATCCATTCTATATAAAATACTTTGCATCTGCTAATCCCAAACTCCCAATCCATACCTCCCTCACTGCCCCCCCCGCCTCCTTGGCAATCACAAGTCTTTTCTGTATGTCTGTGAGTCTGTTTCTGTTCCATAGATAAGTGGTGTCATATTTTAGATTCCACATATAAGTGATGTCATATGGTATTTGTCTTTCTCTGACTTACTTCACTTAGTATGACAATCTCTAGTTGCATGCATGTTGCTGCAAATGGCATTATTTCATTCTTTTTTATGGCTGAGTAGTATTCCATTGTATAAATGTACCACATCTTCTTTATCCATTCATCTGTTGATAGACATTTAGGTTGCTTCCATGTCTTGGCTACTGTGAATAGTGTTGCTATAAGGGTGCATGTATCTTTTTAAATTATAGTTTTGTTTGGATATATGCCCAGGAGTAGGATGGCTGGATCATATGGCAACTCCACTTAAAATTTTTTAAGGAAACTCCATACTGTTTTCCATAGTGGTTGCACCAATTTACATTCCCACCAACAATGTAGGTGGGTTCCCTTTTCTCCACACCCTTTCCAACATTTGTTATTTGTAGATGTTTTAATGATGGCCATTCTGATTGGTGTGAGGTGGTAGGTAGCTCATTATCATTTTGATTTGTATTTCTCTAATAATTAGTGATGTTGAGAATCTTTTCATGTGCCTATTGGCCATCACATACAGATTATGAGAATGCAAATTCACACTGACATCCTTAAAACTCATGGTGAATTATTTTAAAATCTAGTTTGTGTATTTGTAATGATTTTTCTCATTAGAAGATTTTTTTTTTTTTCCTTTTCACTTGATTTACCAAGTTAGAAATCATTATTGCAAGATAGAACTTTTCCCAGGATCATTTAAATTATGCTGTGTGCCAAATGAAAAAAGAAACTCTGGTAACTATATCTATGTATTTAAATATTTACTCAGTACATAACATTTTCTTGGTATTGAAATGAATGCAATATAAATTTAGGACATCCTTGCCATTCAGAAAATAAAAATCTTTATATTGGCAGACAGTCATAAAAATGTCACAGGACAGGCATCTCGGTGTCTTGCAACAGACTTTCTCTGCTTTCTGCTCACCAGTGGGGCATGCTGCATGATCTGTATGTCATGGAGATGTTTCTGAAGCACTGTGAGGGTCCATAGCAAACAGGACTGGCCGTTGTGCACACAAGGTGCAGCAATGTGACATGAGTCTTGCTGGCTCAAGCACAAGAGCAGGGCAGGATGGATCTAGAATTGAGGGGAAGGGGGCCAGCTGGAAAATAAAAGGGCTGAATTGACCAAGAAGAGAGTATTTCTGGGCACTGTGTTTTGCAGAGTAAGAACTTACTGCAAGGGATTCTGAAAGGGCAATAAGGAAATATTGAGAATCTGTTTATCCAACTATCAGTAAGATTGGAGTAGTTTTGACAGAATATAGTCAGATGGAATAGATGGGTTCCATCCACAGAATTTTAAAAATGACCATTTTTAGACATCAAAATGAGTGGTATACATAATCACTACCAAAAATATGTAGACTGATATGTGATTTATATTTCATATTATTATTGATAGTGGACATCAAAACATTCTACTTGGATCTTAAAGAATATCCTGTGTGTTTCTTACAATATACTTTAGCGAAAACAGATTGGAAAAAAGCAGGCTAAAATAAGCTTTATTTCCAGACTCTCAGAAGTGAACTATCAAATGAGAAGAAACGCTTTTGGTTTGATAGTAAGTGAAAAGCAGATATTAAGCTCACATTCCTGTTAATATTATTATCACCTAACTCCTGATCAGTAATTTCGTTTGCTGTTCTTTTACTAGGTTATTTTAAATTTGAAATGGATTTTGTTTAGATTATTAGATATCAGTTTTTAGAGATGATTGATATTTTATGACATAATGAAATAATTAAAATTCTTAGTTATAAATAAGTTTTCCTTGTGACATTTCATATAAATTGTACACTATCCAAAGAGTATACTATCAAGTTATTTTATGGTGGAGATCAATTTTTAGAAAAAAACCCATATTTTATAATTTTAATCTCACAGAATTTAAAGAGTCTGGTAAACAAAGCAAGCTTATAGGAGTCACCTGTGAGACACTTATTTATACATTAATTTATTTATTTTTCAAAATAATTATTGGACACCTACTAGATACCAGATATCATGCTAGACACTGGAGACAAAAAAGATGAATATGATTTTGTTCTTGGATAGCTTATGTTTACCAAGGGAAAAGAGATTTGTAAAGAATCACAGGCATTATAGTGACCTATGACTAAAACAAAAAGTTGTTCAAGATGCAGTGAGAATATAAACCAAAAAAAAAAAAAAAAAAAAATAGGCTGATTCTACTTGGTTGAAATGGAATGGTGTCGGGAAAGGTTGCAGAGAATTGGTCTTGAATGGAGTCTTGAAAACCCTAAGAAAATTTGCCAAATAAATCTTAAGCAGAGAAACAAAATGTAACTGAGCTATTTCAGACTACACACATGGAGAATATTGTGACTCAGTATCAAGAAAAATTCTTCTTGGTACATAGAGAAAGTCCATAGCATAAACCCAAAAGGACGCGTTTACTTTCCAAACCCACAGCTAGAAAAGTTACACTTTTATAATATGTTTGTGTAAATGGGGAGGGGTGAAAAATCATAGCATCTTAGAGGTCAGAAAGGACCATAAGAGTCATGTTTCCAATCCCCACCTAATGAAGGAATATGCAAAATGAGATGGATTTTTCTGTGAAAAGCTAGAAAATTGTCTGTCTTGGATACAGATAATTTTCTAGCTTTTCACAGAAATAATCCATTTAATTTTGTTGACATGTAATAATTATTACTAAAGTCTATAACAAAATTCTGGCATATAACTTGTCTAATTATGTGGGTCTAAATCTATACTCTCAAGTCACACTGCATATATCTAAATTTTCTTTTCTGTAGGCTGTTATAAAAGTTGGAAGTTTTCCATTACTGAGAAACATATATTTGAAAAATGATAACTTTCTAGACATTAATTGGCATTGTTAAAATTTTCATGTATTGTTTATGAGCAATTTTCAGTTATATCCAGAATGATATGTATCACAGTTTCAATTTTCAATAATATATTTAAACTTCATTACCATAAACTAAGACTATACTTTCCAAAGATGTTTTGTTCACCAATTGTTGACATGAAAATAAAGGGTTCATTCTTTCAATTTCCCATGATACAATTGTTTCTAATATTGGATAGACTAAACACAGAGATCCTTAAAAATTTTTATTTAAATTTTTATCCATCTATGAATAAAAAGTACTAAATTTCTAGAAATTGTTTAGAATATTTTTAAAAATTTGACCTTTAGAAATTATGGGTTATTTATCATTTAAAATGTTAAAATGCTCTTTCTTTTCTTTTTTAAAAAAATTTTATTTATTTATTTATTTTTGGATCTGTTGGGTCTTCATTGCTGCACGTGGGCTTTCTCTAGTTGTGGCAAGCGGGAGCTACTCTTCCTGCAGTGTGCAGGCTTCTTATTGTGGTGGCTTCTCTTGTTGCAGAGCACAGGCTCTAGGTGTGTGGGATTCAGTAGTTGTAAAGGCAGGCCCAGTAGTTCTGGTTTGCGGGCTCTAGGCGCGCAGTCTCAGTAATTGTGGCACACGGGCTTAGTTGCTCCATGGCATGTGGGATCTTCCCAGACCAGGGCTCGAACCTGTGTCCCCTGCATTGGCAGGCAGACTCTTAACCACTGCTACACCAGGGAAGTACCTAAAATGTTCTTTCAAACTTTTTCAAGGATTTAAATAAAAATATGTCAATAATATATTTGCAAAGAGGAAGTAAACAGTTCAAATTTAAGAACTAATTTTTATCTCCACAATTGAAATCCTTTAAAAGTATTATCAACAATATTTTAGGAATCAGAATTCTCAACATATTAACAAAAAGCTCATAATAAACATGAATATAAATTCACCTAGTTGATTAACTGACCAAAGCACTAAGAACTGTGAATTTGTAGGGGCCGTGGAGGTAGGTGCTAGAAGTATCCAAGAACTTCAGATGGTTGACTAGAAATTCAGTGGCAGCAATCTGCTTATAAATCTCTAAGTTTAGGTTTTAAAATCCTTCTGATCCTCAAACAAAATTGCTTAGGCTAGGAGCCTAGAAATGTGAGAAGAATGGATGTTCATGATGCACTGATCATGACACTGTTAATATGCTGAAGCCATATGCTTCCGTATATTCGAAATAAATTCTGGCCTATTTGAAAGTACTCTGAGAATCATCATCCTTCAATAAACAAATAAAGCTCTCAGGCTGCTTCTCCTGGAGCAGCATTGCTCAAAAGAGAAGCATCCCCATAGACAATTAATACTTGTAATTCTGTGTCTACCTTTTTGACTTTGGAGTTCAGTCTGAAACCACTCTTCACAGTGTCAGAACTCACAGGGAATTTCCGCTGACCAGCATTAGATGGGCTTCTTGTTATATGCCAGCTTCTGTCACTGTGGAGGATAGCAGCCTGCCTCCTGAAGTGCTCCTAAAGGCCCCAGAAGAACAGTACATACATCATTTTGACTATATTTTGAGGGAGGCTGTCCCACACAAATGCTGAAAAACTGGTAAAAACTTGCTCAGTCATTGTTACATAACACTCAGGCAAAACAAACAGAAGCTGAATTATAAAATAAAACATAGGGACTACCCTGGTGGCGCAGTGGTTAAGAATCCTCCTGCCAATGCAGGGGATACAGGTTCGAGCCCTGGTCCAGGAAGATCCCACATGCTGCAGAGCAACTAAGCCCGTGCGCCACAACTACTGAGCCTGCGCTCTAGAGCCCGCGAGCCACAACCACTGAGCCCACGCACCACAACTACTAAAGCCCGCGCACCTAGAGCCCGTGCTCTGCAACAAGAGAAGCCACCGCAACGAGAAGCCCACCAGCAACAAAGAGTAGCCCCCGCTCCCCGCAGCTAGTGAAAGCCCGCGCACAGCAACGAAGACCCAATGCAGCCAAAAATAAATAATTAAATAAATAAATAAATTTATTTATTTTAAAAATAAATAAAAATAAAAAATAAAATAAAACATATATTTGGATTTTGTTTCCTCATTAACTGAAGACTTCCGCTTGTTATGTCTTAGAGCATATAAAATATAAATTTTTAAAAATTGTTAAATTTTATTTTATTTACTTTTTTATACAGCATGTTTTTATTAGTTACGTATTTTATACATACTGGTGTATACATATCAATCCCAATCTCCCAATTCATCCCACCACCAACCCCGCCACCACTTTTCCCCCTTGGTGTCCATACATTCATTCTCTACATCTGTGTCTCTATTTCTGCCCTGAAAAGCGGTTCATCTGCACCATTTTTCTAGGTTCCACATATATGCATTAATATACAGTATTTGTTTTTCTCTTTCTGACTTACTTTACTCTGTATGACAGTCTGTAGATCCATCCATGTCTCTACAAATGACCCAATTTCGTTCCTTTTTATGGCTGAGTAATATTCCATTGTATATATGTACCACAAATTCTTTATTCATTCATCTGTCGATGGGCATTTAGGTTGCTTCCATGACCTGGCTATTGTAAATAGTGCTGCAGTGAACACTGGGGTGCACGTGTCTTTTTGAATTATGGTTTTCTCTGGGTATATGCCCAGTAGTGGGATTGCTGGATCATATGGTAATTCAATTTTTAGTTTTTTAAGGAACCTCCATACTGTTCTCCATAGTGGCTGTATCAATTTACATTCCCACCAACAGTGCAAGAGGGTTCCCTTTTCTCCACACCCTCTCCAGCATTTGTTGTTTGTAGATTTTCTGATGATGCCCATTCTAACTGGTGTGACATGATACCTCATTGTAGTTTTGATTTGCATTTCTCTAGTAATTAGTGATGTTGAGCAGCTTTTCATGTGCTTCTTGGCCATCTGTATGTCTTCTTTGGAGAAATGTCTATTTAGGTCTTCTGCCCATTTCTGGATTGGGCTGTTTGTTTTTTTAATATTGAGGTGCATGAGCTGTTTATATATTTTGGGGATTAATCCTTTTTCTGTTGATTCGTTTGCAAATATTTTCTCCCATTCTGAGGGTTGTCTTTTCGTCTTGTTTATGGTTTCCTTTCCTGTGCAAAAGCTTTGAAGTTTCATTAGGTCCCATTTGTTTATTTTTGTTTTTATTTCCTACTCTAGGAGGTGGATCAAACAAGAAGTTGCTGTGATTTACGTCAAAGAGTGTTCTTCCTATGTTTTCCTCAAAGAGTTTTATAGTGTCCGGTCTTAAATCTAGGTCTCTAATTCATTTTGAGTTTATTTTTGTGTATGGTGTTAGGGAGTGTTCTAATTTCATTCTTTTACATGTAGCTGTCCAGTTTTCCCAGCACCACTTATTGAAGAGACTGTCTTTTCTCCATTGTATATCCTTGCCTCCTTTGTCATAGATTAATTGACCATAGGTGTGTGGGTTTATCTCTGGGCTTTCTATCCTGTTCCATTGATCTCTATTTCTGTTTTTGTGCGAGTACCATATTGTCTTGATTACTGTAGCTTTGTAGTATAGTCTGAAGTCAGGTAGTCTGATTCCTCCAGCTCTGTTTATTTCCCTCAAGACTGCTTTGGCTATTTGGGGTCTTTTGTGTCTCTATACATATTTTAAGATTTTTTGATCTAGTTCCATAAAAAGTGCCACTGGTGGGCTTCCCTGGTGGCGCAGTGGTTGAGAATCCGTCTGCCAATGCAGGGGACACGGGTTCAAGCCCTGGTCCGGGAAGATCCCACATGCCGTGGAGCAACTAAGCCCATGCACCACAGCTACTGAGCCTGAGCTCTAGAGCCCACGAGCCACAACTACTGAAGCCCGCGTGCCTAGAGCCCATGCTCCGCAATAAGAGAAGTCACTGCAGTGAGAAGCCCGTGCACCGCAACGAGGAGTAGCCCCCGCTCACTGCAACTAGAGAAAGCCCGCGCACAGCAATGAAGACCCAAAGCAGCCAAAAATAAATAAATTTATTTAAAAAAAATGCCACGGGTAATTTGATAGGGATTGCATTGAATCTGTAGATTGCTTTGGGTAGTATAGTTATTTTCACAACATTAATTCTTCCAATCCAAGGACATGGTATATCTCTCCATCTATTTGTGTCATCTTTTATTTCTTTCATCAGTGTCTTATAGTTTTCTGAGTACAGGTCTTTTACCTCCTTAGGTAGGTTTATTCCTAGGTATTTTATTCTATTTGTTGCAAGGGTGAAAGGGATTGTTTCCTTAATTTCTCTTTCTGATCTTTGGTTGTTAGTGTATAGGAATGCCAGAGATTTCTGTGCATTAATTTTGTATCCTGCAACTTTACCAAATTCATTGATTAGCTCTAGTAGTTTTCTGTTTTCTGGTGGCATCTTTAGGATTCTCTGTGTATAGTATCATGTCATCTGCAAACAGTGACAGTTTTACTTCTTCTTTTCCAAATTGTATTCCTTTTATTTATTTTCTTCTCTGATTGCCATGGCTAGGACTTCCAAAACTACATTGAATAATAGTGGCAAGAGTGGACATCCTTGTCTTGTTCCTGATCTTAGAGGAAATGTTTTCACTTTTTCACCATTGAGAATGATGTTTGCTGTGGGTTTGTCATATATGGCCTTTATTATGTTGAGGTAGTGTCCCTCTATGCCCACTTTCTGGAGAATTTTTATCATAAATGGGTGTTGAATTTTGTCAAAAGTGTTTTCTGCATCTATTGAGATGATCATATGGTTTTTATTCTTCAATTTGTTAATATGGTGTATTGCATTGATTGATTTGCATATATTGAAGAATCCTTACTTCCCTCCCTCCCTCACTCCCTTCGTTCCATCCTCCCTCCCTCCCTCTCCCCCTTCTTCCCTTCCTTCCTTCCTCCCTCCATCCTTCCCTCCTTCTCTTCCATCCTCCCTTCCTCTCCTTCCTTCCCTCCTTCCCTCCCTTCTCCCTTCCATCCTTCCATCCTCCCTCCCTCCCTCCCTTTCTTCCTCCTCTCTCTCTCTCTTTCTTTGTTTCCCTTTTCATCCCCTTCACCCATTTCTCTTAACCCCTGCCTCTAGCAACCACCAGTCTGTTCTCTGTACCTATGAACTTGTTTTGGGGTTTTTGTTTGTTTTTTTTGTTGTTGTTTTTTTCTTAGACTCCACAGAGAGATCATATTTGTCTTTCTCTGTCTGATTTATTTAGTTAGCATAATGCTGTCAATACCTATCCATGTTGTTGCAAATGGCCAGAATTCATAGTTTTTATGGGTGAGTAATATATGTATGTATGTATGTATCATAATTTCTTTATCTATTCATCATTGATTAACACTTAGGTTGTTTTCCTATCTTGGTTATTGTAAATAATTCTGCAATGAACATGGGGCTGCATATATTTGTTCAAGTTGGTGTTTTCATTTCCTTTGTATAAATGCCTAGAAGTGGAACAGCTGGATCATGCGGTAGTTTTGTTTTCGATTTTTTTTACAAACCTCTATACTGTTTTCCATAGTGGCTGTACCAAATTACAGTCCCACCAACATTTCATTTTTTAATAAAAGAAATAATATGAAAGTGAGTTTTACATAAATATCTGATGCAAAATGTTATACTAGACCACAGTAATATTTTTATGAAGTTTCTCTCATAGAAAAACACCCCCGTTTTTCTTTCTTTTTTTTCCTGAGCTTCATTTCTTCTTAAAATACCCATGTGACTAATTTAAAAAATGACCTCAGTTTGAAGGATCTGGCATTTTCTTTTCTTAGCTCTTTCTATATCTAAGAGTAATCAAAGAATTAACTTTTCTCCTCAGGTAAATGATTCAGGATGTTACACTGCTGAATTTTCCAAGACCTTAGTGCAAAAACAAATATGTTAAAACTCCTCATCGAATAAGTAACCATACAGTAAATATGTGATAATATAAAATCTATGCTTCTAAACTTTCACTCCTTCTCCATCTCTCTCCCTCCCCTATCCCTTTCTTTGTCTCTCTATACACATTCATACATACACACACATCAGGAAACCTTCAGGTAAAATATCTTCGTTTCCTGTTTTAATGGTAGATACATAGTAAATTCAGAAAACAAGCATTATAAAAATTATATTCATTTTGGAGTTTATTGCACACAAACATTTGAAATTATCCTTAGTAACATATTTCTAAAAAAAGAAACTTTACTTTCTTAGTTTTTTTTTTTTATTCTAAGAGGGATTTTAGAGGTATAAATATTGTCTTATAGCCATAGAGAAAGTGTCAGTTTTCTCAATTTGGTAAATATTTTTCACATTGTAGAAAATCAGTAGAATCTACAAGTGGCAGATAGTCTTCAAATATTTTCAGATAAGAAAAAAATCCCATTCCATCATATTCAGTACTTTGATCCTATTGAATGATAGAGGATACCTAAAACATGAATAATTTGATCTCTTGCAGTTTCTGTCATGAGAGATGCACTTTCTTAGCACAGTGCCTAATTCATAATGGGTGTTTGATATCTGCTTGCTGAAAGAATAATAGATCTACTTTATATAGGGTAAAATGAGCCCAAGAGATTCATAAAACAGTGCCAGAGAAATTGATGCCATGCAGACATGGCATCAGAACACAGAGAACACAGAAGCACATGTTAGTAACATCACTGGATAAATTAGGCCTTGGAAAATATCCCTAGTGTACTTACTTACTGATACTAATGGGATATTTAATGATCAGTGCTTTGTGACACCTTGTTCATTTTCTCCTATTGAGAGTGAATTGGTATTGCATGTTGATGGGGCAAATATTTTATTTCCCCCATTTTGGGGATGTCTAGGGGATGCTTACTATTACCAATGAGGTGTGACCAACGTTTTGGGGGAAATATCAGGAGACGAAATAACCTGATAAAAAGTGATATATGTTTCTATGGGTTGACCTTCATAATTTAATACTTTTTTTTTTGATTTAATGAAACTTTGCAATTTTTACACATCCCCCAAAAAACAGAGTATCATGATATATTTCCCATTTAGTGCACATTATCTGATGCATGTCATATTTTATGTTCTATCATAGTTCCTAGACTTCTTAAAGTTATCATAAAGTTATGGTACGAGGTTAGGTTGGGAAACAAAAGTATCCTCTACATGTCCATTCTGATCCCCTCCTGCTATGACCTTAGAGCAGGCGTTGTGCTGAGCACAGTGGATATGTAGATGACATAAGCTCTTGAGAAAAGTCATTTCACGTAATATGGAAAAAGAAAGTGTGTCCACTTTGCCAAACATGGGAAAGGCAAATCACTCAATCTAGCCTCATTTTTATCACAGTACAATCAGGTTTATGATCTGTATGTGTGCATATCAACCTAGGTTGAGAATATAAATTGTGCTCCTATAATTGAACATTTGCTGGACCTCTAGTAAATATAGAATACTTATTGGACCTTAATGGGGCAGAACCACCTAATAATCACATTCATAATGAGGCACTTACCTACTGATTCTCTTAATCACATGTGGCACACAGGTATTTTATCCTTAATGGAAGTGTAAGGTATGCTGCAGTCTATGATAGATCATACCAATTAGTCTCAATGAAATTAAAAAAACACAACTGGAAAAGTTCATTTAACAATGTGTGTGTACATGAATCTCACTCCTTTTATACCTTAGGAACCAGATTAAGAATCAATAGCTCCACTCTGTCATATATGTCTTTTCTTTTTGTTCCAAAATAGAAAAAGTGAATTTGAGGTTTATGAAAGGGAAAATACTGTTTTACATCAGTGTCAACTGGAAGAAAATGGAGTAGAGGGGAACTTTATGTATACCTTTTTACATACATAATTTACACATTGAAAAGAATCTGGAAACGCAGTTCTAACTAACACTTACTCCAGGGAATAATCTCTTGTAACAGAAAATAATGTGTATGATGTAAATTTTGGCTATTAATTTAATATGTGTGCAATTCTTACATGTAAATCTGTTTTAATAAATTAGACATTTTTTTAAACTTTCCTTCTTTCCTAAGTTTCTCTTCTTTTCTTTTGAGTTTGTCCTAGTTACTAAATCAGAAATATCTCCAAAGGGATATAGTGAAAGTTGTTATGCATGTTATGCCAGCTTTTAAAATGTCACACAATAGACCCATGCAAATATAGACTACTGATCTTTAACAAAGGAGCAAAGACAATACAATGGAGCAAAGATAGTCTTTTCATAAAATGATGCTGAAACAATATTCATGTGCAAAAAAAAAAAAATCTAGACCAGACCTTACATCTATCACAAAAAAATAACTCAAAATGGATTATAGAACTAAATATAATATGCAAAATTGTAAAACTCCCAGAAAATAACATAATAGAAAATCTGTATGACCTTGGCTTTGGTGGTGACTTTTAAAATACAACACCAGGGCTTCCCTGGTGGCGCAGTGGTTGAGAATCTGCCTGCCGATGCAGGGGACACGGGTTCGAGCCCTGGTCTGGGAAGATCCCACATGCCATGGAGCGACTAGGCCCGTGAGCCACAACTGCTGAGCCTGCGCGTCCGGAGCCTGTGCTCCGCAACGGGAGAGGCCGCGACGGTGAGAGACCCGCGCACCGCGATGAAGAGTGGCCCCCGCTTGCCGCAACTGGAGAGAGCCCTCGCGCAGAAACGAAGACCCAACACAGCCAAAAATAAATAAATAAATAAAATTTAAAAAAAAATTAAAAAAAAAAAATACAACACCAAAGATACAATCCATGAAAGAAATAGTTTATGCTAACACATATATATGGAATCTAAAAAAAAAAAAAAAAAGGTTCTGAAGAACCTAGGGGCAGGACAGGAATAAAGACGCAGACGTAGAGAATGGACTTGAGGACAAAGGGAGGGGGAAGGGTAAACTTTGACGAAGTGAGAGAGTGGCATGGACATATATACACTACCAAATGTAAAGTAGATAGCTAGTGGGAAGCAGCCACATAGCACAGGGAGATCAGCTCGGTGCTTTGTGACAACCTAGAGGGGTGGGATAGGGAGGGTGGGAGGGAGACACAAGAGGGAGGAGATATGGGGATATATGTATATGTATAGCTGATTCACTTTGTTATAAAGCAGAAGCTAACACACCACTGTAAAGAAATTATACTCCAATAAAGATGTTTAAAAAAATAATAAAAAATAAATAAATAAAATGGAGGGTAGAAGGATACTGGTACTAATTTTGCACAGCTACTCTCAGCTCTGCCTTTAATTAAAAAAAGAAAAGAAAAGAAATAGTTAATAAACTGGACTTCATTAAAATTAAAAACTCATGCTCCATAAAGGACAATGTCAAGAAAATGAAAAGACAAACCACAAATGGAGAAACAACATTTGAAAGACACATATCTGATAGAGGACTATTATTCAAGGTATACAAAGAACTCTTAAAAACACCGATTCAAAAACGGGCAAGTATACATACAGATGGCAAATAAACATATGAAAAGATGCTCAAGGTCATATGTCATCAGGGAAATGCAAATTAAAACAACAATGAAATACCACTACCAACTATTAAAATGGCTAAAATCCAAAACACTGACAACACCAAATGCTGACAAGGATGTGGAACAACAGGAACTTTCATTCATTGCTGATGGGAGTGTAAAATGGTACAGTCACTTCAGAAGACTGTTGGGCAGTTTCTTACAAAACAAAACATAAGCTTACCAGAGGATTCAGAAATTTCACTTACTGGTATTTACCCAAATAAGTTAAAAATTTATGTCCACACAAAAAGCCTGCACATGGATGCTTATAACAGCTTTATTCCAAACCATGGAAGAAACCAAGATGTCTTTCAGTAAATGGATAAATGGATACACTGTGGTACATCTGGACAATGGAATATTATTCAGTACTAGTGGTCATGATTGTGCAGTGCATTATTTATTTGTATGGTTAGATACCACTAATATAAAATAAGGTATTTAAACCTCTGTTCTTACCCCCACCTACCTTAGACATTTTCTTTAAATGTTCTACTATTTAAGATGAAAATTTTAGAGCACCTACCTTTTCCTATAAACTCTTTTCACCATTTATACTTGCAACATTTTTTTACTGTACCTTTGCTTGATACCTTTGTTTGCATTCTGTTCCAGGGTGACATGTAAGTCTTCTGGCTTTCTCTAAAGTTTATTTCCAAATTCTAAAAAATATAGATATCATATATATTATATATACTATAAATTATGTTAAAATTTTACAAATATAGATTATATTAATAATATACTTATAAATTATACATATAAAATTATATGCATATAAAAATTACATGAATTTTTTAACAGCAGAGCTTATTAGTATGTTAGAATTACTTTCCTTCTCTTTAGACCCATCACAACTCCTGTTCCACTTAAAGAAAATGTTTCTAGCATCACAGCAAAATCTATTTTTTTCTTACTCTCTGCCATTTGCTTAAATTTAAATCACTTTTAATATGTGTTTTACATGTAGATAATGATGTTTTTCTACATATTTTGTTTCCTGAGTCTTTTAATTGCCTTTATTTTCTATTAACAAAAGAAAAATGAATCTTCCCATATCCACTATATATCTACCCGATCTAGAATTTCATGTACTCTTCCATCCATTTCCCCAAGACAGTCCCTCCTAGACTTTTCAAACTCCTGCTTTACTGAGATCTGAGACAGCACAGCTGTCATTCTAAAATTTCATTTCATCATATTCTTGTCTCCAATTCACTGTTTCCTGGATCCCAGGTTATTTTCCTTTTTGATTTTACTCATTTGCTTTGAAGAAGTAATTTCCTAAAAATGATTGTCTTCTAGTTTCCTATTACATTTTAATTGTAATTAGATTTTGCTAATTTTTCCTTTTAAGATTTATTTTCTTTTGTTGATATTGGTCTGTATCTCAAATTATATTTCTCCCACCATTGTGGCATTAACATTTTCCTTTCGCTCTTTTTTTTTTTTTTTTCTCTCTCATGCTGCTGGTTTTAATTGATTGGATGTTCATAGCAAAAATGAAGGACCCAGTTGATGTGTTTCCTACTAAGTTATTGTCGGTTTTTCTCCCTTTATGTAGGTAATGCCAGAGTGAAGAGTACTCAACTCAGGTGCTTAACTCCAATATTAAGAACCAAAATGTTCACTAAATTTCTTTGGAGAAAATCCCTTTATTTTTTGACTAGGGAGTAAAAAACTGGTTGCTTGCTGTCGTATTAAGGAAGCTGTGTAGGATGGTTGAACTGTCTAGGTGTTTTGTAGTTAAACACAGCGTTAATACTCCTTTTCTAACCTCCCATCCCCTGCCCATTTCTTGGACCCGAGGTCTCAAAGCATTTTCACCTAAGCTGTATATATCCTGGACAGTGGCTTACTTTTCTCACTTCACCCATCAAGTTACTTTGCATATTCCGTTTTCTAGAAATTTATTGAGATTTCTCATCTGCTGATAACCACATCGTATGTTTTTGTTTGGGTTATGGGATTATTCCTTTTTATAGTTTTCACTGAATGACAATGGGGTTTCAAAAGGGAGAGAAGACAAATGCTTGCTCTCCAGCCATGATTTAAATAGAAAATTTAAAGTTAATTTTTATATTTTTATTTTAAATAGAAAAAATGTCAACATGTGTAAATCCAATATATGTATACAATTTTCTATTATAAAAATAAAGTTTACCCCATTAACTTGCCCACTAAAAGTTATTCATATCAAAATACATTATTTTTAAAGTGATGTTTTGAAATTAACGTGTGTTACTTTTAAATACAAAGATGAGTAAGGACTCTGTTTGTAATCAATTTACTTGGGGGAAAACCAGCCCTTCTGAAGTGATGTATCTAATTTGGATATTATTGTGTAGGATAATAAAATATATCTTGCTAAAAAATTCTTTTTTGCTTTCTTTACAATAGAGTTCATAGATCAAGTTGATGGACCATCAAACATTAATTAGTTATTATATAAACACATTTAGCAGCTGCATTTATCCCATAAACAAAGGCAGGTCAAATATGTCATCACAAAAATGGATCTAAATTAGTTGTATATAGACTGTAATTCATTATTCAGATATGAAAAATGATTTTTGGTAATGAATTTCTCATATAACTCATCAAGTTTATTTTCTAAACTCTGAAGAAACCATTAATTTGCCCTGTTATAATAATCTATTTTACTGGGTCTTTCAGAACCCCCTATATGGCTACTAATGACTTGGAATATAAAAGTCATCTCATGTTCCATCTATTCCTAGTTTTATTTTCATTAATCATTATGAAATCATTGAAGCACTGACATTTTTCTACACAAATCAACAGCTGAGAGCATCCATAAAGAACAATATGTGTAAAGCTGAAAAGCCCTTCTCAGAGAGGAATGAAAAGGCAACTCCCCACTATGGCAACTGTTTGGCAAGGAGAGCTTTAAGACTGACTTTCCAAAAGTTACGTACATGTTAGGTATTCTCAGTGCTCTGAAAATTCAGAACTCCAAGAAACTATAACTCTTCGTTGGGAAGGACATGTACCAAAGCTAGATGTTAGTGTGGCATTTCCAGTAGTAACATTTGGCCCCATAATACCATGACACTAGCACACAGGACCCCACCAATTCATGATGATCAGTTTTCTGTTCAATTTCCTGGGCTTTTTTTGGTCTGACAATTACTTTATTTTTAATCACGGTGATTATAGTTTAATAAAAATGTGGGCTCTTAAAAAAATTACCATTGCCATGCCACTTAATCTTGATAATAGTTTTGCGACATTTATCTGGTATCCATTTGTATATTTACACAAGTTCAGTTGCTGTACTCAGGTATATTCTTAACAAGATTGTTTACTTTCCTTAATTGTCACTAAAAGTTTGATGACTTAGGTTATTTACATTTTAACTTTGCCTTTGTTTGAGCTATTACCTCCATAATTTTATTAGCTTTCCAAAGGAGATTTTTCCCAGATACTAAAAAATAGGGAGAATGTGTGAGATAGAACCTCAAAAACTCCAGTAAATTGCACAAGAACATGCACTATGAAGACTATAAAAGCATAGTGAGAACTTTAACATCATAAAGGCCATGTTTACATGTGGTTGATATTTCCATTAATTTTTTAAAAAAATTTTATTGTTGTTTCTGGGTGGGGAGAGAGGGCTTTGAAAAAAATATTTTCAAATAGTTCTTAATGAAGACAGAATATAATATTAAAATCATTCAGCTTACTGTCCTTGCAGTGAGAATTTTAATGTGCATACAGGACTACCAACAGTTTTGTTTATGGTGTAGACTATAAAATTTAGTGCTTTTTGCCCCTAATGCTATTTAGCAACAACCCAGCATCTATTGTAGGCACTGGAGATCTAGCAATGCATCAATCAGACATGGTCTCTGTCTTCATGGAGCTTTGAGGTAGTACATTTTCCTAGGTTGATGCTTTTCCCCATAATGTTGTTTTATACAATACTCTTATCTGCCTTGTATCTACCTGTCAAACACATGTGGTAAGGTACGTTTTAACTTGTATTTCTCCTGTGAAATATACCTGAGATCCGTTCTCCTCAGCCCTTAAATGTTCCTCAATATAAACTGTATAAAACACTATGATTTCAACTGAGATTCAGTATAGTAGTTTCAGGGAAGGCCCTGGAACTATAGTGCTCAGATCTGAATATTACTTCTGCCACTTACTTTGGCGATATTTTATTTAACCACTTTGTTTACTCAGGTTTCTTATACACAAAATGAAGAAATAAGAATACCTGTTTCATAAGATATTGTGAGGATAAACTGGGTTATACAGTGTATAAGCAAAGCATGTGGGAAAATGCTGTCACAAAGCACTAAAGAATGTTAGTTATGATTCTATTTATTTTTACCCTTACTATTCATAGTATTATTCTTGTGGAATGGTTTTGTTCTCCAGGGAAAAGTGTCATTGTTAGAAAAGAAGTAATATTTACTCATTATTGTACTACAAATGCCTACCACAGTTCTTAGCACTAAGTGATGCTCAAAAAAATTATCAGAAACCATTGGGGCAGTATGTTCAATTCACTGAAAACACTGCAGTAACTTTGTGGTACAAATCATTATCGCTCAGTCTGATAGACTGAGCCTACCAAAAAATCAACTTTCAAAATATTTTGGTTCATAAGATTATCTTCTATCCTCTAAATTTGAGATCTAATTGCTTATTTGCTCATCTGAAATTACATATTGTTTCTTCAGCATTTGAGTCAAATTCAGGTATCCTAGCTATAGAGATGCATTACTACTCACTTTTTTTGTATCCTTATGATCATGATGACAACTCACCAGCTTTTCCTAAACATCATGATATTCAGCCCAAATAAAATTAAGATACAAACATAGAATAAAACGTACTATCCATTTGATAGATTCTTTTTGTTCCCCTTCTAGGTATTCACTGTAAAATTACTAGTACAGGAAGACTAAACTCCATTATACAAAGAGCCCCTATTGAAATAAGACAAACTTGGCATCGTACAAGTAAAATCTATGCCATTATTTAAAAAAACAACCCTGAATGTATCTGTTGTGAAAGTCACCTCTAAACATTATAAAATTTAATAAGAAGTTTAATAAAAATATGCAATATGCTTAGGAATTATCTGTCTTATTTGGAAAGCCAATATGCAGAAATCATGTTGATAATGATGAAGACTGCAGTGTTGATGATAAAGATAATAATGTTGACAACAAAGAAATCCTGATTACATGTTGAAACTTAAGAAGAAAAATCCAAACATTACCTCTTTCTGTAACCTATTTTGACTGAAATGATAATATTTTAATAACAGGAGCAACAATGATTATAGAGCAATCTCTAAATTACTGCTGAATTATTTTTAATCTGGTTTATAAATGGTTAAATAAAGCTAAAAAATTTCCCATTTGGGATTACTGTCTTAATTAAAATAAGTAACATAATAAGAATGGCATTTATTGCCATTATTATTAAAGTTAGACTTTTAGATTATAGATGTTAACTCTCTGTTTTTCATATTTATTATGATTTTATCCTTTAGTATTTTTTAATGCTGTTCATGGTTTGTATGGGTGTCCAGAAGTTTATTACTTTTAAGTGTTAAAATGGGCATTTTCCCTTAGTCATGTGTTCCATTATTATTATTATCTTTAGAAATTTCTTATCCAGCTTCAAATCTGTTAAACTTCTACTTTCAGCCTTTCTCATATAAATAATTTGCCAGTATTTCTAAAATCATGATCTGGCTCTAAACTAGTTGGGTTATAGTATTTTATTACATGTACATATATTCCAAGACAGGGTATTCTGTAGTATGTTCCCAGTTGTGAAAGATTCCTTATACATAGTATCTCCATTTGCTAAACATTGTTAACTGTATTCCTCTGTTGAAGATTTACATCATATATTTCTATAGGAAAGTGTTTAAATTATGCTTATCCAGAGTTTTCCAAAATCACTTGGATTTAGACTTTTTCCCCACTCCAAAACCTCCTCCAAAATATAAAAAAGCCTGCTTAATAAAATCTCAAAGAATATAGTTGGTCATGTTGTATGAGGTTTTATTTCAGAGCTAAGTATTCAGTTTCATTGATCTCTCTATGGATTCTTTTGTCAGTACCACTTTGTTCACTCTGTTTTAATTGTTACAGTTGCATAAAATATTGTATTATCTCAGACAGGATGTCTGTAATCATTAATATGATATTTTAAATTTGTTCAGAGCTTTTCCAGTTTATTTTTAATTTCATATTAATTTAAGAAACATGTTTTTGAGTTCCAGCAAGATGTCATCAGAATTTTAATTGAAATTGTATTAAGCTTTAATTAAACTTTGAAGAATTATTATCTTTATATTTTGTTTTCCTTTACAGGAGTATACTATGCCACTCCATTTATTAAAATCTACTTTTACATCTCACCGTAAACTTTGTAGTTTTCCTTATATATAGTTCCTGCACATTTCTTGTTGCATACTCCTGGGCATTCACATTTTTCATTAATATTTTGAATGGAATACTCTCTCTTTTTTTATTATATCTTCAACCTGGTTACTGCTAGGATATAATAGTCTATTAATATTTTCTATATTTCTTGGATCTAGATGCTTAACTGGACTCATTAATTGTAATATTTATTTTCAGAATTTAAGTTTCTCTTGGGATTGAGTACATAATCATGATGTCTGGAAATATAATAATTTTGTCTCTCTCCAATTATTATATCTTTTGTATTTGTTTAATTTCTTACTGTTGGAAACTTTTGAAAAAAGTATATAGTAGTGTTAGGTGACATTCTTCTCTTATTCCCTGTTTTTGATAATTCTTTTTCTAGTGTTTAATCCTTAATTAAAATCCTCCCCCAAAAGTTCATGAATGGACTTTAAGAGCTCCTTGAACCCCTGGAATTATTTGTAATATTTTGCATGTATATGCATTTCACTGGGGAGAGAATTCTTAGCTTTAATAAAAATTAATAAAATTTCAAAGGGGTCTAGACACAAATAAGCTTTTATAAATCTTACATTAGGAATTAGAATATAGAATTCTATGATAATATGTGTAAAATTCAATTAAATAAGCAATTTAAGATGGAGAGGTAAATTTAAAAGTTAGAATTAAAAATTCTAATGGACAAAGAAAACATGAAAAAATCAAATTATATACAAGTTGAATTCAACCATACCTGTATTTTTAAACCTCCAAAATTAGGTATCTATAATCCAAGCAACTGAACAACAATTTAAGTTTAATATATCCATTAATGACCCAGATGCCAAAGTCCCACTAGCCCACTCCTGATCTCCCTCTTTGAAGACATTGTGGCACTCTCTAAAACTAGTATTCTGTTTCACTGCAATGAGTAGGAATAACTATTCTTTTGTCTTATTACCACATTGTTGGTATTTTGGGGAATTCAACACACTTAATCATAAGAATTTAAGGGAAAATAATAGAACACCGTTAAGCTTGACTATGGAGGCTGGAGGGCACCTTCATCTCTCTCAACATGTGAGGACCATTCCATCATAATTAAAACTTGGTTTCCTTCTTGAGTTGGTCATTCAGATCTAGAATCGTCATACCTTGAATTTTGAATCAGCTCTACTGTTACTGCAGTGTTTGTTGTACCAGTGATCAAGTTGCCCTTGATTGCAGTTGTCATGACAAAGCAATCACCAGGCAAAAATCCTGCATTCCAGAACAATTTGGTAGAATTTTCAACATGTGGTTTTAAAAGACCTCCAGCATTAAATCAATTTCTTTCCTTAATTTAGCTTCATTACTGTTAGGCAACGTCTACTAATCACAAAATTCGTACAGAACATGAAACGTTAGACTGCTTCTATAATCATTTGCATGGAGAGTTTTCACACACACTGTCTCTTTTGATCCTTAAAACAAACCTGTCTCTCAGTACCATGAAGAAAACTGAGACTCAGAAGGGCAGATAATTAAAAATAAAATCTAACCTGGGTGATACACTCGTTAAAGGTTTCTTTTTTAAGGTAACCATTTCATATATAACAGTCAAAAAGCTTTCTTGTATCATCGACCAAAATATTCTAATTGAATGGTTATTTTTTAAAGAATTCTGAGAGGAAACTAAGCAAAATGTTATTACTAAATAAAATATAAAAATTATTTCAGAAGGGACAAACAAAAATACTGTAGTTTGAAAATAATTTCTGCATAAAAATGTTTTGTGATAAACAATGCATTTTTATATATTTTAAACTGGTTTCCTAAACATAATATTTTTTCAGCTATACTAAACACAGAGATCCCTGATAATTTATAAATATAAACTTATGATTATTGGAGGGAAACCAGCCTGAAAACATGAAGAGCATGAATTAAATAACAATATAAATCAATCTTTTTTCTTTTAAATACACTCAGAAATGTGAACTAAGCTAATAAAGTATGGTTTAGAAAATTCTGTAGAAAATGGTCTTTTAGAAAGGTGTTTGCACAGTTTTTGTTTTACTTTTAGTGGGTTAAACATCTCTATATGCCAACATGTTTATGTGTTTGCTCAAGAGAAAGGTGGAATTTCTGTGGCAAGAGCAATGAAAAATTTCAGCATAAGCTTCCTGAATTTTTATAACGTTAATAGTAGTAGAATCCAAACGAATCACACCTGGGATGCTATTTAGTATATGGAAACTGACAACCTTACTGTTTAGGGATTTACTGAATGATAACTTGCATTGCAGCCTAATTGACTCTAAGAAACGGAGTAGATCTCTTCTCTGGGGTGTGACCTGTTCCAGGTTAACAGTATTTCCAGAGTTTTGCTACCCTAATTATGAAAGAGTTTAATGATTGCAAAAAGGACAATTTAACCTCAACTCCTTTTGAGATGCATTATTTTACCTTATTCCTATTACATGCCATAATTAATGGGGCATGTAACATACTTTCACACTTGAATTTAAATACCTTAAATAACTTGTTATCCACCCAAACATGTAAAAGCAAAATCTCATCAAAATTACTGTTATCAGAAGATCACCATGACATCCCTATGAATGTGGCAAAAGGTACTCTGTGGATGTGATTAAGTTAAGGATCTTGATATGGGGAGATTATCTTGGATTATCCAGGTCGGCCCTATGTAATCTCAAGAATCCTTAAAAGAAGGAAGCTGGAGGGTCAGAGTCCACGAAGGGATGTGAAGTCAGGAGCAGAGGTCAAAGAGAGATTTGAAGAGGCTATGCAGCTGGCTTTGAAGATGGAGGAAGCCAGCAATGCAGGTTGCCTCTTGAAACAGGAAACTGGAAACCGTAAGGAAATGGTTTCTCCCTTAAAGCCTCCAGAAGAAACACAGCCCTCCAACACCCTGGCTTTAGGACTGCTGACCTCAGAATTGTAACATGGCAACTTTGTGCTGTTTGAGGCCACTAAGTCTGTGGTGATTTGTTATAATAGCAATAGGAAATGACTACAGAAACTAAGACCTGAATTGGTAGATAACTTGCAGATAGTAATCCGTAGAGCTGAGTTCTAAGAGCTAGCACCTAGATTTAAAGAGAGTGTTCTGAACATCAAACATATTTTGTCAGACCCCATGTGCATGAACATATTATAATATTCTTATATAAAATCACACACATACACATACACGTGTTTTACACATTTACGTATCACCAGGCACCTTACGTTTCTCACCCAAAAACTCAACAGGGAGAAAGAACTGCACTAGTATCCTTTGCCAAGACTCAAACTGACACCAAAGACTTAGCTGCACTTACCTTACCTGCCAATAGGCCTCTATAAGCCTCAGTGGCTGTTTTACTCAGGGGAGACAGAAAGATAAGAGCAGGAAAAGTAAGGAGAGGGAAGAGAGTCTTTTTCAGGTCAAAACCTTCTCAGATTCTTCTCTTACTGAATTTTGAAAACCATCTTGTATATAGGCAAGTATGCGCATATATTTTTTTGAATTTTATTTTATTTATTTTTTTATACAGCAGGTTATTATTAGTTATCCATTTTATACACATCAGCGTATACATGTCAAACCCAATCTCCCAATTCATCACACTACCACCCCACTCCCCGCCGCTTCCCCCCTTGTTGTCCATACATTTGTTCTCTACATCTGTGTCTCTATTTCTACCCTGCAAACCAGTTCACCTGTACCATTTTTCTAGGTTCCACATATATGCGTTAATAGACAATATTTGTTTTTCTCTTTCTGACTTACTTCAGTCTGTATGACAGTCTCTAGATCCATCCATGTCTCTACAAATGACCCAATTTCATTCCTCTTTATAGCTGAGTAATATTCCATTGTATATATGTACCACAACTTCTTTATCCATTCATCTGTCGATGGGCATTTAGGTTGCTTCCAAAACCTGGTTATTGTAAATAGTGCTGCAATGAACATTCGGGTGCATGTGTCTTTTTGAAATACGGTTTTCTCTGGGTATATGCCCAGTAGTGGGATTGCTGGATCATATGGTAATTCTATTTTTAGTTTTTTAAGGGACTTCCATACTGTTCTCCATAGTGGCTGTATCAACTTACATTCCCACCAACAGTGCAAGAGGGTTCCCTTTTCTCCACACCCTCTCCAGCGTTTGTTGTTTGTAGATTTTCTGATGATGCCCATTCTAACTGGTGTGACATGATACCTCATTGTAGTTTTGACTTGCATTTCTCTAGTAATTAGTGATGTTGAGCAGCTTTTCATGTGCTTCTTGGCCATCTGTATGTCTTCTTTGGAGAAATGTCTATTTAAGTCTTCTGCCCATTTTTGGATTGGGTTGTTTGTTTCTTTAATATTGAGTTGCATGAGCTGTTTATATATTTTGGAGATTAATCCTTTGTCTGTTGATTCATTTGCAAATATTTTATCCCATTCTGCGGGTTGTCTTTTAGTCTTGTTTATGGTTTACTTTGCTGTGCAAAAGCTTTGAAGTTTTATTAGGTCCCATTTGTTTACTTTTGTTTTTATTTCCATTACTCTAGGAGGTGGATCAAAAAAGATCTTGCTGTGATTTATGTCAAAGAGTGTTCTTCCTATGTTTTCCTCAAAGAGTTTTATAGTGTCCCATCTTACACTTAGGTCTCTAATCCATTTTGAGTTTATTTTTGTGTATGGTATTAGGGAGTGTTCTAATTTCATTCTTTTACATGTAGCTGTCCAGTTTTCCCAGCACCACTTATTGAAGAGACTGTCTTTTCTCCATTGTATATCCTTGCCTCCTTTGTCATAGATTAGTTGACCATAGGTGCATGGGTTTATCTCTGGGCTTTCTATCTTGTTCCATTGATCTATATTTCTGTTTTTGTGTGAGTACCATATTGTCTTGATTACTGTAGCTTTGTAGTATAGTCTGAAGTCAAGGAGTCTGATTCCTCCAGCTCCACTTTTTTCCCTCAAGACTGCTTTGGCTATTCAGGGTCTTTTGTGTCTCCGTACATATTTTAAGATTTTTTTGTTCTAGTTCTGTAAAAAATGCCATTGGTAATTTGATAGGCATTGAATCTGTAGATTGCTTTGGGTAGTATACTCATTTTCACAATATTGATTCTTCCAATCCAAGAACATGGTGTATCTTTCCATCTCTTGGTATCATCTTTACTTTCTCTCAACGGTGTCTTAAGGTTTCTGCATATAGGTCTTTTGTCTCCATTGGTAGGTTTATTTCTAGGTATTTTATTCTTTTTGTTGCAATGGTAAATGGGAGTGTTTCCTTAATTTATCTTTCAGATTTTTCATCATTAGTGTATAAGAATGCAAGAGATTTCTATGCATTAATTTTGTATCCTACAACTTTGCTAAATTCACTGATTAGCTCTAGTAGTTTTCTGGTAGCATTGTTATGATTCTCTTTGTATAGTATCATGTCATCTGCAAACAGTGACAGTTTTACTTCTTCTTTTCCAATTTGTATTCTTTTTATTTCCTTTTCTTCTCTGATTGCTGTGGCTAGGACTTCCAAAACTATGTTGAATAATAGTGGTGAGAGTGGACATCCTTGTCTCGTCCTGATCTTAGAGGAAATGCTTTCAGTTTTTCACCATTGAGAATGATGTTTGCTGTGGGTTTGTCATATATCCTCTTTGATTTCTTCAGTGATCTCTTGGTTATTTAGTAACATATTGTTTAGCCTCCATGTGTTTGTGTTTTTTACGTTTTTTTCCCTGTAATTGATTTCTAATCTCATAGCATTGTGGTCAGAAAAGATGCTTGATATAATGTCAATTTTCTTAAATTTACTGAGGCTTGATTTGTGACCCAAGAGGTGTTCTATCCTGGAGAATGTTCCGTGAGCACTTGAGAAGAAAGTGTCATCTGCTGTTTTTGGATGGAATGTCCTATAAATATGAATGAAATCTATGTGGTCTATTGTGTCATTTAAAACATGTGTTTCCTTATTAATTTTCCGTTTGGATGATCTGTCCATTGGTGTAAGTGAGATATTAAAGTCCCCCACTATTATTGTGTTACTGTCGATTTCTTCTTTTAGAGCTGTTAGCAGTTGCCTTATGTATTGAGGTGCTCCTATGTTGGGTACATATATATTTATAATTGTTATATCTTCCTGTTGGATTGATTCCTTGATCATTATGTAGTGTCCTTCCTTGTCTCTTGTAACATTCTTTATTTTAGAGTCTATTTTATCAGATATGAGTATTACTACTCCAGCTTTCTTTTGATTTCCATTTGCATGGAATATCTTTTTCCAACTCCTCACTTTCAGTCTGTATGTGTCCCTAGGTCTGAAGTGGGTCTCTTGTAGACAGCATATATATGGGTCTTGTTTCTGTAGCCATTCAGCAAGCCTGTGTCTTTTGGTTATAGCATTTAATCCATTCACATTTAAGGTAATTATTGATATGTATGTTCCTATTACTATCGTCTTAATTGTTTTGGGTTTGTTTTTGTAGGTCATTTTCTTTTCTTGTGTTTCCCACTTAGAGAAGTTTCTTTAGCATTTGTTGTAGAGTTGGTTTGTTGGTGCTGAATTCTGTTAGCTTTTGCTTGTCTGTAAAGCTTTTGATTTCTCCATCGAATCTGAATGAGATTCTTGCTGTGTAGAGTAATCTTGGTTGTAGGGTCTTCCCTTTCATCACTTTCAGTATATCATGCCACTCCCTTCTGGCTTGTAGAATTTCTGGTGAGAAATCAGCTGTTAACCTTACGGGAGTTCCCTTGTATGTTATTTGTCCTTTTTCCCTTGCTGCTTTCAATAATTCTTCTTTGTCTTTAATTTTTGCCAGTTTGATTACTATGTGTCTTGGTGTGTTTCTCCTTGGGTTTATCCTGTATGGGACTCTCTGCACTTCCTGGACTTGGAATCTCTTCAAATATTTTCTCAGGTCCTTTCTCTGTCTCTTCTCCTTCTGGGACCCCTATAATGCGAATGTTGTTGTGTTTAATGTTGTCCCAGAAGTCTCTTAGGCTGTGTTCATTTCTTTTCATTCTTTTTCCTTTATTCTGTTCCGCAGCAGTGAATTCCACCATTCTGTCTTCCAGGTCGCCTCTCCATTCTTCTGCCTCAGTTATTCTGCTATTGATTCCTTCTAGTGTAGTTTTCATTTCAGTTATTGTATTGTTCATCTCTGTTTGTTTGTTCTTTAATTCCTCTAGGTATTTGTTAAACATTTCTTTCATCTTCTCGATCTTTGCCTCCATTCTTTTTCCAACGTCCTGGATCATCTTCACTATCATTATTCTGAATTCTTTTTCTGAAGGTTGCCTATCTCCACTTCATTTAGTTGGTTTTCTGGGGTTTATCTTGTTCCTTCATCTGGTACATAGCCCTCTGCCTTTTCATCTTGTCTATCTTTCTGTGAATCAAGTATGTGTATATTATGTAATAAAAATACAGAAACAAAGAATCTCTATTTTAAACTAATATTGGTCTATCATTATAAATTAAGTAGGAAATGTCCAATATTTGTAATCAGAAACTTATTTAAATGATATTGATGAGGTTTACATGTATTAGTGAAAAGGTCATCCGTTCAAAATTCTATTTATTCATTCATTCAGTAAATATTTGTTGACTGTTCCAGGCAATTGGGGCACAGAGGATGTTACATTTAATGGGGAAAGACATTAATAAAGAAAAATGTATGTGTTATTTAAGTTTTGTGAAAAAGATAATTGAGGGATGACTGGGGATGAGGGCCATGATATTTTCTAAAGGATAATCAGAACAGACCTCTTTGTTAATGTGACAATTTAATGAGATGTGAAGGAAATGAGGGAAAGAGCTATGTGGATATGTGGTGAAAGATATTCCCAGCAAAGGGAACAAGAAGCATAAAGTACCTAAGATGAAAGCAGTCTTGGTTATTATATTGGGTATATTAGTTGCCAAGTATCCATTTCATTGGAAACTAAACAGTCCGTATTATATTAACCTAAAATGTAGAAAGATTGCAGATATTATGCACCCTGTAGTACATTACATATTATAATTACAATACAAAGATATATATGGTCAATACGTATGGTCAGTACTTGAGGGTGATCAGGTTACTGGAAGGTAGATGCAGTTACCAACATCCATTATCTGATAATGCCAATGATTTTAGCATGATTCTGACTTGTATTAGCTGACGTTTAGATTTAATTAGGACAATTCTTCTGTAATAATTTTCTATGGGAAGGTCATCACCTTCCATTATGATTCTCTTCTGCACTTTAGTATATAGCTGACTTCAGGGATATCACAGCCATGGTGTACACTTATGCTCTAGGTGTAGTAATCAAAAGAGACCTAATTACAACAAGTATTCTAAATCCTCATTGCATTAGCTTGTTGTAATGAAATAGACTACTAAATTACTAAATGGGCACATACCTAGCAGCTTACTGTATTTAATATAAATGGTAGATATCTCAAGTTAGAGCACATACTTCAAAATAACAAGGAAAGAGGATCTGCAAAATTACAGTGATAATGGTGATTGTAATAGTATTTCTTTTATCACCATTATTTGAGACATATTAGGTACAGTGCAAGCTAGGAATGGGAGGATCTTTTCCAGTACCATAAAAATATAGTTTTACTAACTTTTAAATTAACATAAAGGGGATAATTCATTAGGCAGTTGAATTAACTTTAAAAAACATTATACAAGCTTGACTTTTCTGATATTGAGGACTGGAAATAACTCCATGAGAAGGATGACTGTACCTGGAATCACAAAGAATAACTGTTGTAGAGGTTTCACTTTAGCCAAACACTAAAGTAAAAAGACCTGCAACAAAAGTACACATGAGTTCTATTATTAATGGATGTTGCTTTTGCCAAGGTTTTCTTCAAACATCTGGTATCTGAGGGACTGAGTTACACATTAATATTTCATTCTCCTATGATCTCCATCTTATTTTCCGATATTAAGTTGGAGAAATAAAATGAAAAGTGCTTAAACTATACTACATCATCTCCCCACAGAAACATGTTCACCAGTTACAATTTCATATTATGCGTTACAACCTAAGAGTTGATAAAGACAGTGTTTACTTGAAGAATTCCTCTGCAATATTCAAACATTATGACTGAGTTCATTATCTACTATATTTTAAAAGCCTTATGTGAGACTTCATGAAATTTTGCTCTATTAGTGTCTAATTAATAGATGCTTACAAAGAAAAAGGAGATAGGCAGGAAGTGAAAATGGAATCACATCCTAAAATCTCAGGTCTATTGATATGCATAAATTGTTCAGTGAGTTATCATTGTAATTACTCATTTTTAAATACATCAACTTTTATGCAATTTCCAATCTCTCTTTATATAACTAATATAGGAATACTCTTATAAAATATAATGCAAAGTACATAATCTAGAAAAAATTTAATGCAAAAATTATTTTGCTGTGGACAAAGGTAACTGTAATGAATACTAGCTGTGAGAACAAATGTTCCTCTTAGTCTAAAGTTATCAGAATTTAAAATAAATATGTAACTACTGTAGAGTAATGACCCAACCAGAAGCAACTGGGAGTTGTATAGTTATGAACAACTGTATAAATATTTTAAGCTGTTGAGGGTAAAATATGAGAGGAGGGCTAACTTTCCCAGTGACACATAATATTATTGGCCTCACCTAAAGACTTTTTAAAAAAAATTTTAATTAATTAATTAATTTATTTTTGGCTGTGTTTGGTCTTCGTTGTTGTGCATGGGCTTTCTCTAGTTGCGGTGAGCGGGGGCTACTCTTTGTTGCGGTGCACGGGCTTCTCATTGTGGTGGCTTCTCTTGTTGCGGAGCACGGGCTCTGGGTGCATGGGCTTCAGTAGTTGTGGCATGTGGGCTCTAGGGCGCAGGCTCAGTAGTTGTGGTGCACAGGCTTAGTTGCTCCACGGCATGTGGGATCTTCCTGGACCAGGGCTCAAACCCATGTCCCCTGCTTTGGCAGGCAGATTCCTAACCACTGTGCCACCAGGGAAGCCCTCACTTAAAGACTTTTGAACTAAATTGTCAGGCAATAAAGAAAAAAAAAGAGGAAAGAGAATAGAATGAGGGTTACAATACGTTTTAAGTATTATGTAAAACAACATAAGAAGGAGTTTTGTAAAATTAGAAAAGTGACTTGACAGACCCTTCAAATGTAACTAACATAATATTGTAAATCAACTGTACTTCAATTTAAAACAAAGATTATAAACTAAAAAAAAAAAAAAGCTAGTTGAGGTTTCCTCCTAAAAATTCCAGAAAATTAGATGCATGTAAATTCATGTAAAAAGTTACAAAGAATTACCACAGTCAAATCCCTTAAAAAGTTATTATAAGAAAAAAAAAAAACCAAACAGAACAACATGTCCACACACAAAGAGAGCATGAAAGAAAGATATGATCAAAGCCTGAAAAGTTTTTCTGAAAATAAAACACAGAAATGAGGTGGCAGAACTCAAGAAAGAACTGGAAATAAAAGCAAAAATCATTTCAAAAATAAAGATGAAATTAGAACCCAGGATTAACTAGTCATAATAGGTAATGCCTCAAAATAAATAAAAAGTGAGACAAAGGAAATTTTTAAAACTCAAAATAAAATATAAGGACAGATTAAAGGAAGAAGATTCAAAAGAGAGTGACAAATGACAAAGCAATGAACATGCAACACACAGATAACAGGGATACCTAAAATAGAAAACCCAAACAAGGGATTAGAACAAATAATAAAGTCTATAATTCAAGAAAACTTTCTTTAAATAATAATAATTATAATTAATATTCAAACTATGTATTAAATAAAATAACACTACACAAATCTGAGAATATCATTCCCAAATGACCAGGACCAAGACATATTCTAGTAAAATTATTGTACTTTAAAGAAAGAAGGAAAAATATCCCTTGATTACCTCACAAAAAGAACACATGATTTAAAAGGTGTGCAGGAGGACAGTACAGTCTCATCAGATTTTTCAACAGAAATGGTTTATGCCAGAAAATAAAATGGAGTAAAATATTTAAAATAGAAAGAAAATATGATAATGATTTTATATCCAGCAAAATTGACCTTTAAGCATAAAAGGTACAAACATGCAAGATCTCAGAGAATTTTTTTTTTCCTATGGGCCCCTGTCGAAAAATCTACTAAATAATGAGCTGCAGACAACAAAATAACAAGAAAGATTCAACATGAGCCCTGATAATAAGAATATATAGTACATGTAGAACTTAACATTCAATGAGAGTTCAAGGGGAAAGAGTATGTATATAATATTTGTATGGAGACATATAAAGTGGGGAAAATGGAGACAGTATATTCAAACAACCAAATCAACTGTTTTTAGTGATCCTTATTACTTGAGACCGTTTAATATGAGTTTGTTAATATAAGCCAGAGAAGACAGAGATATAATACAAAAGAGGTTAATTAAAAAGTTTTAGTCTTGAATTTGAATTGAAAATATCAGAATAAACTATAGATTCCCCAACTCTATCATTAAAAAGGCCAAGCAACAATGATTAATCCCATGGCAGTGAGTTTCCCTAGTATTCTATTCTCAGATTGGCATCTTCAAGTGCTATTTTCCACTAGGAGGAAAGAAGGAAGGAAGGAAGGAAGGAAGGAAGGAAGGAAGGAAGGAAGGAAGGAAGGAAGGAAGGAAGGAAGGAAAGGTAAACCTAGGGCTTCTTTGAGAAATGACCAATTCCATGTCTGTGTTAGGAGATGTATTGATACAAGATGATTCTGGAATGTACTGACATGGTTGTGATTAACATTTCCTTAAACTACAGTCTCTGGTTTTCTGGACCTGGGTTTTATTTTACAAAAAAAAAAGAAAGAAAGAAAGAACAATAAGGCAGCAAGGCATGCTTTTGGCTAGGTGCAAATGCAAACAGTTCAACAGTTTTATTATACCTTGTGTGTCCTATACATTTACATTACGTTTCTGGTTTCTAAAAGTCTTTGAGCTTATGAACTTTGCTCCAGTCTTTCCACATCTTTTAATTTTTCAGAGTCTCAGGGAAATTTGTCTTGACTATCTTCTGAGCAGAGAGTTCTGTCTTTTCTGTGACTGTGACTGTGAAAGAATGGATATCACAGTAACACTCACCTGGGGGTCCCCGTTAAATGATTGGTGATGTAAGTTAATCCGTCATACATATCTGAAGATTTCAACTGTATTTAAAGATCCTTTATGAGTAGTGGATATGTTTTATGCATCTTTTATCATGATAAATGGCTAGCCAGATGTCTTCTGTAATAAATATTTGTCACTGAATCTATTTTAATATGTGAAATTTGGATACAATAGTGACTGCTCATGGCAGTGTATCGGGCTGTCCCCAAAGGTAGCTAAACAGAAGGATCTTTTCAAAGAGATGTTTCCCAGATAGAAATCATATATATGTAAATAAATATAAATATATGTATGTGTATCCTAATTAGACTTTAAATCTTGCATGATTTTACATTCACATATCTCCAATTTATACATATATATATATATATATATATATATATATATATATATAGACACTTCAAAATTTAACAAAATTGAATGCTGCGATTTAAAATATTATATCGATGAAAGCACTACTACAATTCTGACTTACTATTTGCTATTGTTCCACTCATGATTTTTTGACTTTATGATGGTGTGAAAGTGATAACATTCAGTAGAAACCACACTTCGAATTTTTAATTTTGATTTTTTCCCAGCCTAGCGAAATGTCTTAGGCTACTCTCTGATGCTGGGCAGCGGTAGCAGCCACAGCTCCTAGTCAGCCATGCGATCATGAGGGCAAGGAAGTGACACACTTCAAACCATTTTGTGCCCACACCCCCATTCTGTTTTTTTACTTTCAGCCCAGTATTCAATAAATTACATGAGATATTCAATACTTTATTATAGAATAGGCTTTGTGCTGGATGATTTTGCCCAACTGTAGGCTAATGTAAGTGTTCTGACTACCTTTAAGGTAGCTGAGGCTAAGTTATGATTGGTGGGTTAGGTGTTTTAAATGCACTTTTGACTTATGATATTTTCAACTCACAATGGGCTTATTGGGATGTAACCCTACTGTAAGTTCAGAAATATCTGTATATATACAAACAAATGTTAATAATATAATACAGTTATGACAGAAAGACAAAATAAACAGCATTTTAAATAAATACAATGAGACTGAAGGCCAACACAAAATAAAGTTGACTAAAAACCAGGTTTCCTTGAAAAAAGGGGAAGGCAGGATAAACAAACTGGGACTATTTATAAGGATGATATTATAAAAAGACTGCTGAAAGGGAAAAATTTCTGAGAGATTTCTAACATGAAGAATAATATGAAGCATTAAGGGATATATGAGCAACATATGAACACAATGAAGAAAGAGGTTTAGAGGTCAATAATTTCCAGTATTTTGGAAAATAAAAGCAGACTGAAAGTTTGAAAGGAAATAAAGATATATCACATACTTGTTCTGTGTTCAAACTCATTATACAATAATAACCACCAGCAGAAAAGTGTAGAGTTATGGGTGTAGCAATAAATATGATACACTGAATAATGGTATATAATACACACAAAACAGCTATGTTCAATAGCATAAAGACACAAATAAAATAGTTGTAAGAAAAAATGATATCAAGATCCTTTCATAAAGGAAAAAATGTAGTTAATGATGAGCAAAGTAGAAAAGAAAGAATATTCCTTTTGGGAAGGTACATACAATTACATAGAATTTGAAAAGAGACAAAAATACTCATTCAAAATCTATTCATTTCAAAGATGACCTAGATCGAGGAGAATGCTGAATTGGAAGACATTTTTTTTTTTTTTTCAAACTAAGACCACTTGACTGTTACTGAAATGAATAGCGCAGTTTGCTTTTTCTTTTTTTTTAAAGAAATTCACGTTCTTTTTTATTTATTTATTTATTTATTTATTTATTTATTTATTTATTTATTTATTTATGACTGTGTTGAGTCTTCGTTTCTGTGCGAGGGCTTTCTCTAGTTGCGGCAAGTGGGGACCACTCTTCATCGCGGTGAGCGGGCCTCTCACCATCGCGGCCTCTCTTGTTGCGGAGCACAGGCTCCAGACGCGCAGGCTCAGCAATTGTGGCTCACGGGCCCAGCTGCTCCGTGGCATATGGGATCTTCCCAGACCAGGGCTCGAACCCGTGTCCCCTGCATTGGCAGGCAGATTCTCAACAACTGCGCCACCAGGGAAGCCCCGGAAGACATTATTTTAAAACTGGGCAAATAAGTATAAACTTTGCAAAGAAAACTAACAAAAAAGATAAAATATACAACCCTCCCAGTATATGACCTAACCTTACAAATGTTCAGTAGAGGACCCTATTGTAAATCATTATTAATAATGAAGAAAATAAGAACTTAAAAGAGAAGTTTGGTATTAGATTTTAGTTCTGGTGAAGAAAATGAACAAGAGTGTATAAATTAAAGGCAATAAATAACATAATACAGGATTTTTCTTTTTTTTCTGGTTCTTAATATAATTTCTGATTCTGCAGATGAAGAATTAAGATTAATTTATCAGAAATGAGAAAAAGTCAATTAAATGCACATTTTTGTCAATTTCCTGAAATTGAATAATTTTATTGACTTATTCTCTAAATCAGTTTAACTCCCAAGAGCAAGAGTGGGATTCCTCCCTGCAGGGTCCCCTTTGTTGCCTGGTGATGAGTACATTGATGGAAACTGGACATGGGAGGGGAGGACTCAGCCATGGGCAATCGCTTCTCCTGTTCCCTCAAGTATTTAACTGGTAAGGGCTCTCCCAGGGAAGAGAAAGAGAGAGAGAGAAGACAGCCTCCCACACAGAGTAGATTTTATGAAAATGCATTTGGTTCTATGAGGTATGAGGGCTTCTGGCATCTGGGCTACCCTCTGCCTTCTTTGCGTCCCAGTTTTCTCAGGTTTTTTTCTGTACTTCCTTTATTCTTCCTCATGATAGTCCTATCATTCCTCACCTCCCAGTAATCTTCTTGGCCCTTTCACAAAGTACCACATGGAACTTAACATGACAGAGTCCAAACCACCATGGCTGAAACCCAGACATTCCCCAAAGAGTAGCTTATGAAGCCCAGTGTCCCAAAAGTGATGATGATACTTGAACTACATGCTGGGGAAAGTCTCTCACTCACAAAATGAGCAAAAGAAAACACAAACCAGTTGAATTATTCATGTCAAAACAGGTGACAGCTTACATCCCATCACAGGTCCATTAAAAGCAGTTAGAGAAGGTTTAAAGATAATAATAAATAACTAAATAGCAACATTTAATTATAAAGATGATGTATCACATTTTTACACATGTATTTAACAGTATCGTATTGTATGTTCATAGGACTTTACAATTTACAATATTTTGACATTTCCTTCTGCTTATTGGGGAGTTAGAGCAGACACGTGCTATTTACATATCCCTGGGTAGCATGACACCTGCCCTCTTCCTTGTTCTCAGTAAGACTGAGGTTGAATTCCCTACTCTGTCACCATCTAGCTACGTGATCTTAGGTAATAATAACGGCTAACATTTCTTGAGTGTTTAATAAATGTCTGGAACTCTTAAGTCCTTCACACGCGTTTACTCATTTAATTCCAAATCAGTGAAGTAGGTATTATTATTTTCATACCACTTTATCACTTTACCACAGAGAGATTGTAAACTTTTCCAAATACACATGGTCTTTATTTGCTGAGCTGATTTTGAATTTTAGCATTTTGATTGTAAAACTGGCAATCATGAATTCTGTACTCTGCTTACCTTCCTTGTAAGTCAGGACCTTTCTGATCCTCTATTTTTCTCTTCTATACAATGAGCTAATAAGGCTGTCAGGAAAACCAGTGAGATGCATTGTGGAAAGCAATTAACCCAATGTCTGGCATATAGTGGATAATTATTCAATAATTGTGCTACCATTCTTTAGGAATCTAAAGAAATTACAATTGAAAAATTTAAGTTTTAAATTCAACTTAAGAAACTTAAAAGAATGAAAGTAGTTCATAGTTGCATGGGCTAAAATTCAGTGCTCCAAATCATACTGAATTTTAATGCTTACCACAGTTTTAAGAACGATAGCATGTTAACAGACAGGTGTGTTTGAAGGAGTAGCCCCCAGGCTGAGAACCTAGGTACTGGGAGAGTAGTGAGGTTTATGCTCTGAAGTATGGTGTTCCTTGTAAAGCCTCACATTCAGGGTGAGGACCTTGACCTATGTACAAGGACACACTTAAGAACTGGTGGACAAATAGAATTCAATGCCCCAAGGCAGCATTTCTTTAGGTCTCTATTGCTGCAGTTCACCGCTAGGGGCACTTAATGCCTTTGATGTAAAATGTCTTGTCTCTGCCTTGAAACTGTGGCCAGGGAAGTTTCAGTAGGGAAACCAATTGATTCTTCATCCCAGGAAGCAGCATGTGTCAGAAATGAGTGCTCAGTTGCTTGGTCTTTCATGTTATTCTGTTATTTCTTTTCAGGAGACAAATATTCTGTTTTAGATGTAAAGCAAAAAACAAAGGTTTTTTTTCAGGTTTCTATAACAACAACGCATATTCCCTTCCTCAGAAAATTGAGTATTGGCCTGCTCAGGAAAGACAGCCAGAACCAAGAAGTCCTATTTGTAACTGGTCATTAATGTGTCACCAGGGAGAGGATGCAAAAGCTCCTGGTAATGATACGGGTAGAACATAAGTTTTTCCAAATACTACAGCAGCTAGTTTGTCATAGAAAATTAATGGATACCCCGCAGGTCAAACTAAACCCACACTAGAAAAACACCATAAAGGGAATTTTGGATTTTTATTAAGGCGATGACCTACCAAGTAATATGAGTTAATCTGGATTTTCTGTTGAACATGTTAAAATCAGATACTACCATGTGCTTCATTCCCTTAATTTACATATATGCACAGCGTTGTTTGGGAATTCGTAGTTAAACTTGTTATGATTAATAAGAAAAGAACATAGATACTAAGTAATGTATTGGGGTCAAGGCAAATGACATCACTGATTGATTTATGATACTGTATAGTTGATTTCTAAAATGAATAGACATAATGTTAAAAAAATTATGAAGTTGGGGAAAATGTGATACTCTCTAAGGCCATGACTTCTCTGTTAGTTTGTGTGTATGCGTGTGAGGAAAGGGTTTGGTGGCTTAAGAAATTGTTATTACTATAGTGTTATTTTATAGTTTTATATAACAATTCATTAGGTATGTATACAATGATAGTATGTTCTAAATCTGATAATTTGCAAATTTTATTTTAAATGAATGGGAGTTTCAAGTTATTATCAGACAATCATATTTCTTACAGTGCCCTCAAATTTGAGAATCTTAATAAGACTGAATTGCTAAATTTGATTAAATCCAGTCTAGTTATTAAATATATTTCTAGTATGAGATTAGTTTTATTTGAAGACACCTAAATCTACATGGTACAAAAGACAGAGCAAAGAATTAAAATTAGAATCATTCCCTGCTTCTAAAATCAAAGAACAAGCAGTGACAGCAAGATATAGGTTTGTCATTAGCAATTTATGAGAATAAGAGAAAACCAATCTCAGTGGTCAACTTGTCTCAGTAAGATGCTGAAATACCTGGCATTGTTTCGAGCATGAAGACTATCCCAATATTGTTCTCTCTCTTAAACTTGCTAAGCAAACCAAGGAACACTAAAGCCAAATTTAGATTGGCTGGGGTCAGGGAGGGTGTGGTAGGGGAAGAAAAGAGAGACTGAAACAATTCAAAATCTGCCTAGAAGAACAGACAAATGTTTTATTTAAGGTGCTGCACTTTGTTGCTGTCGCAGATGTGACAAAGGATTGCTATTGAATTCTAAGTTTCATGTTTTCATAACGAACTACAAACAACAGTTGCTTTCGGCAGCCAAATCAGTTCCTCCCTTGGCATTTTTCACCTTTGGCTTCCACTAGGTGAGACAGAGGGTGCTTGAACTCAGTGCTAGTTGTGATGGTTAATTTAATGAGTCGACTTGACTGGGCTACAGGTGCACAGGTATATTTGGTTAAACATAATTCTGGGTGTGTCTGTGACCGTGTTTCTGGAAGAGATTAACAGTTGAATGGGTAGACTGAGCAAAGCAGATTGCCTTCCCCAGTGTGAGAGGGCCTCATTCAATCCCTTGAAGGCCTGAATAGAAAAAAAGGCTGAGCAAAAGACACTTCACTCTCTGCCTGAGGGTCTTCGAGTTGGGTCATCAGTCCTTTCCTGCCTTTCAGACTCTGACTGGAACTTACACCACTGGCTCTCCTGTTTCTCAGGCCTTCAGGAGGTGAAACTTGGAACTCTATCATCGTGTATACATATAAATTTATAAGTTATAAATTTATTATAATTCCTTTATAATAAATTTCTCTAGATAGATTTTATTGATTCTCTTCTTCTGGGGAACTCTGAGTAACACACTAATATTCATAAATCTATTTTAATTGCCGAACTTACTTGCCACAGTAATTTGGGGGATACAAAATAGCTCGTTCACTATAGTTTCACACACACACACACGTGTATGTGTCTATGTCTATGTATATGTATGTTATATATATATGTGTGTACAAATATCCTATTTTGGCCAGGAAAACAAAACCTACACTAGATAATTCAATTGAGGACATTTTTTCTGGGGGCTTAGTTACAAATGTATTTGGAATAACTGAAAAAAAAAAGGAGAAAGTAAGGCAACATCGGTTTTAGGCAGTCATCTCTGCTCTCAGATCTAGAGGGACAAAAGACACAAGCAGAGTTATTGGAGCCTAGAAGCCGGGGCCACCAGGCAGGAGCAGAAAGCTCCATGGGCCTGCCTGGTGGGAGCGGAAACTGACCACAGAGGAGGTGCAACTACTGCTGATGACAATACTCAAAGCAGAAAAACAGCATGGAAAATATCCTGCCTTCTCCCATTGGCGGAACCTAGCAAGGAAGCCTAGGGAACAGAATTGGCAAAAATCAGTCCCTGTGATTTAGAACAGACCAGGGGAAGGGTGAAAAATGATTCTGAAGACAAGCACATGGTTAGTATAAATGAATATATATGCATTTGTATGTGTGCATATATATATGTGTGTGTGTATATATATATGTGTTGTGTGTGTGTATTCTTTGTATTGATAATGGGGGAAGTTTCTAAATGAAAAGAAAGGCTTGCATAGAGTCTTCAGAGTGGCCCTTTGCTCAGAAGCTTCGCTTTGTCCCTTAGTAGTATGAGATGAGAGAAATGACATACATCCAGGCACTACGGATCAAGGCAGAAAAAGACATTTGGTCAAAAACTTGAGGTTATTAGGGCCTTTAAATTCAGTCTAAACAAAGGGACTGCCAGTCTCAATAGCCCAGGTAGTTAGGAAGAGCAAGTAAGCAAAAAAAAAAAAAAAAAACAAAATTGATTTATTCCTCTCCACCGATTTGTGGAATGATATTATCATCTTTTGTTAAAAACCAAGGCTCAGGGAATTTGTTACTTAAACAAACTTGTTAATGTTAGAGCAGCAACTCAAGTCTACTTCAAACCTTCTACTACAGCAGACCTTTGATCTGTAGGAAATCCACTTCAGAGAGTAAGGGCAGGGTTGGTTTCATGGATGTTAGACATGTGCAGTTATACAAAGACCCATGATCAAAAGGGTCCCATCCTTGGTTTAATGCTCTGCTGTTGCCATCTTGTAATACTTTATAGTTTTATCTTTGAATCCTTGTTTTGGAAGTAAAGTCTGATAGGACAGTGGTGCATGCACAGGCAGAAATGACATGCACAGCATGTGTACCTACTACCATTTCTTGCTGACACATTTGCATATAGCACTCATGCTCCTGCCTCGTGAGCATAGTGGACCAACGATAAATGGTAGTACGGCAAGACTCAAAGCGAATAGTGTTACATCTGAGACTGCACACGCAGGGGCACAGACAACGCTGAGATGCCATGCTCACTGTTCAAACCAAAATTTGTTTGAACACAAAGAAAAGGCAATGATTGGCTCTCTAAGAAGCATGAATGACCAAGAAAACCTATCATATTTTTTCTTACTTATGCTACCTCTCTATATTAGCTAACCACTTACACTGAAGGTAAGGACATAGAAGGAAAGAAAACTCCTCCCTTACTCACTGGGAAGATGAAGGTAGACTGTATTGGTATAGTGTAAGCATATCAAGAAGTGAAATAAAATTATTTGAGCTAGTTTTATATATTGATTCTACAGGTCTGGTAAGACAGAATAACATACGCATGTATGAGATACAAAATATAAATTGTGCAATTTTGGTGATTCTGTGTGCTCTTATATTTACATTTAAAAGAGACATTGCAAAATATGAAGATAAATGGCAAAATTCATGCCAATAATTAATTTTTATTTTTACTTAGAACATTAAATAGCAAATATAAAACAATATGACAAGTCAAAAGACAGAATAAAAGCTATATATTTTAGTAATTTTAATGGCATTTTTTTCTACTCTTTGAAGAGGGACCATATGTTTTTATTCTGCAGTAGGCACCCCAAATTATGTAGCTGGCTCTGAATAAAGAGTAATATTGATATTATAGAAACACATGGAATTTGTTTATTTCAGTGGCTCGCAACCTTCAATATGAATCAAAATCACGAGAAGATATTTTTTAAAGGGATGTCTAAATCCAAACCCAAAGATTCAGATTCAGTTGGTCCTGCACGGGATGCAGCATTTTTTTAAGTTCCGTGGATGATTCAAATGTACAGTAAGGATCAAGAACCACAGGTATAGATGTCTCCATACTTACAAAAACCCTAATTACATATAATGCATAACCTCAACTAGAGGTTATACATTTTAATAGCAGCTTTCTAGAGATAATGCCTCAAACAAAACACAGGAAAATAATAGCAGGCCAGGGAGGGAACTTAGGGGACCTTGGAGTGTATTTTTAAATCACCAGTTTCAGCTAAGCATAGGATAGTTTCTGTCTGGTACTTTAACCAAAACAAAATCTGAAGAAGTTCAAGAGTTTACTGTTAAACAATGCAGCTATTGTTTGCTTATGGAAATAGCACGTTTAATTATTAATTTAGTTATTTTAAAATTATTACCATAGCCATAGAGGAAATAGACCAGCACTTAACATATTTCGTTATTTTTATTTTCTAAGTAATAATTCACATGTAGAAGGTCTGACTCAAGCTTCTCTTGACAAAAGTCTTAAGTAGATTCGGTAGCTATTTAGATTCACAGTTGGCAGAAGGAATTGTGTTTGTGTGCCTGCATATATATGTCCACACCTTGGCTCTAGAGCTCCTTAGCAAAGATGTTGTTCCTCTCCTTTTTTTATTTGTGGGGAATGAGAATTTAATGTGTAAGGAATTAAAGAGACATTCATAGGTGAGCAAAAAAAGAGTAGCCCTTTCCCCAAAATGCAGGGAATTCTTGGAGTTTATTTTGAAAACAGTTAAAATGTTTTTACTCTTTTCAATAACATTGACTCCCTAAAATTTATATTCAACCCCATGGATATCATACACCTCATAAAGAATACTCTATTTTTGCAGAGTAGGGGATTCATTAAAGATGTTTTAAATATTTTTTAAACTTAATTTTACTAAATATGTCTACAGTACAAAAGTTAATGAAAGATACAAAACAATAGGAATTCTCTAAGCAAACAAGTGAGGGGAACACTTGAATAGAGTTCTACTTCCTTTTGGTTGGTTTATCTCTGCAGGATTTTTCATAGCCTAGGATATGCAAATATATATTATGCATCTTCAAGATACTTTTGGTCCTAAATACTAGAAATATTCTTCTTTTTTTAAGCCAATATTTCCCACTGAAGTAAAAGTGGCTAATCCAGTTGGACCATGTAACTACTGAATGTTTCAAATGCAAAACAGGTTGTATTATTTTTTTATCTTTTAGTCTCTTGAATATTCCTGCATATTCTCAATTTGGGATTCAGTAGGTGAGTCAGGTAGGTACGAACAACTATCTCCAGTTCAAGGGCTATGATGGAAGAAGCTCTTTTGGGGTTTCAGTTCTAAGGTCTAAGGTTGATTTATATTTATTAGACTATAAAACTGATATTTGATCCCTATCTTCACAGTAAATGTTAATAGACCTTAGTTCCGTCTGTCCAGTTTAGACAACCTATTGAATGAAGACTAGGAAAGAATAGTTAGTGTATTTGAATGTATAGTTTTAAGGAATATTTTAGTCATCACAAGCCAAATTAAATTGATTTTCTAGGAAATAGTTCTTTGACGTTTTAAAACACATTCTAAATCTTTGATATAAATGTTCCAGGATTACTTAGTGAAATAGGTAGATTTATAGCTTTTGCTCTTAATTTTTAAAATTTGTGCATGTTCTTTACCAAACATTTAAAAATGAAGGACTGCATAGTAGACAGTGAAAATCCTTTATAATTACAATTTCCATAGATGACAAGTGGGTACAAATACTTTCAGAGAGTTTAGTACAATTATACACATTACATACACATTATGTAATGTGTGTATATGTACATGTGTGCAGGTAAATTTAATCACATAAATAATCTTAATTAATATTATTTTGACATATGCAAACTTCATCTTAATTAGCTTTCCCTTTCATATCAATAGATTTCCTATATCTGTAATTCATGCTAATACTAGAATTATTTTCCTCATTAATATCCACTAAACCCCATTTCAATGGAAGCTCTCATAGAATAAAAATATACTTAAATATTTAAAACATACAAAGGTTCTCTGTTTGATTATATCTGTAAACTTGATTTATGTGTTCCTGCTATTCATGATGACTTAAGAAAAAAAGTAGTCTGTTCACAAATTCAAAATAAATTAACAATATGTACACATATAAATGTAAATATAGATATAAATGTAAATATATATAAATGTAAAAAATATATATGTAAATGTATACTATGTAGATATATAATGTATTTTATTTACCAGTCTTCTTTTTAAATTTATTATATACAGGGAATTTAAATCTCCAAAAGTATCTGTCCCTTCACCGGCGCGGAAGCTAACATGCTAAGGAACGGAGCAGGTTCACTGCTCCAAAATAAGCTACGTAGAGCCCTGTTTAGATGAAAATTCCTGCCCTGAGTCATGCTAAAAACCAGCACTGTGCACGTGGCTGGCAGGAAGACCCTCCTGATTATACAGCGGCAGCAACTAAATAGGGCTGAACAGAGGGACCAGCTGACAGCATGGGGAGTTGGAGCCACAGTTGGAATCCCTCGTTCGCAGAAGATACAACAGGGCAATCCCTTAAGTTAAAGAACTGGTGTCAAGTAGTGTCAATGGGGCCATCTGTGGGGGAATGAAGAATAAGAATGCCTGGCAAGGAGAAGTATCGGAGACTGATGAAGAGTACTGTAAACTTTAATAAATGATAAATTGTAATGTTTACTATAAACCAGAAGAAAAAGTATAATTTATTATTTTAATACAGAGTGTACTATATGGTAAGGCTGGGATATAGGAACTTAAAAGGCTCATTGAATTAAGTAGATTTTGCCTTCCTAAAAGTATATCCCAATAAGGTTCACATATTTACCAAAACAGCAGATTACACGCACAATAAGTAAGAGCTGGAGACATGAGAAAGACAGCGAACGAATGCTTTCCACCTCAAAGAAATTCAGGGCCAAAGGTCAGAGTAAAAGTGAGCAGGTATTCCTCCAGTATAGTGCTTCTGAGATTACACTGGGCAACCCTGCTCTATCTACCTAGATTGACGCTCTTAAAGATGATCCCTATCGATTAAGGAATTCATTCTGAATTTAATGCTCACACTGTCATACAGGAGAGAAGAAAATCTACAGAGAATGAAGCCACAGTGATAAATCAGCTTTCTGTCTTGGACTCAGTACTTTTGCACTCTCTGCTCCCTCTCTCTTTGTAAAATTGATGTCCTTGAAAACAGACATGAATTTTGAATTATGACTCTTGGAACAACTAATAAGTTGACTTGTTTTGAAGACACTTCTATGTTAATTGTTTGTATTATGGGCATTACAAAACCTACAAACCATATGCTAAGCCATGAATATTATGTCTACATTATACAGGGAACATAGGGTTAATACATTTTCTATTATTTTCCATTATTTTTTAGTACATTTTTATTACCTAGTGGTGTTTTATACTTGTTATTAAATCATGCACATTTTTAAAAGGAATGCCAAAATGAAACAGACGGAATATTAAGCATTTTTAAGAATTGGAATTAATAATTTGTAGCACCTAGTACATTGCATTTACATATTAAGAGATCAAAGTACAGTTCATCAGTTTAATCCAACAAATATTTATCTGAATTCCTACAATATGCCAGATGATGTGTAAGGTTAGGGAAGCAAAAATGAATAAGACATAGTTACCTTCCTCAAGGAGCTAGGACAGGGAAAATCTAGGACAGGGAAACCTAAGGGTGGGTATAATGATAAGGAGAACATGGGAATTGCTTATAAGAAGGAAAACCAACCATAGTCCTGACCTGACTGATATGCAAGTATTTCCTCTCTGTCTAAAGACTACAGGTTTTCACTCAAGCCTAACAATTACACCTTTCAAAACGTATTTAGTCTACCTCATTTTCACGTTTGTCATCTATTATTTCAGACCTTTCTCCTTATAGAGTCTATAACATCCTCAGTGCTTTCCATTGTTCAAGAGTCTTAAGTCTCCTTATAGAGTCTATAACATCCTCAGTGCTTTCCATTGTTCAAGAGTCTTAAGTCTTCCTTCTGTTCTTAGGAGGCAGTCAAGTCAGTTGGTAATACATCTGGAGCCTCAGAGCTAGCAAGGAATCTGATGCTCTCCCATCTCCATCCTTCATGTTGTGCATGAACAACAGGAGCCCAGAAATACTAAGCAAATTTTTCAGTCACACATTTTTAATGGAAAAACAAAGACCAAGTTAAGTTTTAGTTCAGACTCTGGGAACTCTACTAATTTACTTCCAAGTGGAGGGAAGACTAATAAGAACATAGTTCTAAAGGTAAAAGGTAGAACTTTAAGTACTGAATTTGGAAAGTATTCAATGTTACACTTTCAAATATTTAGAGTCAGACCTCCAATACACAATGGCCGTTCCCATCAATAGATAAAAGAGAGCAGACTACCATCTTCCCCCTTGTCCTTTGTTCCCATTTTCACTTTTGATGCTCTATCTCTTAGCACAGTTTTACTAGAAACAAACTGGAATAGCTCCTGCTGGACTTCATTTCCAGCTTTTAAGTACTGGCTATAGGGCAGGCAGTACTTCAAAGGGAGTCTGTCTATAAAGATATCAATCAACTCGAGAAAATAGACTCGCTCCTCAGAGATAGGAAAGTGTTCTTATCAGGTGTGTTCAGCAAAATAGAGAACTAGTGGCTCTGAAGCCGAACAGCCCCGTCTACATTAGGTTTATTTAACTATTTGAGAGTTGAAATGGGAATAAATGAAAGTTGTGTCTAAACTGTGAAGACTGCATAAGCCTGACTGAAATATTAGAGTACAGTTCTGCTTCTAGGGAATCTGTGACTAGAGAGCTGACTCTCCATTTGGAGCACATGCCTGACACCTAAGTGCTGTAGGAAACCGAGCCGGGTTGTTTTAATGCGATGGATCATACCCTTGGGCCCAAAGAATCCATGGACAGAATTCACAACTAATTTGAAGTTCTGGGTGAAGTTGTATTTAAAAAATAGTTTATTTTTCACTAGGTAAATTTAGCACTTCAATATGAAAGTGGGCAACAAATCACTGCAGTGTTATCAGTATCTGTTGATTTTTACCAGTCAAAATCACAGATATTTCCAAATCATGTTGCAAGCATCTTGAAATATTACTAGGTCATTACAGTAGTAATTAGACACTCAATTAGATCTTGTTATTTAATGAAGAAGCAAGTATATTATATTTATGAAAATTTAATAACTAAATTCACTTTCCTTCCAATCTGTGTATTGCTTTATGCATTTAAAAACATTATTATGAATCTGAGAAGACTACTGGCAGTACACTGTTATTGATGGTCAAAAACAATTAAACATACACAGTCTTGTGCATTACATTTCAAAACTTGACATACCAGTTAAGTACGTGCACAAGACGTTCTGGAGCCTCAGTCATGTGGGTGAGTACACTGGAAGGAGAAGGAACTGGTTTGCAGAAGAAGACACTGTTGTTGGCTTACCCATGAGGGCAGCTTATCTATGTCACAGTGTACATTTATTTAACAAACTTGACTGTGGTTCAAGGAGAAGCTGTTATGTGAGACTGTCTAATCCAATGGGTGAGTTAATAACAATAGGAATAAGTACAGCAGGAAATCCTTGAAATGAAATGCCTTTGACATCATCTTAGTTCTGGATAGTCACCCCCTTTAAAGAAATGATTTCAACCAGTGTCTGTGGGCTTTGTGGATCAAGATCCAGTCACCCTGACACTGAAAGGGAAAAAAATATTAAAAATATACGCATGAACTAGACCCTAAAACAAGCTTGTCACTGATAAATTTAAAGTACAATTCTGAGTGTGAGAGGGGACCAAGACAATATTTCTTCTGTGCAAACTATGCTGATACTGTGCTATGCCCCTTATCTGTATCATCTCATTTAATCACTATAATAATTCCATGAGGAAGATTTTATTGTTTTCCTCCTTTTAACTGGTGAGGACTCTGAAACCAGAGAGATAAGTAATTTGCCCAAAGTTATTCTCTTAGTCAGTTGGGCTGCCATCATAAAATACCATAGATTGGGTGGCTTAAACAACAAAGCATTATTTTCTCCCAGGTTTGGAGGCTAGAAGTCTGAAATCAAGGTGCCAAAATGGTTGATATCTGGTGAGAGCTCTCTTCCTGGCTTGTGGATGGATGCCTTCTCTTTGTGTCCTCAAACACCAGTGAGAGAGAGAGACTGCTTGAGTGAGCTCTTGTCTCTATTCCTCTTCTTTTTGTTCTTTTTGGCTGCACTGCAGGGCATGTGGGATCTTATTAGTCCCTGACCAGGGTTTGAACTCATGCCCCCTGCAGAGGATGTGCAGAGTCTTAACCACTGGACTGCCAGGGAAGTCCCACTATTCCTCTTCTGATAAGGATACTAATCGTATCGGATTAAGGCTATACCCTTATAGTCTCATTTATACTTAATTGCCTCCTAAAGACTCTTTCCCCAAATACAGTCATATTGGGAACTAGGTCTTCATACCTGAATTGTGGGGGCACAGTTCAGTCCCTAGCAGTCATAAAATAGTAAATTGAGTTGCCAGAACTAGAGTTCTGGTCTCTTGGAATCTAGAACTCATAGCCTTAACTGATCCAACAGATCCCTTTTCAGGACCACAGCCACAAGGTTCTTAGGCAATTTGAGTCTCAGTGGAAAGCTGAAATGCTAAGTATAATAAATCAAGGGCGTGAACCTCTCTATGAAACATAAACAGACTCACGGACATAGCATAGAGAACAGACTTGGGGTTGCCAAGGGGGAGGGGGTTGGGGGAGGGATGGAGTGGGAGGTTAGGGTGAGCAGATGTAAGCTTTTATATAGAGAATGGATTTAACTGCTTTTCAAAATCCGATGAGATTTATAAAGATTTTCTACCAAAAAACAAAAACAAAAACAAAAAAACCCTTGCAGTAAATCATTATAGATTTTCAAGTGCTATCAGTCTTTATGCTTTCAGATGTCATAGGAGTCATCTGTAATAGTTAAGCTTTATCACCCAAAGTCTTATTTTCAGGAACCCATTCTCAGAACATGTCAACTTATAATATTCTATGAAAGTAAATGAAAATGTGTTCTATTTACCTTTCATGCTAAGCAGTTTAATACAGAATTAAATACTAATAAAGTCATGGATTTAGCAGGAAAACAATTAAGCAGTGAAATTCGATACATTTTCCTTTAGTTTTATTTAATATGCACAATATTTTATTTTTACTTTACAAAGATGACGGTATTTAGAATTAAGCTCCTTGTAACCCCCGAGAGTGTATGAACTTGAACTTTCTCATCACTCATGAGAATCCTCAAAGAGAACAAAGACAAAACACTGACCAAATGCTTTTCAAATTGTAATCCAAACATTAAATTCTGCTTACTCTCTGTTCAGTAACTTTTATCCATGATAAAGATCAGACAATGATTTATATCTATTTGACACTATAAGAATACTCCCTAAAGCCAGTGAGCTTTTCAGGGCCTTAACGAACTAATTGACATAGAAAGATATATTTAGTCCAGAATACTGAAAAAGCACTTAACAATCAAAATGAATTAATTTCAATAATTTTAATATTATGTCAACTTCATTAATTATTAGTATTCAAAAATGTGTTACCATAGTTGCTAAAAAGTTTGTTAGATTTTCTTTGCTTATCAAGATGTTCTTGATAAGGAATTGAAAAAATTAGTCCAATACAAATTAAGATATTGTAAAAGACTGAATGGTTAAAAATAATTTTGCCTTCTTCAGCAAAAATATATTTATGAGGTATATTTTAATGTAATTTCTATGATATAAGATGAAAATTTTAAAAATGTGTAGGACCAACAAAGGTCTTAAAATGACAACTAAATTGGCACCTTTTATTTGTTATTCTGCCTGTTTTCATTATTTTATTGAGGTTACCTCCTAAGACTACAAGAAAAATTAACTGCTAAAATTTAAATAATACTACCACGACTCACATCTCAAATACAGAAGTAAGACACCTGTAGTCATAAAGCAGAAACCCTCTCTCAAAACCCACTGGGAATCAAAAACATATATAATGATTTTTTTTTCTATGGCAGCCATTATTTCTTTCTGAATCAAGAACCAAGACTTCCTGTTGCTTGCAGAACACATATCTATGTGCCCCTGATAAATTAGGAATGAACATTTGTTTCTTTATAATTGGGTTATATTTTCAGTCAGGGACAAATGAGTTTTGAATAATGGGTCAATCATTATTTGCTTGTTTGAATGAATATATTGAATGAAAATTAGTGTTTTAAAATATTTATGTACCTTAATAATTCAATAGCTAGTCAAAATGGTAGATCATTTGTGTCTGCAGACAGAGCCTGGGCTGATAATACAATTTTTTAAAAAGCATATGCAAATATAAGAATATGGAAAGCCCTTGCAACTTACTTTAAAAGATATCTTAGTCCACTTTCCCTAAAAAACAGAGTCTTAAAAAAGGTGTAAGTGCTAATGCTTTACTGGGGGGTACACATTTTTAGGACAGTGAGAATAGGAAAATATCGAAGCCAAAGAAGGTGACTCATTGTAGCTGTAGCCACTACTTCAAGACAAGCTGCAAGGTGACTATGGAATAATGGAGAGATAATTTATCTGCCAGTAACCCTGTTCTCTGTTTCTACTTCCTATTAGTCAAAATTTGCCACCCGGCTATTTCCTCAACTTGCAGGTTGTCTCACCTGGCCCCTTTGGTGGTGTCTGAGCAGATACCATTCCATGAAAGCGGCAGTAGCAGGAGAGACCCTGGGTTCCCTGATGTTGGCCTCTGGAGAAACAGTGCTGGACACAGGGGATCCATAGCAGTGGCTGAGGTGGGCTAAGCAGTCAACGTGTCTGGGAGACACGGATGACTCAGATAAAGCTGAGAGAAATCTGAGGATTCTCATATTAGATAATCAATGTAAGAAGTAAAGCTTTTGAGGTTAAATCACTCATAGTATACTTATGCTGTGAATGCACATGCTTTTTTTTTTTTTTTTAACAAATGGGAGATAGTAGCTGCCCCTGAGGGAGGGACACCACAATATCACATATCTTTAACCTGGCTGAGTCTTCTGGATATAAAAGGTTGACAGATTCTCACTCTGCCCTCAAGGATATTACACTATCATTGGAGAAAACAAAAATGTTTTTAAAAGTAATAAGTGGTCAAAGATTGCTGACTACTAAAATGGTAACATATTGGATAAGTACCAAAGGATTACAGATGTGACAGGAGATGAATGCAAATGTGTTAGCTAAATCCTGTTCTGTAAGCAAGCTATTTCTCAGCCATGTGAAGTAACTAATATGCCTCTAGGTGATCTATAAGTAAAATACTTAGGCAGTAATCTGAAAAAGCTTAAACCACCAGACAGAGAAAACCAAAACACCCAACAAAAGCAGCATAATTTTCTTATAAAAATGAATATGCTAAATGTGAATAGATTATTTTTTATAGGTACTATATCCCCCCATTTAACAAATGAAAAAAAAAAAAGACTAAGTTTTTACTTTGGAGTAAACAAAGATTAACATTATTTTAAAATATCTCTAATAGTATACAATCTGGCTATCTCTTAATGAAATATTTATCTGAATGTTGTGTAGAAAGAACAGTTTATCAAAATTACTGCCTTAATTTTGTTTCCCTGTGGATATTTAACATGTCACAGGCACAACTCTGTCTGTGGTTTTAGAGGAAAAATTATATGTTAGCTTAAAACTTATTACATTAATTCAGTAAATGTAAAACATTGATCTAAATAATTATATTTTCCAAACTCATCATTCAATTGCACATACATGTGGCTAAGCACATGTGTGTGCACACACACACACACACACAGTCACTGGGAATGTATAAATTATTGCCTTAAATTTCCATCTTTACTCTACTGAGTGAATAAGTATACATGTGCTATATATATATTATATATATTATATATGCTAATACATAATTTTGTAGAAACAAAACAATTTTGAACTTGTAGGAGATTTTGTTTTCTAAATTAATTAGGATTATCTAACTTCTAAGACCAGAGGTTATTCCTAACTACTTTATAAATTTTGATTTGTAAATTTATAGTTTAGAAAAATTATCTAAATTTCACTTTTACACGGATAAAATGAACTCGCTAAAGCTTTGTTTACATGGTGTCAATTTTTAGTAAGATAAATATTTATTACATAAAATCGTGCAGAAAATATGCCAAGTAAAGTGACTTTTTAAGTGTAAACAATGCCAGTGGGTTTCTTTAGTGCATGTTTCATGTCTGGGAATATTCCTACTGTAGGTTAGAGAATATCAGCCTCTCAGAAATTCTTTGCTGAATTGTTGCTCAGCATTCCCACACTTTCTAAGATGAATCTACCAAAAAGTTCAGATGTATGTTTGATACTTCATTAAATCAACTCCAGCACAGATAACACCAGGAGATGATGCACTTCCAGAAATAAGGGTATTTTATGAGGTAATGTAACAACAAGAAATAATTGAAACATTTTCTATGACAATAAAAATAACTGCATATATTATATGATTGGCCTCACTCAAATAGTATTTAAAATATAAAAAATTTAACTGATTCTGTAACAGTCCAATATTGATTAATATATAAGTACATCCATGACATGAAACAAAAAAGTTTAAGAAAATATCTAATTAGTAGTTGACTCAGAAGTCTCTATTTTTATTGATAAGAAAATGGAAGCCTAATTAATGACTACAAAAGAGAAATAAATGATGATTACAATTAAGGCTTCATAATAGCTTGCAGCACACTGGGAAATCTTTTTGTCCAAGTACAAATGATTTCACAAAATATGCTATAATTCATAAAAAAATATTGTGAAGAAAATCTTTCATTCTGTGATATTCCTGCCAAAGAAACATATCCTGAAGAAACATCAAATATACGTGAAATGATGGATGATTTACAAAATAATTGGCCTATAATTTTCAGAGATGTCACTCTCATGAAACTCAAAGAAAGAAAATTTTCAAGATGGAACATGGGAATGAGGCATGAGAGCTCTATGCAAAGCATGACTCTGAACTGGAGACTGCTATAAAACACATTATTGGGGAAACTGGCATAACTTGAATGGTGCCTGAGGATAAGATAATAATAATGTATCATGTTAACTTTCTGATTTTGAAGATTATATTAAGACAATGTCTCTGTTTAAAGGAAATACATCCTAACCCTAACCCTAACCCTATTTGGGGATGATGAGACATCAAGGTGGCAATTCAGTCTAATATGGTTCATATAAAAAAAGAAATCAAACCTCTTTCTTTGTACTGTAACTCCACCTATTTTGTAATTTTGTGATTATTTTAAAATAAAAAAGAACAAACATAAAATTACATGGGAATATTTAGAAACTTTAGAAACTTTAAAAATAATCCTTTAATCCTATTCCTGGGCATATACCTGGAGAAAGCTATAATTCAAAAAGATACATGTAGTAATTCAGTTGATAAGCAAAGAATAAGTGATATATGTATTTTAGATGCCTTCAAAATGATGCTTAAATAGACAATTCAACAATAATAGTTGGGGATTTTAATACACCACTCTCAATAATTGCTAGAACAACTGGACAGAAAATCAGCAAAGATATAAAAGACTTGAGCAATATCAAACAACTTGACCTAACTGACATTGAAAGAACGCTTTACCCAATGACTATAGAATACATGTATTTTTCAAGCATGCATAAAACATTCTCCAAGATATACTATATGCTGGGCCATAAAACTAGTCTTAATATATTTTAAAAGATTGAAATAATACAAATTATATTATCTTAGAAAAATAAAATTACATATTAACCATATAAAGAAATCTTAGCGCCACATATTTGGAAATTAAACACACAATTTCAAATGACCTATAGGTGAAAGGAAAAAAGGAGGGAATTAGAAAATATTTTGAATTAAAGGTAAACAAAATCATCATATCAAAGGTAATTGGATGTAGCTAAAACAGTGCTTGGTGGAGATGTGTAGCTTTAAGGACTACTATACTGGAAAGGAGGAAAGATCTCAAATCAATTATCAAAACTTTCACATTAAGAAAATAGAAAAAGAAAAACAAACTAAATCTAAATCAAGATGTGAGATAATAAAAAAATTGTAGTGTAAATCAGAAAAAAAAAAGATAACAGAAAAGCAATAGAAAAATCAATGAAACCAAAAGATAGCTCTTACAATAAATCAACAAAATTGACAAACCATTAGACAGACTAACAAAGAAAACAGAAGACCCAAAACTCCAAAATTAGAAATGAATGAGAGAACACTGCTACTTACCCTGTAGTAACTAAAAGAATATTAAGGGAATGTTGAGAACAAATTCATGTCCAACATATTAGAGAACCCAGATGAATGGACAAATTCCTAGAATCACAAAAAATTACCTAAACTGACTCAAAAAGCAATAATAAATCTGAGTATATCTACATTAAGTAAAGACATTGTATTTATAATAAAATTTTCTGCAAAAGATACTCCATACCCTGAAGACTTCACTGATGTATTTTACCAAATGTTTAAAAAACAATATCATCTGCATGAACTTCTTCAGAAAATAGATGAAATAATCCCTACTCATTCTATGATGTCAACATTACACTAATACAAAAGACAGACAAATAAACCATAAGTAAAAAAAAAGAGAGAGATCAATATTCCTTAAGAACATAAGCACAGAAATCCTTAAAAAAATATTATCAAAATGAATCATCCACATATAAAAAGAATGATACAATGTGAGTAAGTGGTGATTACCTCAGAAATGCAAGATTGATTTAACACCTCAAAATTAATTCATGTTACACACTATGTTAATAGAATAAAGGAAAGAAAAACACATGGTAATTTCAATAAATTCAAAAAAATTTTTGACAAAATAAAATATTTGTTCATGATATAAGTTCTCAATATCCTAGAAATAAAAGGGAAATTCCACAGCTTGATAAAGGACATCTATAAAAACCTACCAGAAGCATCACGGTTAACTGTGAAACACTGAATGCTTTACTGCCAATATGTGGGACAAATTAAAGATATCTGCTTTCACCACTTCTATTCAACATGGCACCAAAGATTCTAGCAAAAGCAATAAGTTAAAAAAAAATTACTGGCATCCAAAGTTAAAAGGAAGTAGTAAAACTGATTTTATTTACAGATGACATAATTCTTCCATGTGGAAATTCTAAAGAATCCAAGATAAAACTATTATAATTAATAAACAAGTTTAGAAGGTCATAGGATATAAGGTATATATTTAAACATTAATTATGGAACATTAAAAAATCAGTTAGATTTCTATATATTATCAACTAACAACCTGGAAGTGAAATTAAGAAAACACTTTTGTAATCTACAAATGACAAATGTTGGAGAGGGTGTGGAGAAAAGGGAACCCTCTTACACTGTAAGGAATGTAAGTTGGTGCAGCCATTATGGAAATCAGTATTGAGGCTCCTCAAAAAACTAAAAACAGAGTTGCCATGTGATCCAGAGATCCCACTCCTGGGAATATACCCAGACAAAACTATAATTTGATAAGATACGTGAACCCCTATGTTCATAGCAGCACTATTTATAATAGTCAAGACATGGAAACATTTGTCCATTGACAGATGAATGGATAAAGAAGATGTGGTATACACATATACAATGGAATATTACTCAGCCATAAAAAAGAATGAAATAATGCCATTTGTAGTAACATGGATGAACCTAGAGATTATCATACTAAGCAAAGTAAGTCTGAAAGAGAAACACAAATACCATATATCACTTTATGTGAAATCTAAAATACAAAACAAATGAACCTATCTATGAAACAGAAACAGACTCACAGACACAGAGAACAGACTTGTGGTTCCCAAGGGGGAGTGGGGTGGAGGAAGGAAGGATTTGGAGCTTGGGGCTAGCAGATTCAAACTAGTATATACAAGATATATAGGAAGGATAAATAACAAGATCCTGCTGTACGGCACAGGGAGGTACATTCAATATCCTGTGATAAACCAGAATGGAAAAGAATGTGAAAAAGAATATATATATATAACTTAGTCACTTTGCTGTACAGCAGAAATTAACACAACATTGTAAATCAGCTATACTTCAATAAAATTAAAAAAACCACACTTTTGTTTACAGAAGTATCAAATACTAGGAATAAATTTAACAAATGAAATGCAAGGTTTGTATACTGAAAGCTAGTAGTAGTGGTGAATGGTTAAACATAATGTACTCTATCCATACAATGGAATATCATTTAGCAATAAAAATAATTGGAATATTTATACAGATACAACTTACAAGATAGATGGTCTTCCAAAATATTATGGCAGTTGATAGAAGCCAGACACAAAAGACTACATATTGTATTTTTCCATTTATATGAGCAAAATGCATGGAAGCAGTGAATATATACAGAGAGAGTACAGATCAGTGGTTGCCTGGCACCAAAGATGGGATCAGGGATTGAATGCAATGGGCTCAAAGGAATTTGGTGTGTTACAGATACATCCTGCAACTGGGTCAAGGTCATGGTTGCACAGATCTATAAATGTATGAAAAAATTCATTGAGTTTTACTTTTACATTAGATGAATTCTATGGAATTTAAATTGTACCTCAATAAAATTATTCTGAAAAAAATCAGTGCAGTTCTGCAAAATATTTGCTAATATTTTCCCCTGTATGTAGCTTGCCTTTAAACTATCATAATTGTGTCTTTCACAGGTCAAAACTTTTAAAAAAATTTTTATAAAATTCAATGTATCAATATTTTCTTTTCAGATTTATACTTTAGTTTATTGTGTCTGAAAACTCTGATAACCATGAAGTCCCACAGGTCTTTAACTTTCCTTTCTGTAGAAGTTTTATAATTTTACACATTGCTTTTAGAGCTACTATCTATTTTGGATTAATTTTGTGTAAAGTGTGAGATATGGGTTGATTTTACTTTTTATTTATTTATTTATTTTGCATAGGGACAAAATTTTTCATCACCATTTGTCGAAAAGACAATTCTTTCTCCATTGAATTTTTGTACACACTTGTCAAAAATCAGTTGGCTGTATTTACGTAGTCTGTATCTTGGCTCTCTATTCTGTTCCACTTATCTATGTGCCCATCCTTTTGTCAGTGTCACATATTCTTGATTTCTATAGCTTCAGAGTAAGTCTTGAAATCATGTATTGTGAGTCCTCCAACTTTATTCTTCTTTTTCAACATTGTTCTAACTGTTCTAATTTATCTATCTTTCCATATAAATCTTATAATCAGACTGTCAATATCTACAAAAATCTTGCTGCAATTTTGGTTGGGATTGTATTGAACTAACACATTAAATTAGGATAATTGATACATTAACAATACTGAATCTTCCAATATAACTCATACACTGCTGAAGGGAATGTAAAATGGTGCAGCTGCAGTGGAAAGAGTTTAGAGTTCCTCAAAATATTAAACATAGAGTTATCATATGACCCGACACACAAATCCAACTCCTGGGCCTACACTCAAAAGAAATAAAGTCATATGTTCATACAAACACTGGTATATGAATGATTTAAACAGCATTATTCATAACAGCCAAAAAGTGGAAACAAAATAGATAAATACAATGTTATATAACCATAAAATGGAATAGTATTGATATTTAGCAATAAAAAGAAATAGCATACAGATAAATGGCTGCAACATGGATGATCCTTGACAATATTACACTAAGTGAAAGAAGCCAGTTAAAAGACCATATATTACATGAAACTTCCAGAATTGACAAACCTTTAGAGACAGAGTAGATTAATGGTTGCCGAGGGCATGAGCATTGAGAGTAAAGGAGTGACTATTAATGGGCACTGTGCTTCCTCTTGTCATGAAAGAAATGTCCTAAGATTGATTGTGGTGACTGTGGCACAGCTCTGAATATACTAAAAACTATTAAATTGTCACTTTAAATGAGTGAATTTTTAATATATGAATTACATCTCAATATATCTGCTTAAAAAGACCTATGTGGATGTTTATACAGCTTTGTTCATGCTCACTAACAACTAGAAGTAGTCCAGTTATCCTTGAACAGGATAAATACCAAGTTTTCCATTTGGGTAACTGGATAGATAGTTAACCAAGCAAGAGAAAAGCAGAAGTTTCGTCGAGGAAAATGTTGGCTCTCCAGCTGTCCCCCATACAGAGAGGATAAGGAGAGACTGAAGAAAGACCACTCCAGATTGGTAGGTGGCAGTTTAATACAAGAGAAATTACATATGAGGCTTGTCCTGGGTGACCACAAGATGAGTAGATCTCCTCACCCTGCCTCTAGAATCTTCAAAGCTTATGTAGGGGCCTTAACTGGGTTCAGTCCAGATGGTCTCAACAACATATTGCTCTCTCAAAGCTACAACCTTGAAACAGCTGCTAGGATAGGAATAAGAGGCAGGAAATAACATTCCAAGGACAGGGGACGGGGTAAGGTGTCTCCTATTGCCTGGGTCCAGCTTGAGGGTCAATCGGTGGTCATGTCCTCTCGATGGTCTCCTCTAACAGAAAATAATTCCATCTTCATCACATTGGATTTTATATGCTTTTGGCATACGCACACACGTGGAGAGGCAGTCTGGGAAAGAAGATAAAACTACGGACCAGTAATATAGGTATGGAACTCAGGAAATCCTTTTGCTTTGTGCACTAAAATTTAATGCTTTTGAGAGGGTCTCTGTAGAGGAATTCCCTGGCGGTCCAGTGGTTAGGATTCCGCGCTTCCACTGCAGGAAGGATGGATTTGATCCCTGGTCAGGGAACTAAGATTCCAAATGGCACGGAAAAAAAACAAAGGACGGTCTGTAAAATGCCTTATGAATTTTTGATAGTGTTCTTCTGATCAACATGACTAATGTGTCTTCTAAAACACACTACTATATATAAAATAGATAACTAATAAGGACCTACTGTATAGCACAGGGAACTCTATACAATACTCTGTAATTGCCTATATGGGGAAAGAATCTAAAAAAGTGTGGATATATGCATATGTATAACTGACTCACTTTGCTATGTACCTGAAACTAACACAACATTGTAAATCAACTTTACTCCAATAAAAAAAAAAAATTTTTTTAATGATTTTAGTCTAACATTGTTTTTATAGCAAACAGGTTAAAAGTTATTACACAACTTTTAATCAAGAACCAAGCTTTTCAAAGTTTAGAAATTAAGCATGTATTTTAATGTACTTTTCCAGTATTTTCATTTAGATTATTTCATCATGTTAAAAATACTTGAAAACGTTTGTAGTAAAATATGTTAGCATTGACTGGTGAAGACACATTCCAGAGTCCCCAAATCTCAATCAGTCTACTTATTAAAAAATATTTACTGTGATCTATAGGCATTGAGATCTACTATATTACAGTCATTGTTCTACAGTGATACCTGAGAATCATCAGCAAACAAAGCAAAAGTAGTTATTGTGGCTGAGGCAATTTATGGCAACTACTCATTCTGCTGAATTGTATTTAAGCCTTTGCCTGCCTTAGCAAAAATATCATTAATCTACCTTATGTATGAAGAATCTAATTTAACATCAACATTCTCAGTAAGTCTGTGAATCTGACTGGTGTTCTTATAAACCAGAGAAGCTTTTTGAAAATCTGAAAGCAAGCAAACACAAGATACAGAAAATAATAAACATTAACATTTATTATGTGCTCAAAAGGTACAAAACACTGGACTTGACATGTATGCATTTTCTCATTTATTCCTCAAAAACAACCCTGTGGGGTAGGCTCTTATCATCCTTACATGTGATGGAAATTAGGTTATGAAAGTTAGGTAAATTCATTCATATCACACATCATAAAGTGACATGGCTGAGCAATCCCACTCTAAATTCTGTGCCCTTAACCACTATATTATACTGCCCCGGCATGTAAATTTTGTGGAAGAAAGCATTTAAACATTTTTATTGGTTTATACTCAGGACAGTATAGATATCCATTTACATTTTTTTTTCATGAATACATAGAGGCAGAAGAGAAAAAGAAATGAGTAATGTCAGTGAGTAATGTACAAACAAATTGAAATGATTACTAAGAAAAGTTAGGCATATTCATTTTAAAACTGGAAAACTTAACTTCTCCTTTTAAAAATAATTATTTTTCTGAGATTAAGACTTTGTATATGCTTTGACCTTTTTAATTTTATCAGTTTTCACAAAGCTTCACTTAGGTGGTGGTAAGAAGTGCTGAAATGGCTATGAAGTAAATCAGCTCTGCATCATGTACTATGTATTTCAAGGTGATGGATTATAGGCTGAAAAATCATGCTGATCACTGGATATCACCACGGATAGGCTAGGGTCGGTCCAAAGTCATCCAAATATCTTTGAACATTAATCAGTGCAAATCTCATAGGTTTAGAGATGAAAAGAATGTCACTGATTATAAATAACCACTCTCTTACATAATGGCTATTTAAATTCATCAACAGGGAAGAGAAGGTAAGAATTTTTTTAAAAAGATATTACTGTAATATACAATTGTTAATTGACTACAGTTTACGCAACAGTTTTTATCCATAGAAAATTTCAAGGGCAGACATTATAGATATACGGAATGCATGCTGTATTCAAAGATGTTAAATCTCTATTTGACTTTTAAAAATTAAGATGTTATTTACATACAGTGAAATGCACAGATTACAAGTGAAAATGTTCAATGCTTTTTGACACATATATACATTTTTGTAACCATCATCATAATCAACACAAGGGATATTTCCATTACCCCACAAAGTTTCCTTGTGCCCTTTTGTATTCAAGTTTCCCTCCTCAACCCAACTTCCCTACCACCACTATTACCAACCCTGGCCCCAGGGACCACTGTTCTAATTTCTATCAAATTAGTTTAGTGCGGTCTTCTGGAATATCACATAAATTGAATCATTTGGTATTATTTTTTATGTCTGGCTTTTCACCCAGCATAATGTTTTGGAGATTTATCCATACTTCAAGCCTCATCAGTTTGTTCTTTTTTTTTTTAATGCTAAATAGTTTTCCATTCTATAAATATGCCATGACTCCTTTACCCATTCTCCTGTCAAAGAACAATTGGATTGTTTTCAGTTTGGATCTGTGAGGAATAATGCTGCTGTGATCTTTCTTATAAAAGCTTTTTTGTGTACATACATTTTTATTTCTTTGGTTTAAGTATCTAGAAGGGGAATTTCTGGGTCATATGATGAATGTACGTTAAATTTTAGAAGGAACTGAAAAACAGTATTCCAATGTGTGTCTACTGTTTTACAACACCACCAGCAAATGCCTGAGAGCTCTAGTTTATCCACAGCATAACCATTATTTGATATTGTCAGACTTAAATTTTAGCCATTCTGTTGGATGCATAGTGGTATCTAATTGTGTTTTGTTTATCCTGATGGTTAATTATGTTGAACATGTTTTCATGTGCTCATTGGCTCTTCATATATTGCCTGTAATGAAATATTTGTGCAAATGTTTTGCCCATTTTTATTGCATTGTCTTCCCATTATTATGTTGTGGGACATTTTTATACAGTATGGCTAAATCCTTTACCAAATACATAGAGTTTCCTACACTGTAATTTTCCTACTCTGACTTTCAATAATTTTGTGTCCTGAGATCTATTTGGCTACCCTAAGGTCACAAAAATACTTCCCTTAGTTTAATGCTAGAGGTCTCATATTTTTACCTTTCACATATAGGGTCATGATTCATCTCAAATTATTTTTTGTGCATAGTGTGAGGTAGGAATCAAAGTTTTTTTGTTTATTGTTTTTATATACATGTCCAATTTATTTCTGGACCCTATTCTGTTCCAGAGATCAATTTGTCTATTCTTATGCTAACATCCCCTTTAACTTTTGAAATCAAAAAGGATTAAGTACTGCAGTTTTGTTCTGTTTGTGAAGTTATTTTGACTTTTTAAAGTATTTTACATATCCATGTAAATAGTATAAACAACTTGTCGATTTATACCCCAAAAAGGGATGCAGAGATTTTATTTATTTATTTATTTAAATTTATTTTTTTCACATCTTTATTGGAGTCTAAAGGCTTTACAATGTTGTGTTAGTTTCTGCTGTACAACAAAGTGAACCAGCTATACGTATACATATATCCCCATATCCCCTCCCTCTGGAGCCTCCCTCCCACCTTCCATATCCCATCCCTCTAGGTCGACACGAAGCATCGAGCTGATCTCCCTGGGCTAGGTAGCTGCTTCCCACTAGCCATCCATTTTACATTTGGTAGTGTATATATGTCAATGCTACTCTTTCACTTCATCCCAGCTTCCCCTTCCCCCTCTGTGCCCGCAAGTCTGTTCCCTAGGTCTGTGTCTTTATTCCTGCCCTGCCACTAGGTTCACCAGTACCGATTTTTAATTTTCATATATATGCATTAGCATACGGTATTTCTTTTTCTCTTTCTGACTTACTTCACTCTGTATGACAGATTCTAGGTCCATCCACCTCACTACAAATAACTCAATTTCGTTTCTTTTTATGGCTGAGTAATATTCCATTGTATATATGTGCCACATCTTCTTTATCCAGTCATCTGTTGATGGACATTTAGGTTGCTTCCATGTCCTGGTTATCGTAAATAACGCTGCAATGAACATTGTGGTACATGTCTCTTTTTGAATTATGGTTTTCTCAGGGTATATGCCCAGTAGTGGGATTGCTGGGTCATATGGTAGTTCTATTCTCAGTTTAAGGAACCTCCATATTGCTCTCCATAGTGGCTGTATCAATTTATATTCTCACCAACAGCGCAGGAGGGTTCCCTTTTCTCCACACCCTCTCCAGCATTTATTGTTTGTAGATTTTTTGATGATGGCCATTCTGACCGGTGTGAGGTGATACCTCATTGTAGTTTTGATTCATATTTCTCTAATGATTCATGATGTTGGGCATCTTTTCATGCATTTGTTGGCCATCTGTATGTCTTCTTTGGAGAAATGTCTATTTAGGTCCTATGTTGGGTGCATAAATATTTACCATTGTTATATCTTCATCTTGGATTGATCCCTTGATCATTATGTAGTGTCCTTCTTTGTTTCTTGTAATAGTCTCTATTTTAAAGTCTATTTTGTCTGATATGAGAATCACTACTCCAGCTTTCTTTTGATTTCCATTTGCATGGAATATCTTTTTCCATCCCTTCACTTTCAGTCTGTATGTGTCCTTAGGTCTGAAGTGGGTCTCTTGTAGACAGTATATATATATGGGTCTTGTTTTTGTATCCATTCAGCTAGTCTATGTCTTTTGGTTGGAGGATTTAATCCATTTATATTTAACGTAATTATCAATATGTATGTTCCTATTACTATCTTCTTAACTGTTTTGGGTTTGTTATTGTACGTCTTTTCCTTCTCTTGTGTTTCCTGCTTAGAGAAGTTCCTTTAGCATTTGTTGTAAAGCTTGTTTGGTGGTGCTGAATTCTTGTTGCTTTTGCTTGTCTGTAAAGCTTTTGATTTCTCCATTGAATCTGAATGAGATCCTTGCTGGGTAGAGTAATCTTGGTTGCAGGTTTTTCCCTTTCATCACTTTAAATATGTCCTGCCACTCCCTTCTGGCTTGCTGAGTTTCTGCTGAAAGATCGGCTGTTAACCTTATGGGGATTCCCCTGAATGTTATTTGTTGCTTTTCCCTTGCTGCTTTTAATATTTTTTCTTTGTATTTAATTTTTGATAGTTTGATTAATATGTGTCTCAGTGTGCTTCTCTTTAGGTTTATCCTGTATGGGACTCTCTGTGCTTCCTGGACTTGATTGACTATTTCTTTTCCTATGTTAGGAAAGTTTTCAACTATAATCTCTTCAAATATTTTCTCAGACCTTGTCTTTTTCTATTCTTCTTCTGTGATCCCTATAATTTGAATGTTGGTCTGTTTAATGTTGTCCCAGAGGTCTCTGAGACTGTCCTCAATTCTTTTCATTCTTTTTTCTTTATTCTGCTCCCTGGCAGTTATTTCCACCATTTTATCTTCCAGCTCACTTATCCGTTCTTCTGCCTCAGTTATTCTGCTATTGATTCCTTCTAGAGTATTTTTAATTTCAGTTATTGTGTTGTTCATCACTGCTTGTTTGCTCTTTAGTTCTTCTAGATCCTTGTTGAATGTTTCTTGTATTTTCTCCACTCTGTTTCTGAGATTTTGAATCACCTTTACTATCATTACTCTGAATTCTTTTTCAGGTAGGTTGCCTATTTCGTCTTCATTTATTTGGTCTTGTAGGTTTTTACCTTGCTCCTTCATCTATAACATAGTTTTTTGTTGTTTCTTTTTTTTTTTTTTTTAATGGGTGGGGCTGTATTTCTGTCTTACTGGTTGTTTGGCCTGAGGCTTCCAGCACTGGAGTTTGCAGGCAGTTGGATAGAGCCAGGTCTTGGTGCTGAGATGAGGACCTCCAGGAGGCCTCACTCTGATTAGTATTCCCTGGGGTCTGAGGTTCTCTGTTAGTCCAGCGGTTTGGACTCGGAGCTCCCACCACAGGAGCTTGGGCCCAAACTCCAGCCTGGGAACCAAGATCCCATAAGCCATGTGGCGTGGCAAAAAAAAAGAAAAAAAAAAAAAGCAATACAATAACAAAGAATAAAAATCAAAATAAAATTAGAAAGATAAAAAATATATTAGGAAAAATAAAAACATAATTGAAACAACTGCAACAAGGTAAAATAAAATCACAACAGAAAAAAAAAAAAGCCTTATCTATGGGGGAGTGGAGTTTAGGCAGGGTTGGGACTTAGGCAGGGGCGGGGGTTAGGGTTAGGCTCAGGACCCACGTAGCCGGAAAAGGCCTTGGGGGCAGGACCTAGGTGGGTGGTGGGTGACGTTTGAGCATGGGGCAGGGCCTAGGCTCAGGATCCACGTAGCCAGAAAAGGCCTTGGGGGTGGGCCCTAGGCGTGGTGACATTCAAGCGTGGGGCAGGGCCTCTGCTTAGGGCCTGCGTTCAGAAGGGGAGAGGCAGCACTTCCAAAGGAGGGCTCTGGAGTGTGGAGTTCCAGAATTTGGAGATAAGGCCCTGGGTGAGGGTGTGTGGGTGGGGTTTAGGCCCAGCGTGTTGGAGGGGGTCTCCGAGTGTAGAGGTAGGGCCCTGGGTGGGGTGTAGGGTTGGGGTTTTGGCTCTGCATGGCAGGAGGGAGGCTTGGAGGGCAGAGGATTAGGCCCAAGAGCCCAAGAGGCTCCCTAGTGCCTAAGTGGACAGGGAAAGTGCTGGCCGCGTTCCTTTCCATTCCTCCATGCCACTCCCCACGGTCTCTCCCAGGGTGTCCCCTGTCTCCGCTGGACCCCTAACCATGGGTGGGTCCTGCTGGGTGTAGGAACTCCTCCCCTCCCCCAGCCACCCCTCAGGGGTGCTCGTCCTGCAGGTCTGGCCTTTACTTTTGCTCCCCCTTCCCTCCCTCCCACTCCCTCAGGACCTGCGTGGCTGGAGGGGGCCTTGGTGGGCAGAGGATCAGGCCCAGGATCTCAGCAGGCTCCTGGGGGCCCAAGTGGGCAGGGGAAACCTGGCCATGCTCCCTTTTGATCCTCTGCCCTCCCAATGGTCCCCCAATTTCCCCCTTCGGGCATGGGATACCTTCCCCTCCCCCAGTCGCCCCTCAGGGGTGCCAGCCCTGTCCCACCTCCACTTCTCCTTTCCCCTCACTCCGCCCCATGCCCCGTCATCCTACCCAGTCACTGGGGGTTCCTCCCATCCCCTTAGGTGTCCATGATCCCCCACTGGTGCCTGGTAGGTGCACTAGTTGTGCGGAGACGCAAATTCCGTGTCATCCTGGTCCGCCATCTTGACTCTGCCTGAGATTTGATTTATATTAAATCTATCCCAATGCAAAATCTTGCTCTTTTCTCCATTTTTTAGGTTATTATTATTCTTAGTCAGCCATGTCTTGTAACTTTTAATGTAGATGTCTAGCATCTTTCCTCAAATATACTTAATTCCATTTTGATATAATAACATTTTATTTCTTAAATATTGAAACTACCTATTTTATGGCCCACTATAAGGCATATTTTTTTGACTATCCATGTGCTTTGGAGACAAATGCACATTTTGTTTGTATTTTCTTTTTTATCATAGAAAAATCAATTAATTTGGTTGAGAATGTTGTTCAAATCTTCCACATTCTCTCTGACATTTTATCCAGTTTTGCAATTACTTAAAGATGTTAAAATTCTCTTCTATAATTGTCTATTTATTCTTTTATTCAATTAGTTTTGTCCATTTTTTTGCTTCATGTACTTTGAGTCTGTTGATCGATGCATACACATTTAAAAGTGTAATATCTTCTTGATGGACTGACCTTTATAGAATTATAAAATGTCTCCCTTAATCTCTAGTAATAGTCCTGTCTTGAAGTCTATTTTTTTTTTTTTTTTTTTTATAATTAGGTGCATTTAGTTTAAGGGTTGTTGCAAAGTCTCCTTTTTTTTTTTAAATGAAAGCTTCTTTATTTATTTATTTATTTATTTTTGGCTGTGCTGGGTCTTTGTTTCTGGGCAAGGGCTTTCTCTAGTTGCGGCGAGCGGGGGCCACTCTTCATCGCGGTGCGCGGGCCTCTCACTGTCGCGGCCTCTCTTGTTGCGGAGCACAAGCTCCAGACGTGCAGGCTCAGTAGTTGTGGCTCACGGGCCTAGTTGCTCCACGGCATTTGGGATCTTCCCAGACCAGGGCTCGAACCCGTGTCCCCTGCATTGGCAGGCAGATTCTCAACCACTGCACCACCAGTGAAGCCCTGAAGTCTATTTTATTTGATATTAATAAAACCCCTATAACTTTCTTATGCCTATTTCTTATATACTGACTATCTTTAATTACTTTTAATCTATCTGTATGTTTATATTTCAAGTGTACCACTTGTAATCAACATATAGTTGGGTCTTGCTTTTGACCCATATCTTTGTTTTATATTTTTATATTTTGTCTTATACTTGTTAGCAGTGCTCTAGCAAATACAAAGTGCATTATTAGCATACTGCTATCTATCCTTCAATAGTATAATATCAATTCATATTCATGAAGAATTTTGCAAAACTTCAATTTACTCCCCTTTTGTCCTCTAAGTTATTCTTGTCATGCATTTTGGTTCTACATATGTTATACTCAATGATATGTTATTTTATTTTAATAATAATGCCAGGACAATAAGTGTAAGTTAGGTCACCCTACACAGATTTAGAACTATGTTAGTGTTAGTTTTAATATATGCTGTCACATTTCACTTATTTCTCTACATGACCATCAACAGTTTTAAGTAATTTGAGATCCTGAGATTCTGTGGGTAAATAATTGTCGATGAAAAAAATATGTGCCTTTTTTCATGGATACTATGAGGAGCTGATCTACTAAAATAAATTTATGGTAAACACAAATACACTCATGTGTAGATAGACAGGTAGACAGATAAATAGATATATGATAGATTTTTTAAAGTACAGAAGGTAATTAATTCCTGTGTGCATTTACTCATTCACTATTAGTTGACTGTCTCTGTTCCAGGTTATGCTGTAGCTGCTCTAGAAAAGGGGTGAAAAAGACTAACAAATGTCTTACTAACACTAAGTTTATAATAAAGCTATGAAGAAATGTAAGAAATAAATCATTATAACATCATTATTTAATTACAAGTTTTATACCTTCTAAGAAAAAGGAGTGTTTATAATAGGATGCCTAACTTTTCCTGGGATAACAAAGAAGATGTGGTCAATAAAGTGATAAGAATAACACCTGAATATTGAAGTGTTAATTTGTATCTATTCATATGGGTTGGGAAATCAGAAGATATTTTTGAAAGAAATTACATGTAATGAGGAAGTGAGTGCATCTGAGCTTAAATTGGGCTAATTCAATTTTTAAAGTAAGTTTTACTAAGGTATAACTTACTTACAATAAAGTTTACCCACTTTTAGTGTACAATTTTATGACTTTTAACAAATTATACAGTTACATTACCACCACTCTCAAGATATACATTTTTATTATCCCAATATCCCAAAAGTGTTATTGTGCCCCTTTACCATTAATTGTTAGTGTATAAAAATGTGACTTATTTTTGTAGGTTGATTTTTGTATTTGAAACTTTATTGTATCCATATATTAGTTCTAACAGTGTTTTGGTGGAGTCTTTAGGGTTTTTCACATATAATATATCATTTGCAGAGACAATTTTACCTCTTCCTTACTTATCTGGATGTTTTTATTTTTTTTCCTGCCTGATTGCTCTAGCTAGGACTTCTAGTATTATACCAAATGGGAGTGATGAGAGTGGGTACCCTTGTCTTCTTCCAGATTTTAGAGGAAAAGCATTTAGCTTTTCATCATTGAGCATGATCTTAGCTGTGGGTTTGTCATGTATAGTCTTTTACTATGTTGAAGTGTGTTCCTTTTATACCCCATTTTTTGAGAACTTTTATCATGAAAGGATGTTGAATTTTGTCAAATGCTTTTGTGCATCTACTTATATAATCATATAATTTTTGTCCTTCATTCTATTCATGTAGCGTATCATTTATTGATTTGTGTATGTTGAACCATCTTTGAATCCTAAGGATAAATCCAACTTACCTCTTTAATCACAGTCATACTCAGTTGGAGCCAATTTTTAGGCTATCACTGGGTCTTCAGTGCAGTTTCTGGTTGGCATGCTTGTTACCAGGGGCTCAGGCAAGCATGGATCCTATCGGATCCCTGGATGGATGGTACCACCTCCAGTACTTTGTTCAGTAGAGTGACTTTGGGACAAGGGTCTGCTTCAGAGTAACAGTTGTGTTCTAAGCCACTGGGCCTATTAGCCAGGTGCATGATTGGGTTTGGTTCCTGCCCGGTCCCTGGAAGGACTCCTGCCTGGTCACTAGGTGGGACCCTGGGTGGGCAGGACTGGCCATGAACCATGACGGAGAGGTGCTGGAACCAAGGCCAAGGGCTGTTTCAGGTTCCACAGCCAAGATTGAGATTTGCAGATGCAGATTTGGAGGCATAGATGGGCATGTATCCCACCAGGTCCCTGGGTCTGGACTGTTCTCTGACCGTGGCTAGAGGGGCTGGATCTAAGTAGAGGACACTTTCAGAATCTCTGAGACAGATGAGACTCTCTCCCTCTGGGTCCCTAGACACATGAGACTGCTGGCAGACCATGGCTTTGAGTGACTAAGTATAAGGCCCTTTCAGGATCTCCAGGGGTGCAGATGACAGTGTTTCCTGCTGAGTCCCTATTCAAGCATGACTCCTCAGTAACTATGACTGGTAAGGGCTGGAGCCCAGTTATAGGCCCTTTCAGAACATACAGTCTGACCAAGTTTGATGGGCTTACTTCGTGACTCCTGGACAGAGGCCAAAACAAGCTGGAGCTGGTTCACAGGTCACTTCAAGGTCCATAGCCTGAACTGAGATATGTATGCCTATTACCCAATGCATGGGTGGGCATGACTCCTCCCAGGCCCCTTGGCATATGATGCTGCTGACAAGATCAAGCCAAATGGGCCTGTAGCTGATTCCTCAGGATACCAAGCTATTTCTAGGTTTGTAGCTGGGACCATGGTCAGTAAGTCAGCCACCTGGGGGTCAGCTGGTGTTCTCAAAAATGGTTCTCCTCAATCTTGGGCTGTACCAGGATCCCAGAGTTTCCACAAAGGCATTTTTTTTTGTTTTATTTATTTATTTATTTATTTATTTATTTTTATGGCTGTGTTGGGTCTTCGTTTCTGTGCGAGGGCTTTCTCTAGTTGCGGCAAGCGGGGGCCACTCTTCATCGCGGTGCGCAGGCCTCTCACTATCACGGCCTCTCTCGTTGTGGAACACAGGCTCCAGACGCGCAGGCTCAGCAATTGTGGCTCACGGGCCTAGTTGCTCCACGGCATGTGGGATCCTCCCAGACCAGGGCTCGAACCCGTGTCCCCTGCATTGGCAGGCAGACTCTCAACCACTGCGCCACCAGCGAAGCCCCACAAAGGCATTTTTGTCCATGGATAGGTGCAAAATTATTGTTGTTCAGAGAATATATTATTTAGGCAATTTGCTGACATTTCAGGTCTTTCTTAATTTCTATCAGGAATATTTTGTAGTTTTCAGTGAACAAATCTTGTGATATTTGTAGTTTATTCCATTTTTTTTGTTTCTATTTTAGTTGTTTTTTAATTTCAATTCCCAAATTTTATTTCTAATATAGAGATATGTGACTTTTGTCAGTTTGATGACCTTGTAGTCAGAAATGTATCTAAACTCATTAGTTCATGTAGCTTTTAAGTACTTTCCTTAGGATGTCACAGATGCACAATTATGTTGCCAGTGAATAAAGCGAGTTTTACTTTTTTCTATTTTTTAAAATTATTTTTTCTTGCCTTATTACATTCTAGAACCTCCAGTATGATACTGAATAGAAGTAGCAAAGGTGAACATTTTTTGTTTTGTTCCTGATTTAGGGAAAACATATTTAGTGTTCCACCATTATACATGATTTTAGCTCTAGCAATTTTTGTAGATGGTTATTATGATGATAAGTTCCCTTCTGTTACTAGTTTATTGAGTTTTTACCATGAATAATTGTGGAATTGTGTTCATTCTTATTTCTGCACCTGTTTGAAATTATGTGTTTGTATTTTATGTTTAGTCCATTAATATGACGTATTACATGTCTTGATTTTTTTTTTTTTTTTAAGTTTTTTTCCTTTGTGATGAGAACTCTTTTTTTTTTTTTTAAATTTTTATTTATTTATTTATGGCTGTGTTGGGTCTTCATTTCTGTGCGAGGGCTTTCTCCAGTTGCGGCAAGTGGGGGCCACTCTTCATCGCGGTGCGCGGGCCTCTCACTATCGCAGGCTCTCCCGTTGCGGAGCACAGGCTCCAGACGCGCAGGCTCAGCAATTGTGGCTCACGGGCCCAGCCGCTCCGCGGCACGTGGGATCCTCCCAGACCAGGGCCCGAACCCGTGTCCCCCGCATCGGCAGGCAGACTCCCAACCACTGCGCCACCAGGGAAGCCCTTGATTTTTTTAATGTTAGATCAACCTTGAGTTCCTGGGTTAAGTCCCATTTTTTTTCTATAATGGTAAAGAGTAATTTCAAAGTGTCTTACTCCCTCATGGGTAAAAGTAGAAATCAGCAAATGTATTTGGCTGAAAATTATGTAGAATTAATATGTTGTCCCAATTTTATTTCTTACTAAAAATCAGCAAATGACAACTAACACTTTCCCTCAAATCTATGTTTTCTTCTTCATTCTGTCTAAAATATTTTTTTATACTCAGCTACCAAAATCTTATTTGTCTAAGATACACCAGAAACGACACAAACCTCTTAATTTCTTTCCTATCTTCTCACTCTGAAATGTTTTCTCCATATTTGACAACTATAGGCTTATGCCTGTGCTACCCTTAAAATCACATAGCATGTTGTATTGTTTTGTACTTATATATTTATGCCACATTTTACCATTCTTTTGTCCTCTATTTCTCTCCTTCATCCAATATTCCACCCTTCTTCTGGAAATAGAACTCCTTTTTTTCCTTACATGACAGTCTTCCCTAATCCTTTGAATTTTAAGAATGGATAAATTCAAGTCAGTCAGAGTATTCAGCATCTCTGGACAGAGAAACTGATCTAATGGAGGATGACTTATGACCCATCTAGTGTTAAGCATTAGTTAGCTTCTTTCTGCTGAGATAATGGATGTTAAACCTGGAGTTACCAGGGTCATAGCAATAACTACCTCAATTAAGCAAAGAGTGCAGGAAGCAGAGCTTTGGAACAGAAAGCAAGACCATTTAAATAACATCAATTGTTGTTATAAATGGCAGGATTTCCTTCTTTTTATGGTTGAATAATATTCTAATATATATTTTTATATCATTTTCTGTACTGACAGACACTTAGGTTGTTTCTATATTTTGGCTATTGGAAATAACACTGCAATGAACACAGGAGTGCAGATACAGATATATTTTCAACCAGGGCCTTGGGGCTTGGGTAATGGGGAGATTTTGGTCAAAGGGTACAAACTTTCAGTAATAAAATGAATAAATTCTAGGGTACAGCATACTGATTATAGTTAATAATATTGAATTATATTAAACTTAAAAGCTTTTGCACAACAAAGGAAATCATAAACAAGACGAAAAGACAACCCTCAGAATGGGAGAAACTATTTGCAAACAAATCAACGGACAAAGGATTAATCTCCAAAATATATAAACAACTCATGCAGCTCAATATTAAAAAAACAAACAACCCAATCCAAAAATGGGTAGAAGACCTATATAGGCATTTCTCCAGAGAAGACATACAGATGGCCAAGAAGTACATGAAAAGCTGCTCAACATCACTAATTATTAGAGAAATGCAAATCAAAACTACAATGAGGTGTCACCTCACACCAATTAGAATGGGCATCATCAGAAAATCTACAAACAACAAATGCTGGAGAGGGTGTGGAGAAAGGGGAACCCTCTTGCACTGTTGGTGGGAATATAAATTGATACAGCCACTATGGAGATCAGTATGGAGGTTCCTTAAAAAACAAAATAGAACTACCATGTGATCCAGCAATCCCGCTACTGGGCATATACCCAGAGAAAACCATAATTCAAAAAGACACATGCACCCCAATGTTCACTGCAGCGCTATTTACAATAGCCAGGGCATGGAAGCAACCTAAATGCCCATCGACAGACGAATGGATAAAGAAGTTGTGGTACATACATACAATGGAATATTACTCAGCCATAAAAAGGAAAGAAACTGGGTCATTTGTAGAGACATGGATGAATCTAGAGACTGTCATACAGAGTGAAGTAAGTCAGAAAGAGAAAAACAAATATCGCATATTAACACATATATGTGGAACCTAGAAAAATGGTACAGATGAACCGGTTTGCAGGGCAGAAATTAAGACACAGATGTAGAGAACAAACATATGGACACCAAGGGGGGAAAGCAGTGGCGGGTGGGGGTGGTGGTGTGATGAGTTGGGAGATTGGGTTTGACATGTATACGCTGATGTGTATAAAATGGATGACTAATAAGAACCTGCTGTATAAAAAAATAAATAAAATAAAATTCAAATATTCAAAAAAAAATTGAATTATACAATTGAAATTTGCCAAGAAAGCAGATCTTAAGTGTTCTTAACACACACACACACACACACACACACACACACAAAATGGTAATTATGTGAGATGATGGGTGTGTTAATTAACTTGATTGTGGTAATTATTTCACAACGTACACATATATTAAATCATTACATTGTACACCTTTAAAAATCACATTGTGGGTGTGTTAATTAACTTGATTGTGGTAATTATTTCACAACGTACACATATATTAAATCATTACATTGTACACCTTTAAAAATCACATTGTGCAAGCTAAGTATATACAATTTTTATTTGTCAATAGTACTTCAATAAAGCTGGGGAAAATATAAATAAATAAATAAATAACATCATTTGAGCTCCTTATTCCATTTACGCCTGAAGCCAGATGCATCTTGCCCATCCATTTAAAGTAGAAAATTCTCTTCTTGTTTTATTCTGGCCTAATAAATTTGTTTGGGTTTTTGTCACTTATAGATGCAGAGTTCAGAGATGCACATTTCAAGCTTTTTTCTTTTTTTTTAGAGCATAAGAATTATGTATTATAGGGCCTGCATATTATGTACTAGAAAATATGTTTCATAATATTTCTGAATGAGAAAAATATTTCATTTAATGTAGAAGAAGGAAATTGTATGCAAAATACTATTTAACATTTTCTTTTACCAATATCCTGAAAGTCAATTATTGGTCTATCAATGTACATTTAAGATTTTCCTTATAAATCCCTTACCGAGAGGAAATATAAACATTACTCTTTAAAATATAACTATTGATGTGTTCCAGAAATTTTCTCCTTCAAAGTCAGATACTGCCTCTAGTATATTGACACTGCTGTCAGGGAATAAAGAGCATTTGGCTCATTTTCCTATACTTTTTTATTCTGCTTTCTAAATGAAAATGCATGTATTTGGGGGAGTAACTTTATATGTTCACAGATTGTACAAAGTGATTTGGGATGGGGCTACAGGCTAAGTTCTTCATTACCACTTTAATGTTATTATTTCTCATGATTTCATTAAACAATTTTTAAAATTTCCATTTGGATATAGTTTGTTTTACTTGTATGCTAAAGCAGCACCTATCATTTAGAGAGCATTTATTTCACTTTTAATGAAATGCATTAACTCAGTATTCCTGGAGTTGTCATAATGCAGGCACAAAGTAATAATATTAGTTTTGTAAGTTGGGTTAGGAGCCAGAAATGAAGATTCAGAAATGTAAACCACCCTCTTCTCATTCTTATAGTATATATAAACCAAAATTGGGATTGAAAGCAAGATAAACTGGACGTATGAGGAATTCAGGCTCCCAACTTGGTTGTCATTGAACAGTATAATAAATCTGAAAAACCTATGTTAATTCATGTCAAAGTAATTAAATTAATCATAGCATAATTACTGTTACAGAAAGTAAGCATTTTTTTTATTGTGGTAAAAATAACATTAAATTTACCATCCTAACCATTTTTAAGTATACAGTTGAGTAATGCTAAGTATATTCACTTTGTTGCGCAACAGATCTCTTCATCTTGCAAAACTGAAACTCTATACCGTTTAACAGCAAATTCCCAATTTCCCCTCTCCCAATCCTTGGCACCTATCTTTCTGCTTTCTGTTTCTATGATGTTGACTTTAGATACTTCTCATGAGTGAAGTCATACAGTATTTGTCCTTCTGTGACTGGCTTAATTTGCTTAGCATAATGTCCTCGTGGTTAATCCATGTTGTAGGAATTCCTTCATTTTTAAGTCTGCAGCAGAGTGGCCCAGATGGCAGAGTAGGAAGGCCTGATTTTGCCTCGTCCCACAAGCAGACCAGAGTTACAACTATTTACAGAGCAACTAGCAATGAGAACAACCTGAATACTAGCAGGAAACATCTTCTACAACTAAGGATACAAGGGAGAAACTACAAAGACAGGTAGGAGGGGTGGAGATGTGGTATAATTAAGACCCACATTCCAAGATAGGCAACCTACAAACAGGAGGATAATCACAATTGCAGCAATTCCCCCCAAGTAAGCCTGGGGGTCCTGCACCAGGAAGATGAGCCAGCAGAACATCTGGCTTTAAAGGCCAGTGGGGCTGGCATTTAAGAGAGCTAGAGGGCTGTAGGAAAGAGACTCTACTCTTACAGGATGCAAGGAAAAATCTCACATGCTCCAAGATCCAGCTCAAAAGCAGTGATTTGAAAGTAACCTGGGTCAGACTTACTTGCTGATATTGGAGAGCCTCCTGGAGAGGCATGAGGCAACTGGAAGAGCCCCCTGGGGACATAGATGTTGATGGCAGATATTTTGGGAACTCATTCTACCAGGAGGACATTGGTAGCTCTGGTAAGTGCCAATTTGGAGTCCTACTTCTAGCCTATTAGCCCTGGGACGGCTGGTTGGCACCAGTCCCAGGACCAACAAGGCCAAGCATCCATCCATGCAGGGACCAAATTTCACCCACCTACAGGCCAGCAGCAGCCATAGCTACCCCCCCCCCCCCCATCCCAGTCCCCCAGCCAGCCACAACAGAATCAGGTCCCACCCACCAGTGGCCGGCAGCCTCTGCACTAGGCAGTGCCTTGCAGCCAGCTTGGGGCCAGCCCTGCCTACAAGCATGACCACGGTAGTAAGCCCTGTTACAACAGAAAGGACAATGCAGCCCACATACAGGGCACCCCTAGAGCATATAGCTCTAGTGAAAAGAGTGGAGTGAGCTGCTGGACCCTGAAAGATGTCTCCTACATTAGGCCACATCAAAGCTATGCTCTTTGATGTTGGTCTTAGCAATATCTCTTTGGATATGTCTCCTCAGGGAAAGGCAACAAAAACAAAAATAAACAAATGGGACTACATGAAACTAAAAAACTTTTGCACAGTGAAGGAAACTATCAACATAACAAAAAGGCAGCCTATTGAATGGGAGAAGCCTATTTGTGAGCAATACATCTGATAAGAGGTTAACATCCAAAATACACAAAGAACTCAGACAACTCAACAACAATAAAACAAACAATCTGATTTTAAAAATGGGCAGAGGATCTGAATAGACATTTTTCCAAAGAAGACCTACAGATGGCAAACAGACACATGAAAAAATGCTCAATATCACTAACAACCAAGGAAATGCAAATCAAAACCATGATGAGATATCACCTCACAACTGTCAGAATGGCTATCAACCAAAAGACAACAAATGACAAATTTTGGCGAGGAAGGGGAGAAAACAGACCAGTGTTTGTCAGAGGGGAGGAGAGAGACCTTGAGTAAAGTACGTAAAGGAGATTAAGAGGTACACGCTTCCTGTTACAAAATAAATGAGTCGCAGGGATGAAATGTACAGCATGAGGAGTATACTTAATTATATTGTAATATCTTTGTATGGTGACAGATAGTAACTGGATGATATCATGGTGATCATTTTGTAATGTACAGAAATAGCAAATCACTAAATTTTACACCTGGTGCTAACACAGTGTTATAGGTCAATTATACTTCAATTAAAAAAACAATATGTAGACAGTAGGAGGAAATGGATCAAAATGCAAATAATGATTATCTCGGGGGTGGTGGGATTATGGATGATTGTTAATTTTTACTTTATGCTTTCATGGATATTTAGTTGTCTGCCGTGAACATGTATTGCTTGTAAAATTAGAAAGAACAAAATAAATGTCATTAAAAATGATAAAAAGAGAAGTCAGGAAAAAAATAAAGGCTGCATAATACTCCAGTGTATGTATATACCACATTTTCTTTACCCATTCATCTGTCAATTGACATTTGGGTTGCTTCCATATCTTGGCTGTTGTGAATAATGCTCCAATGAACATGCAAATGCAAATATCTCTTCTAGAAAGTAAGCATGTTTTGTTTGTTCCATGCATGGTTGGTTCATACAATTAAAAAATAAAAATAAATAAAGTAAAAAAAAAAGAAACCTAAACATTTGTCTACAGTTGCAATACATATAATAAACATGGAACTGGTGGGAAGAAAGGATTTATCTTTGTATTTTCAGTCCTGCTTGGAGACCATAATGACAATAACTAGGAGGGGTTGGAAATGCTCTACAGTAGGTCATACATAAGGGCTTTTATATATGGCAAATTGTTGCCCGGTGTGGGAGATAACAGCTGAAAGTAAGTTGTTGTTTTGTTATTTATTTATTTATTTATTTATTTATTTATGTCTGTGTTGGGTCTTCGTTTCTGTGTGAGGGCCTTCTCTAGTTGCGGCAAGTGGGGACCACTATTCTTCGCGGTGCGCTGGCCTCTCACTATCGTGGCCTCTCCTGTTGTGGAGCACAGGCTCCAGACGTGCAGGCTCAGTAATTGTGGCTCACGGGCCCAGTTGCTCCACGGCATGTGGGATCCTCCCAGACCAGGGCTCGAACCCATTTCCCCTGCATTGGCAGGCAGACTCTCAACCACTGCGCCACCAGGGAAGCCCCTGAAAGTAAGATTAACATTTTCCCTCATCTCTATCTGCAATCCCCCTGCAACTCATTAACTGAGCAATATAAACAGACGCAGTGTTGTTGTCACACAAAAATTCAAGAGAAATCTTCTCATGTCTTCTTTTAACCTCTCCATCCACGTTATTGATCTTTTACTGTATGTTAGAGCTTCCTGCTCCATTTATTTCATATACCTTTGTGGTCACTAATCTTGAATTTCTTCTCATGGTTATTACATAAGTTAATATAAGCAAGATTTTAACATATGGTTTCAAACAACCATAATATTTAAAATAATTGCATAGAGAAAAGTAGCAATGAATATATTTCATTCCATAGACATTTTTGCTTGCATAAAAATGCTCACCTGAGAAATCTTATCAGTAATTTTGTTCACTTACCCAATGAAGCAGATAATTTTAAAATAAAGAGAAAAAAGTATACCCTCTTCCCTAATGCCTAGTTAGTACAATATAGGAAACATGTCTTTTACTTCAGAGGTCATATTGCCCTATGCCTTGTTAATTTTAGAGCGATTTCATTGTAAAAGTTCATTAAAAGTAAGAACAATCCTTTCCTAAACAACATATTATGATTGTTTTTAAAGCATCTGTCTTTTTCTACAGTTCCATAAATTTAGAAAAACAAATCTGATTCTATTGAATTAAAAAAATAAACATGTCTAACCCATTTACCATCTAATATTAAAGTGTATCTTATATATCTTGGATTATATGATATTTGAAAGAGGTAAACATAAATTAAATTCTTTTTACTTTTATCAAATATTTAGTTTTTATGTTGTAAAAATAATTTAATTTTTTTACCCAATAGAATTTAAACTGCAAAAGGGCAGAGACTCTTTTTAATCCACTTCAGTGTCCTGCAGTGCCTAGAAGAGGGTCTTTTAGACAGGAGGCAATTAGTGAATTTTTAAATGATAAATGACTGAATGAGTGAGCTAATGTGATTAAGAAATAATATTTGATATTATTTTTGGCATATTATTCTATAACAGCTGATTTTACTGTTTTATTAAAACTGATTTATTTACCAAATATACCCCAAATATATTTCCATGTCAAATTTTCATAAATTCATTATATGTACATAACAGTTTATTTGCATCTGAACAACTAGATTATTTCCTCATTTTTCTCCACTGTAAGCAATCCTACGATAACAAGTTTAACTAAATCTTTGTGCATAACCATGATCACTTCCTGAGAATAAATTCCATAAAAGATAACTATAGAGTCAATTTATCTATGATTTATACATACAAATCACAAGTTTTATTCCCTTCAAAACACAGCACATTATTTTTCAACTATATTAGGCACACTTGACAAATAAAATTGTAATACATTTAAAATGTACAACATGATGATTTGATAAATGTCTACATTGTGAAAGGATTCTTCTCATCTAGTTAATGAACATATATCCACACATATTTATCCTAATGACCTCATCTTAACTTGACCACATCTGCAAAGACCCTATTTTCAAATAAGGTTATATTCCAAGGTACTGGGAGTTAGGACTTCTACATATCTTTGGGAGGATACAATTCAAACCATAATGGTATACAACCTGGCTTAGTTCTAAACAGTGGGATTATATGGTAATAAGAATGGAAAAAATTAATATTGATCTAACCAAGGGAAACTAGAAGTGTGCATGTGTATATAAAAGAAAGAAGATGGGGAAAAAAGCTAAATCCTCAACAATCTAAAACTTAAAAAAAAAAATCATAAGGTAATAATGTAAGCAGTTTACTTACACATTGAAAATAATACCGAGAATCAGGGAAGAAAGTTGAAAGTACCTCTGAAGAACTAAACAATTGCCAATAGATGGGAATAGGATGTAAAATTGTTTTTTTAATAATATCTTTTAGAATTATGTGGCTTTAAATATTAATATTGTATATGAATATAATAATACAATAAAATAAAACTAAATTAAATAGTAATGATTAAGTACATGTCTAAAATGTCAGGCATTTAAAAACAATCTAAAAGCCTTAAGTCTTAGGCAAACTAGCTCTTAGACTGTTGAGACCCTATCCAAATTAGAAATGGGCTAATAAAATCAATGTGCCTATTAGATTCTAATGAAAAAAAAATTGGCTAGATATACTAGGCTTTCCTATCCCTCCCTCCCTCCCTCCCTTCCTTCCTTCTTTCCCTCCTTCTTTGCCTCAAATTCAGTGTGCCTTTCCAGTTTAAGGATTCTGTCCTTTTTCATTCAGCACTTAAAAGATATTCTGCCATTTCTTTCTGATCTACATGATTTCTAATAAGAATTCACTGTTATTTGAATTGATTTTCCTGTATAGGTAAGGTGTCACTTTTCTCTGGATGCTTCCAAGATTCTTTTTTCTTTCGCATTTCTTTAGTTTTCAGAAATTTAGTAATGTATGATGTATCTTGGTATGTATTTCATTGGGTTTATCCTGTTTAGGATCTACTCATCTTCTTGAAACTGTAGGCTTATGTCTCTTGCCAAATTTGGGAAATTTTAGCTATTATTTCTTTTAATACTTGCTTGCTTTCTACTCTCTTTCCAAAACTCTGATGACTTAAAATTTAGATATTTTATTATAGTCCCACAGGTATCTATTTTATTTTTGTTTTGTACGTCTATTTTCTCTGTGTTGTTCAGATTAAGGAATTTTTATTGTTCTATGTTCTATCCACAGGTATTTTTCTCTGTAACCTCTGTTCTTCTGTTGAGCCAATCCACTGAGCTTTTATTTCAGTTATTATATTTTTTAGTTTTAAAACTTCCATTTTGTTCTTTAAGCTTTTTTTTTTTTTTTTTTTTGCTGAGGATTTCTACTCATATATTTGATTCAAGCATGTTGATGGTTACTTGCTGAGACATTTTTATGATGGCTGCTTCAAAATCTTTGCCAGATAATCTCTGTTACTTTTGTGTTGGCATCTTTTGATTATCTTTTTTCATTCATTTTGAGATCTTGGTTCTTCACCTGACTAGTGATGTTTTTCAATTAAAACCATAAATTTTTTACAGTAATTTTTACGCTTTTTATTGTACAGTTCTCTGAGTTTTAACAAACACATACAGTCATGTAACTATCACCAAAATCAAGATATACAAGAGTTCTTTTTCCACCAAAGGTGTCCCATGCCATTTTGTACATAATCCTTTCCCTTCTTCCCACCCCATTACCAGGGCCTGGCAACATTCATTCCTATGGATTTGCTTTTTGAAAATGTCCTAGAAATAGAATCATACAGTATGTAGCCCTTTGAGTCAGGTTTCATTCACTTCACATAATGCATTTGAGATTGATCCATGTTTTTACATGTGTCACTAATTCATTCCTTTGTATTGCTGAGTAGGATTCTATTATATGTATTTACCATGCTTTGTTGATCCATTCAACCAAACGAAAGACATTTGGTTTGTTCCAGTTCTTCATGCTTATGAATAAAGTTGCTTTAAATAGTCAAGTACGGGTCCTTGTGGCTACAAGTTTTTATGTTTCCTGAGCAAAGAATTAGAAGCAGGATTTTTCTGGGTCATATGGACAATATATGTTTATTTTTATGATAAACTTTCAAATGGCTTTCCAAAGTGATGTACCATTTTGCATTCCCATCAGCATTTTATAAGAGTTCCAGTAGCTCCACCTCCTCACCAGCACTTGGTAATGTCAGCTGTTATGACTTGTTTTGTGTTGTTTTTTAATTTAACCATTCTAATAGGTGTGTAGTGGCATTTTGTTATTGTTTGAATTTACACTTCCTTAATTACTGATTATGTTCAGCAACTTTTCATTTGCTTATTTACCACCCATACGTCTTCTTAGGTAAAATGTCTGCTCAACTCTGATATTTTTATAGGGTTGTCTGTTTCCATCTTATTCAGTCTTGAGGATTCTTCATACATCTCACATACTGAATTCACAATGTAAATATTTTCTTTCCATTTCTTTCTTCTTTTCCTAATCTTAATTCTGTCTTTGGAAAAGCAAAATTTTTAAGTTAGATGAAGTCCAATTTATGCACTATTACTTTTAGGTATCCTATTTTGGTGTCATGGCTAAGAAATCTTCTCAAACATAAGTTCACAAAGATTGCCTCCTATGTTGTTTTTTTTTTTCTCCCCTAAATGTTTTATAGTTTTAGATTTTATATCTCATTCTAAAGTATAATTTCAATTAATTTTTGTATATGGTGTGCTGTGTGACTTGAGATTCTTTCCTTTTATTTTTTTGTATATAAATGTTCAACTGTTTCAGCATTTGTTAAAAATACTATTCTTTGTATGTTGAATTGCCTCTGTATTTTCATTGAAAATCAATTGACCATATATGCATTGGGTCTATTTCTGAACTTTCTATTTTGTTGCATAATTTATCTTTTTACTGTTCCCCGATTACTACAATGTATAAGTCTTAAAAATCAGTTACTGTAAGACCTTCAACTTCTTCTTTTTTTAAAACTTTTTATAAAATTAGGTTTGTATTTTCTAATTATTTTGCCTTTCCATTTAAATTTTAGAGTCATTTTGTTGATTCCTAAAAAAAAAATAAAAACCCTATAAATGTTTTTATTGAGATTCTATTTAATCTATAGATTAATTTTGGGAGAATTAGCATCTTAACAATATTAGCCTTCCAATACATGAACATGGGATACCCTTGTATTTATTTAGATCTTCTTTGATGTCTTTCTATTTTATAATTTTAAGCATAAAACCCAACTACATACCTTGTTAGGTTTATATATTGTTTTTTCAGGCTTTTTGTTGCTTATGGAAATGGTACTTGTTTTGTTGGTATTTTCTTGTTGCTATTTTGTTTTGTTTTTAGTTTCAGTTTCCATCTATTAATTGAAAAAATATTTTTGTATGTTGACCTTGTATACTGAAACATCCTAAATGTACTTATTAGTTCCATTAGCATTTTTTGTGAATTCTTTTCAATTTTTTAATGTAGACAACCATGGATTCTAGAAATACCTTCTGTTTTTTGTCTTTAATTAGTGCACTCACTAAGGCTGTCATTGCCATGTTTCATAGGATCCATGAAAGTGACTTTTTTGCCTTGTTCCTGACATTAGGGGGCAAGAATTCAATTTTTCACATACTATGGTTTTTCTTCTTAATCTGTTGATATGGTGAATTACACTGAGTGACTGTTGTATTAAGAACAATTGTTGTATCCCTTGGATAAACCCCAGAGTTGCAAGCCTCTCTGACCTATTATCTAATGCCAAGATAATTTTTTCCATTTCACTATTTTTTAAGAAAAATTTAATCAGAATATTGAAAAGCTAAAGGTGGAGAAGGCAACCCAAATGCCATGTTGAAACCTGTGCAGGGTCACTAGAAATATGCAATAAATGCTCTTGCTACTTTAAAAATTTCTTAGTGAAAACATGTAACTCATGGGGCAGTGAATTTCGTTCAAACTCCTTACATCAGTGACCAGAACAAACTCCTAGCTCTTCAGCCTGTGTAAGTTCTTCCATGGCATCATCTTTGTTCACATCTCCAGCCAGTGTTTTGTTTTATAAATTCTGTGAACCAGCCACAGAATAATTTTAAGAAACCAAACAACTGTAAATTCTTTTATCTTCATGCTTTCCCTATGCCTAGAATATCCCCTGCATGCTCTGTACTCTTTCCTAGTTTATTCTTATTTTTATTGCAAAACTGAGCAATGTTATATCATTCTATGGTGAATATTATCATTTTCTTCTAGTATGAGTAGGAAGTCCTACTCTGTATTTACATAGTAATAAATACCCTGTATTATGTACATAGTGTTAAATATTCTGTATCACAGACACTTTTTGCTTTTTGTGTGCTTATGTGTGCCATTAAACTATAAGCCTTTTGAGAAAAAAATTTTTAAAAAGGAAAAAAAGAAAAGAAACTAGTCTAATTCATTTTATCTTCCTCAGGATCTAGCACAATGTCAAGCACAAGCACAATGCTTAAAAAAAAAAAAATTGAGGAATGAATGACTGATTGTATTGACTAATCCAGGTGTGATTAAGTTTCACTAGTAGGAAGTTCCTCAGGGCTGCATATTCTAGCTTATTTAGCTTATTGATTTAAAATATATTCATTCACTCCTGGGATAATTATGAGTTTGGCTTAGAAGAAAATTAAAAAGCATTTGGATAAGGCACTTTTACTAATTATCTAAGACCTGTGAGCTAATGTCAGCTTATCAATTTTGTTTTCCTAGTTGAGAGGGGACAAAATGTCCCTTCCAAAATTATTTTCAATATGAATTCTTTAATAAGTGAAAAGTGACAATCATAATTGTCAAGGTTGAGAAATTTCATTACTGCTTCAAGTGTAGCCTCATATAAATCATTTTCTGATTGGTTATTTTCTGACTAGAAAGTAAAGGAAGGTCTGGACAACCAAATCTAAGAAATCAGACAAATATGGCTCTGATAAACCCAATGATGTCTCTACATATATCTGGCTTGAAAAAACCGATAATTGATTTTTTTCAGACTTTTGTCTGCTTTATTATTCAGGGCTTATCAGTGGCAGAAAGACAGCTCACAAGTTTATTTTCTCTTCAGTATTCTTTACATTTGTAAAGATTCATTAAGCTCACCATCATTCTATATTTATCTGGATTATGCATTCATTTCCAGAAGTAAGTCCTTCTCTATCACCACCATTCTTTGGTAATCTTATGTGAGAAAGTTAAATTATATTATATATACAGAACTGAATCAATATATCATTTTAAGCATTAAATTTTAAAAATATTATTATTTAAATCTTAAATATGTTTATACTAATACTTTCATATTCACACTGGATTAAAAATATTAAATTATTTCTACATTTCTGCTGAAATATTTACCTTTTACCATATATTTTAGAAAGAGACCTGTCTAGTTGTCAGATATTGTTGTACAAGTTAGCCCGGTTCTACAAGCATAAAATTTCTATGAAGGCATAACTGTGTCTTGTTCACACTTATATTACAATGTACTTTGACACATAATATGTATTCAATGGTGTTTGCTGAATGGATGACCAAGTAAACTTTTTGACTTGGCCACAGGAATATTCTGACACCAGAAATATTAATGTGTGCAATTATATCTTTATTATCTTTGACTCTTGTGGCCGTCCCATTCTTGAGTTTTGAGTAGTTCACACCTCCAATTCATCCTTGAATCTCAGTCCATCCTTGATTCTGAACATTATATATTCCTTCACATCATTCCTATAATTCAGTCCAGCTGTGATCCACTCAATGACCCACATCTCATCCTTGAACCCCAGTGTTCTTTAACCCTATTGAGCACCACTAACTCTGGTAGTTGGTAGAGGTCATGGTATTTCAGTGAGTGACCAACTTAATAATTTAAAATACTTTTCTTAAGGATAATAGACAGAACATAGGCTCAGAGGTCATAATATGTGATTTTTCTTCCAAATTCTGACACAAACTAGCTTTATGACATTTTAATGAGACCCTTAATATATTCTGTTTATAGAATGCATATAATAATGCCAACTCTGCCTTCATCAGAGTGTAGTTACCATGATGAAATATGTGACAAACCTGGGTAAACTGTAAAGTGACATTTAAGTTTAACAACATTAAAAAAAAAACCCTCCTGGAACTAATAAGTGGCTATACCAAGGTTGCAAGATAAAAGTTTAATATACAAAATCAACTGCCTTTAATACCAACAATAAACAACTGAAATTTGAAATTAAAAACAAAATACTGTTTACGATAGCAATTAAAAAAATGAAATACTTAGATATGAATCTAACAAAAAATATATAAGAACAATTATCTGAGCATAGATAATAAAATAAAATAATAAATGAAAATTGATGGGAATTGAGAAGCATGTACAAAATCCTAGTCTCAGAAATCAACAGAATTTTTAAAGTGAATTGAAATATTTTCTAGGCTTGATTTTTTAATTTAATTTTTAAAAATGTGTGCTACAGAGCATCTTTTTGTTGAGGATAGTGGCAAGGAGCAGGGTTATGGTAAAAGATCAAATCATATATTTTTCTAGAATAAGATCTGTTTAATTAGCTTTGTAGAACCAACCCAAAGCTCCCAAACAATCAGGAAAAGAGCAACAACTGCAATAATGATAATATGTTCATGGTCACTTAGGACATGCATTTTGATGATGAAAAATCAAAATAAAATCCAGAGCACTCTATTAGGCAACTTGGCCAGAGCCCCTTAATTGTAATTGCCAGTAAACTATTCCATATTTTCAGCAACACCGCTGGATATGTCTGCAGCTACCTTTTAGACATAAATATCACACGTTCTAAAAAGCATAAAATCAGTAGTATCTTTCACTGCCAGCTATATTTTTTCCCTCTGCCAATTGCAATAATAAATTCAGTTGAAATTTCTGCATTGTTCACTTGGTTTGTATAATATTCCTGTTGGTTCAATATAGAAAATGTCAGTTTGTCCACTCAGGTATTTATATAAATTATGTTTTCTTTTTATTAAAATTTTAATGAAAGAAAACCCCACCAATTCCTAGATAAATAAGCCCCACTATTCATCATTCAGTGAATAAAATGTATAACAAAATTTCACCATGAATAATCATCATGGTGATGATTGAGGGAACTTCAAGATTCTAGAAAAATTTTGTTGAGTAGAAACTAGAAATATTTACATTTTAACATTTCAAACAATGTTTTCTTTATAAAGAATGAAGGCTTAAATTTACCTTTGAGGACATACTATTTAATTCTGGGAAAAAGTGCTGCTGATATATATTTTTTCAGTCATACTAATGTAGAACAAGTGCTTAAACATCCTTGGAGTAGATTCATATGCAGCAAAATAACCTGAATAACAGTTGACATAAGATGGGATCATTTTGCAAAATTAGATTGTATTTATTTGAACTAGGTTTCCATACATGTTGTGGCTTTCTTGAGGAGAAATGCCACATTTCTAATTGGACTTAGAATTATCAAATATATTATCATACTTGATGAATAATTCTTATTTGAAGAGGGTTTGTAATTTTGTCCCCTATTTTCCTCTCTTTGAGTATGTATGCTGTCTCTGTGTGTTTCTTTTATCATTGTACTGTGTTTATTGTTCAGAATACATTAATTAGAAATGGTGAGAAGTGCAAGATAAAAATATGAGCTTCTCTGTACTAGGAGACACTGTAGAGAGCAATCAGACTTCATCATTCAGGGTGGGAAAGCTCATTCTCAAAGAGGACCTCTTTGACCACGCTACCTTAATTATGTCTCTTCTGTAATTCTTTATATCACAAAAACTTTTTTATGGGGGGGGATGGTTTTTCCTAAAAATGAACCCTTATTTACTTTTACATTTGTTTTCTGATAGTATTGAAATACAGTCACTAAATTTACACATGCAGATCACCAAGGAGTTCTTCTTTATTCCTATAACTGACCTCATTGTACTCTTGAGATTCTCTCTTTTTGAAAGGAACTTAAAATTGTCAATTAAAGAAAGCCCAGTTTCAAACTTTCAGTCTCGGGTAAACTCAGCTACATATATATAAGAACTAAGTCATGAGAGCCTTGTTTCCTTCCCCTTGAGAAATGGTATAGCTATTGGGAACTAGGCTATTCGTTTTCTAAGCATGGTGCTATATGAAACTAATTGCTCAACATGTTTATTCTTTCCCTAGAGTCTTTTAGCAGTTTGAGGTGGACTCCATGCCTTGGAAAGTATTAGAATACCCAAGTGTATATGTTTATGTGAGGAAGCAAAATGAGGTAATCTGGCCCTTGCCTATAACCACAGGATAAGTTGGGCTTGCAGGTTCAGTAACTGGCCAAATCTAGCCAGAGCAGTAAAATATCTTTCCTCTCCTTTCCTTCTCTTCCATCATCATTGAATATTTGGTGAAATCTTGTGTAAAGTCGCAGCTTTACATGTAAAATCTTATGTCTTTATGTACATTCAGAGTTTGGTTTCTCTACTAGTGTAATGTATTAAGAAGTAAGTTTTGCCCCATGTGGTAATTTATTGTTGAGTACAATGGCAACAACCTGAAGGAAGACATCTATAAAAAGGTCTAGGTCAACTTGACTTAATAAAGAATAAAACTAGAAGGCTGGCTGAGGGTGGATTTGTAGAAGTATGTTAATCCACTAGGGATTCCTAGAAAAACATAAAAAAGTGGGTAGGAGTGATAAACCTTAAAGATCGGTTTCCCTAAGGTAAAAATTCGGTAGAATTTGAACTTGACTTTTTTTCCTTTTGTAATAAGAACAGAAAAGAATGCAAACTTAATGGCTGACGGAGTGTCACTCAGAATTTCTGGATATTTATCCTCTCACAATTGTCATCCTTGATTTTTATATTGAAATATAGATTTAAACTGATTTTAAGTCTTTTTAAAAAATTTTGTGTGAGAGGAGTTCAAGAAAGTGGTGGGGGCTGAATGATATCTGGGACTTTGCTGGTTTAGTATTTCTATGTGTATATTTTGTGGCAAAACATATAACATAAAAATATTATTTTAACTACTTTTAAGTGTACAGTTCATCAATATTGAGTATATTTATATTATTGGGCTACCGTCACCACATCCATCTCTAGAACTTTCTTTATCTTCCCAAATTGAAACTCCATATCCATTAAACAATAACTCCCTATTCCTTCCTCCTCCCAGCCCCTGCCAACTAATCTTCTATCTCTATAAATCTGACTACTGTGGGTACTTTATATAAATGGTTTCATACAGTATTTGTCCTTTATGACTGGCTTATTTCACTTAGAATAATGTTCTTGATGTCCAACCATGTTGTAGCATGTCAGAATTTCCTTCTTTTTTAAGGTTGAATAATACTCCACTATTTGTATATATCACACTTTGTTTATCTATTCACACATCAATGGACATGGATTATTTCCACCTTTTGGCTATTGTGAATTATGCTGCTATAAAGATGGGTGTACAAGTAACTTTTTACGTTTCTCCTTTCAGTACTATTGGATATATACCAAGAACTGGAATTGTTGGATCATATGGCAATTCTGTTTTAAATTTTTTCAGAAACTGCCAAACATTTTCATAGTGGTTGCACTATGTTACATTCCCACCAGCAAAGCACAAAGGTTCCAATTTCTCCACATTTTACCAACACTTGATAATTTCTGGCTCTTTGTTTTTGTTGTGTGTTTTATAATAGCCATCCCAATGGACGTGAAGTGGTATCTCATTGGGGATTTGATTTTCATTTCCCTAATGCTTAGTGATGTTGAATATCTTTTCATGTGCTCATTGGCCATTTGTATATCTTTGGAGAAATATCTATGCAAGTCCTTTGCCCATTTTTTAACCAAGTTGTTTGCTTTTATGTTGCTGAGCTGTAGGAGTTCCTTATATTAATATATTTGGGATATTAACCCCTTATCAGGTATATAATTCACAAATATTTTCTTCCATTTTGTGGGTTGCCTTTTCACTAGGTTCATAGCATTCTTCGATGCACAAAAGGTTTTTAAAAAATTTTAAATAGTCCAATATACCTATTTTTCTTTCTGATGTCTGTGTTTTTGATGTCACATTTAATAAATCATTGACAATTCCAATGTCATGAAGCTTTTTTCCCCTATAAAGATCAAAGGGTTTTATAGTTTTAGGTCTTACACTTAGGTTTAATCTATTTTTGATTTCATTTATTTTTGAGTTAAATATATTATTGTATATGGTGTAAGGGTCCATTCCATCTCTATTTTTTTGTGTATGGATATCCAGTTTTTTCAGCATCATTTGTTGAAAAGACTCTCCTTTCATCTATATGTATTTATAATGAGTTTAAAATGGATATTACAAGAAATGGTAGTACTATAGTACTATCATTTGAAATAGTTTCTAATATATAGTATATTTTGAATAAGGAAGATTTTATGATTGCAGATAATGAAAACAGACTTACATTTGGGGATAGTTTTGCTGCAACAAAATGCATTTGAGTTATTTTTTATGTTATATCCTATTGTTAAGCTTACTTTATATATTTCAAACTAGTATACTATTCAAAGTAGATTACCTTAACTTCCAAATCCAAAAAATCTCAGAATAACATCTAAATGCATATTAGAATATGCTGTGGAAAAAACAAAAACTGATTTAAAATGAATGGCTCTTTTGTGTGTGAAATTTTAGAGCCACAGTTAGATATTTTATTCCTTATTTATAGACTTAACTAAAATGGGTACTTTCTGTTGATTTATGTATGTGAAAATCCCCATAAGTGAGAACACTATTAGTATAGAACACCTAACAGATGCAAAGTCTTCTTTAAGTAGAATATAGTGTATATCTCAAAAATCCAAAATACAACACAAGAATCCAAAACAACAAGGGCTAAAATTTCCACTTTGTTGAAATTACTAAGATAACACATTTTAATTTATACGTACTTGTAACTTGAATAATTTATAAAATCAAGAACTTTTTTTTTTGCAAAGTGGTTTATTCATGTCTTTAAGGCTTAAAGATGTGCTATCATTAACTACTGAATACTATTTAAACTTTCATTAAAGCATACATTTGGAAGCTTAAGGACATGTTTCTCATATCTCAATAACTTTTAAATGGTACCATGACAACATATAATGTCACCATTGAATGCCCTTTAATAGTTTTCACTGAACATTAAGTAAAATTAAGTCTACTGATGGTTTGGCATGTAGTCACTGATTAGCTTGGTTGGACTAAACCTCCTACCTGATAGCAATGATAAATTGTAGATAAAATATGTAAAATATATCATTTTGAAGGCTTTGGGGAGTGACCAATATATTACATTACTATATAAAAAGGTATAGTTTGGTACTGATAGCCATATAAACCCATGGAACAGAATAGAACATCGAGAAATAGACCTCCGGGACTTCCCTGGTGGCACAGTGGTTAAGAATCCACCTGCCAATGAAGGGGACACGGGTTTGAGCCCTGGTCCAGGAAGATCCCACATGCTGTGGAACAGCTAAGCCCATGCGCCACAGCTACTGAGCCTGTGCTCTAGAGCCCACGAGCCACAACTACTGAGCCCACGTGCCATAACTCCTGAAGTCCACATGCCTAGAGCCCGTGCTCTGCAACAAGAGAAGCCACCGCAGTGAGAAGACCCTGCTTGCCACAACTAGAGAAAGCCTGCACGCAGCAATGAAGACCCAATGCAGCCAAAAATAAATTAATTAAGAAAAAAAAAGAAATAGATCTCCATGAGTATGACCAATAATTTTGACAAATATGCACAGAAAAAGGAATGCACAAAGAATAGTCCTTTAATATATGGTGCTGAAATAATTGACCACCATATGTAAAACATGAATATCGATCTATATCTCACACTAATATAAAATTTAACTTAAAATGGATCTAGACTTTGATATACAATATACAATTTAAAAATAAACAATTAGGAAAAATAAATTTTGGGAGAAAATCTTTGTGACCTTCTGTTGGGTTACAAGCCTTATATACAATGCCAATAGGCTAAACCATGAAAGAAAAGAAAAAGCAGAAGTTGACATTTATAAAATTTAAAACTTGCAACACTAATACTACTACCTACAAATCTAGTAAGTTCGTTTGACAATTTCTTTCATATTATAATACGTATACTTTCTACCATAAAACACCCATACCGAGTGTTAGTCTGCTCTCTGAGAAAATGGCAATGATTTCACTCAAATACACCTACATACACAAATATGTACTCATCCAGTATTTCTTCACTTTTACATCATATACAAAGATATATTCACCTACATGAGTATATCCTTGGATATGTTTTGCTGAAGCTTTAAAACAAAGCAATTCTTAGCCTAGGTAGATAAGAGAATTACATCAGGTTGCAATGAACACTTTTCAATAAATTATTTTGCCTTCATGAAATTGATCTTCATGTAGTATTACTATTATCATCTTTCTTCAAAGCTAGAAAATAAATTTACCTTCAGTATGAGGGTTAGTTTATCCAAATTCCTTGGCCTTGTACTTTTTCCCTCTGCAAGCTGACACCAATTTACTTTTACAACAGGTAAATCTGTGAATAATTTCCCTTACTATCTCTCTCCAATATGAAATGACACCCAGGCATTTAGTCATATTATCACTTTTCTTGGAATTCCATTATTTCAACTACTTGGATTAATGTGCATTGTTAAAACCCTATAAGGCAGAAGTTATATTCAAAATATTTAACAAGTGGTACTTGAAAGATATGCTCTAATAAAAATGGACAAAGACCAGAGTACTGGAGCCATGACACAAAAGTTCCTGCTTTCCATGCATTAACATTTTCACTTACAGAACTTGGGAAATTTTAGTTCCAAAGGTAGAACTAGGGCAGCTGGGTGTCAGGTATAGGGTGTAATAAGCGATATTGGGGTAACAACTATTTGGCAAATGTAAACTGAATATTTTGACATTGGATAGAGCTTTGTGAGTATGTTTCGTCTGGAGAGCCTCCCTACTTGACAAAGAAACACATTCTATCTGCTCTGTAAAATCTACTCTCATCACAAAAGCAGGAAGTGCTTTGCCTCTCCTTTCTCATAGAACATAGCATTTGCTACCTCATATACGCATCATTTTATATACTGCCTCATATTGCAGATATTTTTGTAACAGGACCTATAGTCGCACATAGTGGATATAATGACATTGCGAAGAATAAACTCCCCGAGTGCAAGGAAGATGCTTCGTGCATTTTATTTTAACTTCTTATATTCTCAGAATGGAACCTGGAAAAGGGTAGTTAACCAATAAATATTTGTTGATTTAATGAAAACATCTCATTGCTATATTATTTATATATTGACATTACTTTGTGAGAAATTTGATTTTTCCTGTTAAATTTTATGTGTTGGGGTCCTTAATAATTGAAAATGCATTCTTTACTTTTTCCACTTGAATGTTACCCTAGCGCTGCTTATAGAATTACATTTTAGTGTAGATCCATTTGAAAAATGTTTATATGACTTATTTTTTTCTATCAGATAAAATCAGGCAAACTGCTAGTTATCTCACCTTGACATGCTGTGTGAAGTCAAAATTCAAAGCACTGATAAATGTTCAGGAAGCTAAAAGGTCTGTCAACCACAGTAAAAGAAAGTGTTATACTCAAACTCATCTCCATTTTTTCCACAGAAGACTTCCTCTATTTTAATCATTTTAAGTAGGGCAATCAAGAAATAAATATGTTAGGATAAAACAAAGCAGTTCTTCGATCAATATCACCTATAGAATAGAATACAGTATGAGAGACTGCTGTTTGTCAGAAATGAAAGCTACCCTACTATAGCCTATGTTCATATTCTCAAAAGAATTGCTTTTCGAAAAAACTAAATTCCTAAAGAAGTAAGCAAGTGAATCTATTTTGGTTCCTAATTTCTCTTTTCATGATTGTTCGCTTTACTCCTCCCTTTATGCGTCTCTTCATCTAATTTAAATTCTTACACTTACTATGTTAGCATACTGAAATTTATATTCAGATCATTATAGGTGTTCAGTAGAGTTTGGGGCAAAGTGTGACAAATTTTTATGTAACAAAAAGCAAGCAATATTCTGTACAATTATGTGTATATATGTGTGTGTAATGAAAGTACACACTCTAGTTGAGATGCACGTATCTTTATAAAATTTGATTAGCTTTGACAAATATATACTTCTCATTAACCAATAGTCCAAGCACTGTATATTACTTTTTCATGACCAAAGAAAATTCTCTGTGCCACTTCCAGTCAGTCTGACCTTCATATCAAGCACTGCTCTGATTTCTACAACTATAGATTAGATTGTCTGGTCTAGAATTATCATATAAATATTATAATACAGTGTGCACTCTTGTGTATGATTTCCTTTGTTCAGCATAATATTTTGAAGATTCATCCATGTGGCTGAGTGAATCAGACAGTATTCATTATTTTTAGTGCTGAGCAGCATTCCATTTTACAAATATACCAACAATTTTGTCCATTCTTCTGGTGATGAACATTTGAATTATGTTCAAGTTCTGGCTGTTATGAACAAAGTTACTATAATCTTTTCTGTACACATTTTTTAATATATGTATTCATATGTTCATCATTTTTTATTTTATTTTGTATAAAAATACTTGAATGATATTATCAAACAACTTGACAAAACTGATATTTATAGAACATTCCATCTATCAAGAAAAGAATGCTTAGAACATTTATGATGATAAAACATATACTAGGCCATACAACAATTCTCAAAAAAAAAAAAAGACTGAAATCAGTCTAATATATACCAATGGATATAAATTAAAATTTAACTGCTCATAGAAATTTGTGCTACTTCAGATATTTAAAGATTAAAATAACTCATCTCTAAATATATCATCCTCCAAAGAAGAAATCCTAATGGAAATTAGAAAATATTTTAATTGAATGAAATGAAAACACAAGATATCAAAATGTATGGGATACAGCTATAGTCAACCACTGAGGGAAAATTTGGCTTAAAATACATATTTTAGAAACATAAATGTATTGGAAAATAAGAACATTTTAAAATATATAATGTAAGCGTTTGCTAATAAAACTAGAAAAAGAAGAACAAATGAAACCCAAAGCAAGCAGAAGGAAAGAAGATAATAAGTATCAAAGCAGAAATCAATAGGCTAGAAAAGAAACAAAAAAAATATAGAAAAATCAATAAAATCTAAGGTTGGCTCTTTAAAAAGAACAAGGACATTGATAAATCTTTAGCTCGACTGACCAAAAAAAAAAAAGAAAAGAAAAAGAAAAGAGAGAGAGAAACAGGATATGCAAATTTACAAACATCAGAAGTAGAAGAGAGCACATCACAAGCAACTCTACATAAATTAAAGAGATTATGATATAATGATATGAACAACATTTCGTTAACAAATGATACAACTAAAATGAAATGGATAAAGTCCAGGAAAGACACAAATTAGCAAGAATGACTCAATATTAATGAAAGAATCATAATAGACCTATAAAAACAAAATGCATTGAATTGGAATTCAGATACATTTTTAATGTAGGAAAAAAACAGCCCCACATGATGTCACTAGTCAGCTCTATCAAATATTTAAAGAACAAGCAATACCAGTCCTACACAAACTCTTTCAGAAAATATAGAATCAGGGAATACTTCCCAACTTATGCTATGAGGTCAACGTTACCCCGATAACAAACCCAGTAAACTTACAGACCTACAAACTCATGAACATAGATGCATGATCCTTAAAAAAATACTAGCAAATCCAATTCAGAAAAAAGAAAAAGAAGGATTACACAACCACGGTCAAGTGCGATATATTTCAGAAATGACACATAAGTTGAACAATCAAAAACCAATTCACATAATATACCATATTAATAGAATAAGGGACTAAACAACATGAGCATCTGAATAGATTCAGAAGAAGCATTTGAAAAAATTCAATATTCACTCACCATAAATTAGGAATTGAGAGAAATGTCCTTAATATGATATAGAACAGATATGAAAACCCTACAGCTAACATATTACTTATCGCTCAAAGACTGAATTATTTTCCCTTAAGCATAACAAACATGTCTGTACTCACCAGTTCTTTTCAGCATTTTACTGTATCATTGCAGTATCTCTGGAAAAGAAATTGAAGATAAGAAAGATAAGATAAAATAAGATAAGAAAGAAAAAATCTATCTTTAATCATAGACCTCTTGCTCTTTTATGTAGAAAGTCCTGTGGGGTCTAGATAATAACTACTAGAACTAATAAATGAATTTAGCAGGATTTAAGGATTCATGACCTATATAAAAATCAGTAGAGGGGCTTCCCTGATGGCGCAGTGGTTAAGAATCCACCTGCCAATGCAGGGGACACGGGTTCAAGCCCTGGTTCGGGAAGATCCCACATGCCACGGAGCAACTAAGCCCGTGCACCACAACTACTGAGCCTGTGCTCTACAGTCTGCAGGCCACAACTACCGAGCCCACGTGCCACAACCACTGAAGCCCGTGTGCCTAGAGCTCATGCTCTGCAACAAGAGAAGCCACCGCAATAAGTCCCTGCACCACAACGAAAAGTAGCCCCCGCTCACCCAACTAGAGAAAGCCCACACGTAGCAAAGAAGATCCAATGCAGTCAAAAATAAATAAATAAAATAAATTTATATAAAATAATCAATAGTGATCAATATGATCAATGTGATCAATCCAAAAATAAAGAAAATAATTCAATTAAAATAGCACCAAAAAGAATAAAATACCAGTAAATAAACTGAACATGAGAAATGCAAGACTGGTACACTAAAATTCTCTAAAACATTGCTGAGAAAAAATAAAGAATCTCTAGCTTAAAAAGGAGACATTTATTGTTAATGCATAGAAAAACTCTATAATTTAAGATGATAATTATCCCCAATCATCTAGAGAGTCAATAAGATTCTTAACTAAATCTAAACAGGGTATTTTTTAATTGAAAATAAAAATCTAATCATAAAATTAACACAGAAATGAAAATGACCAAGATGAAAGAAATTTAGAAGAAGAAAGCTAAATGACTTTCACTGCCTGATTTCAGATATAGTTCAAAACTTAGTATAAAGAACCATAATCCAGAGAGTACAGTCTTAGTGTTAAGAACAGGCATATACAAATCAATGGAGCAGAATCAAAAATCCGGAAATTAATCCTTAGGTTTTTCGTCAATTAATTTTTGAAAATGATGTCAAGGAAATTTAATGGTGAAAGGAAAATCTTCCATAAAACGGTCCTGGGATAACTGGATAACCATGTACAGAAAAAATAAACTTATTCCCTTATCTTAATATATACGCAAAATATTTCTGAAAATAGGAACTTAAATATACAAGATAAAGCTTTAAAATTTCTAAAAGCAACTCTGGATAAAAACTGTGATCATAGGTTGGTCTGGGTTTGCCAGGTGATCTCTGAATACATTTGCATAGAACTATCAGTGCTTTGAAAATTGTTAGAGAATAACTAGTAGATCTAGCTGAATAACAAATGCCAGATAGTAAAATTTCTGAAAAATTAAACTAAGCACAGAACACAACAATGTGCAGTTTCACTTCTCTTGCACATGGGATTAGCTAATACTATGCTCTAATTGCTGGAATACTGAGAAAGTTAAATTGGCAGAAGGAGACTTTCAGATGAGGTAGTTTATTTACATCATACTAGTCTGAAACAGTGAATTTAATTTGGACTATAAAACTGGCAAATGAATGTTTTGTTTATTTGTTTGTTTTGTTTACTATTGTTGAAGTATGGACAAAGGCTATATTTTACTCACCTGCATAATATACATGTTACTATACTTTAGTAATCTGGAATTGTCTTATATAAATTTAGTTTATCTTGACCTTATCAAAGCACATCCTATTTTTTCCTCCTGTACTATAATAAATCAGGATGTATTCAGTAGGCATAAATAAAATACGTTAGGCAGAGTTCAGAGTCATTTTGAGAGACTTTTTTCTAATATCTACATTTTCTGTTTCCATCACTGTAATAATAGACACACAGCATAGGAACTTCACATCATTTCAACTAAAAGGTAATGTGGAGGATGTCTAGCAAGAGATCGTAATACTTTACACTGTAAAATGCTTCATCAAAATTTAATGTTGTAATTCTGGAGGCTACCACTTTTGTCCCAGATGGTGACTGTCACTGTTTACTTTCTTGAGTCCGATTAGAACCCACCTGTGTAGCACACTCTGTTTTATTGAACAAATGTCCAGCTGAAGAATTAGAGCATTCACTCTGGTTTTTGACTTGAATTTCTAAAGTGTTTTTTTCTTTCTCATCAACCCATGGATATATGTTACAATTGCAGTTTTACAGATGAGAAAACTGAGATTTAGACAAAGTAGCTTACAAGAATTAAATTTAATAGCCAGATTAGTGCTGCAGCTGGGCTTATATCAGGGTCTGTTTTATATCAAAATGTGAACCAATATGCAACACTACCCCTTATGAATGGTTATTAAATCCAGATGTATTTTAATGTATAAAATAAAGAAATATTATTGAATTTCACCTTAGAAATCCATTTGGAGAAAAGCATAGGCTCCTCATTTTTGCCTATATTCCTGCAGATATTATGACTTTCCAGTGTTGTCAGGTTCCAATTCCCAAATCCCTCTCAGATATTGGAGTTACTTTTCTTTCTGTTTTTTTCTTTTTTTCAACATCTTTCTTGGAGTATAATTGCTCTACAGTGGTGCATTAGCTTCTGCTGTATAACAAAGTGAATCAGCCATATGTATACACATATCGCTATACACCCTCCCTCTTGCTTCTCCCTCCCACCTTCCCTATCCTACCCCTTTAGGTGGTCACAAAGCACCGAGCTGATCTCCCTGTGCTATGCAGTTGCTTCCCACTAGCTATTTATTTTACATCTGGTGGTGTATATATGTCCATGCCACTCTCTCACCTTGTCCCAGCCCAACCCTCCCCCTCCCCGTGTCATAAAGTCCACTCTCCATGTCTGTGTCTTTATTCCTGTCCTGGCCCTAGGTTCTTCAGAACCATTTTTTCTTTTTTAAGATTCCATATATACGTGTTAGCATACGGTATTAATTTTTCTCTTTCTGACTTACTTCACTCTGCATGATAGACTCTAGGTCCATCCACCTGACGACAAATAATTCAAATTCGTTTCTTATGGCTGAGTAACGTTCCATTGTATATATGTGCCACATCTTGTTTATCCATTCATCTATCGATGGACACTTAGGTTGCTTCCATGTCCTGGCCATTGTAAATAGGGGTGCAATGAACATTGTGGTACATGACTCTTTTTGTATTATGGTTTTCTCAGGGTATATGACCAGTAGTGGGATTGCTAGGTCATATGGTAGTTCTATTTTTACTTTGTAAGGAACCTCCATACTGTTCTCCATAGTGGCTGTATCAATTTACATTCCCACCAACAGTGCAAGAGGGTTCCCTTTTCTCCACACCCTCTCCAGCATTTATTGTTTGTAAACTTTTTGATGATGGCCATTCTGACTGGTGTGAGGTGATACCTCATTGGCCTTTTGATTTGCATTTCTCCAATGATTTGTGATACTGAGCATCCTTTCATGCGTTTGTTGGTAATCTGTATATCTTCTTTGGAGAAATGTCTATTTAGGTCTTCTGCCCATTTTTGGATTGGGTTGTTTGTTTTTTTAATATTGCGTTGCATGAGCTGCTTGTATATTTGGAGATTAATACTTTGTCAGTTGCTTCATTTGAAAATATTTTCTCCCATTCTGAGGGTTGTCTTTTTGTCTTGTTTATGGTTTCCTTTGCTGTGCAAAAGCTTTTAAGTTTCATTAGGTCCCATTTGTTTATTTTTGTTTTTATTTCCATTTCTCTAGGAGGTGGGTCAAAAAGGATCTTGCTGTGATTTATGTCATAGACTGTTCTGCCTATGTTTTCCTCTAAGAGTTTTATAGTGTCTGCCTTACATTTAGGTCTTTAATAATCCATTTTGAGTTTATTTTTGTGTATGGTGTTAGGAAGTGTTCTAATTTCACTCTTTTACATGTAGCTGTCCTGTTTTCCCAGCACCACTTATTGAAGAGGCTGTCTTTTCTCCATTGTATATTCTTGCCTCCTTTATCAAAGATAAGGTTACCATATATATGTGGGTTCATCTCTGGGCTTTCTATCCTGTTCCATTGATCTATATTTCTGTTTTTGTGCCAGTACCATACTGTCTTGATTACTGTAGCTTTGTAGTATAGTCTGAAGTCAGGGAGCCTGATTCCTCCAGCTCCATTTTTCTTTCTCAAGGTTACTTTGGCTATTCGGGGTCTTTTGTGTTTCCATATAAATTGTGAAACTTTTTGTTCTAGTTTTGTGAAAAATGCCATTGGTAGTTTGATAGGGATTGCACTGAATCTGTAAATTGCTTTGGGTAGTATAGTCATTTTCACAATGTTGATTCTTCCAATCCAAGAACATGGTATATCTCTCCATCTGTTTGTATCATCTTTCTTTCATCAGTGTCTTATAGTTTTCTGCATACAGGTCTTTTGTCTCCTTAGGTAGGTTTATTCCTAGGTATTTTATTCCCTTTGTTGCAGTGGTAAATGGGAGTGTTTCCTTAATTTCCCTTTTAGATCTTTCATCATTAGTGTATAAGAATGGAAGAGACTTCTGTGCATTAATTTTGTATCCTGCTACTTTATCAAATTCATTGATTAGCTCTGATAGTTTTCTGGTAGCATATTTAGGACTCTCTATGTATAGTATCATGTCATCTGCAAACAGTGACAGCTTTACTTCTTCTTTTCTGATTTGGATTCCTTTTATTTCTTTTTCTTCTCTGATTGCTGTGGCTAACACTTCCAAAACTATGTTGAATAATAGTGGTGAGAGTGGGCAACCTTGTCTTCTTCCTGATCTTAGTGGAAATGGTTTCAGTTTTTCACCATTGAGAACGATGTTGGCTGTGGGTTTGTCATATATGGCCTTTATTATGTTGAGGTAAGTTCCCTCTATACCTACTTTCTGAAGGGTTTTTATCATAAACGGGTGTTGAATTCTGTCAAAAGCTTTTTCTGCATCTATTGAGTTGATCATATGGTTTTTCTCCTTCAATTTGTTAATATGGTTTATCACATTGATTGATTTGCATATACTGAAGAATCATTGTACTCCTGGGATTAGCCCCACTTGATCCGGGTGTATGATCCTTTTAATGTGTTGTTGGATTCTGTTTGCTAGTATTTTGTTGAGGATTTTTGCATCTATGTTCATCAGTGATATTGATCTCTATTTTTCTTTTTTTGTGACATCTTTGTGTGGTTTTGGTATCAGGGTGATGGTGGCCTCGTAGAATGAGTTTGGTAGTGTTCCTCCCTCTGCTATATTTTGGAAGTGTTTGAGAAGGATAGGTGTTAAGTCTTCTCTAAATGTTTGATAGAATTCCCCTGTGAAGCCATCTGGTCCTGGGCTTTTGTTTGTTGGAAGATTTTTAATCACAGTTTCAATTTCAGTGCTTGTGATTGGTCTGTTTATATTTTCTATTTCTTCCTGGTTGAGTCTTGGGAGGTTGTGCTTTTCTAAGAATTTGCTCATTTCTTCCAGGTTGTCCATTTTATTGGCATATACTTGTTTGTAGTAATCTCTCATGATCCTTTGTATTTCTGCACTGTCAGTTGTTACTTCTCCTTTTTCATTTTTAATTCTATTGATTTGACTCTTCTCCCTTTTTTTCTTGATGAGTCTGGCTAATGGTTTATCAATTTTGTTTATTTTCTCAAAGAACCAGCTTTCAGTTTATTTACCTTTGCTATCATTTCCTTCATTTCTTTTTCATTTATTTCTGATCTGATCTTTATAATTTCTTTCCTTCTGCTAATATTGGGGTTTTTTTGTTCTTCTTTCTCTAATTGCTTTAGGTGTAAAGTTAGGTTGTTTATTTGAGGTGTCTCTTGTTTCTTGAGGTAGGCTTGTATTGCTATAAACTTCCTTCTTAGAATTGCTTTTGCTGCATCCCATAGGTTTTGGGTCATCATGTTTTCACTGTCATTTGTCTCCAAGTATTTTTTGATTTCCTCTTTGATTTCTTCAGTGATCTCTTGGTTATTTAGTAGTGTATTGTTTCACCTCCAATGCGTTTGTATTTTTTACAGTTTTTTTTTTTTCTGTAATTGATATCTAGTCTTATAGTGTTGTGGTCAGAAAAAGATATTTGATACGATTTCAATTTTCTTAAGTTTACCAAGGCTTGATTTGTGACCCAAGATGTGATCTATCTTGGAGAATGTTCCATGAGCATTTGAGAAGAAAGTGTATTCTGTTGCTTTTGAATGTCCTATAAATATCAATTAAGTCCATCTTGTTTAATGTGTCATTTAAGGCTTGTGTGTCCTTATTTATTTTCATTTTGGATGATCTGTCCATTGGTGAAAATGGGGTGTTAAAGTCCCCTACTATTATTGTGTTAATGTTGATTTCCCCTTTTATGGCTCTTAGCATTTGCCTTATGTATTGAGGTGCTCCTATGTTGGGTGCATAAATATTTACAATTGTTATATATTCTTCTTAGATTGATCCCTTGATCATTATGTAGTGTCCTTCTTTGTCTCTTGTAATAGTCTCTATTTTAAAGTCTATTTTGTCTGATATGAGAATTGCTACTCCAGCTTTCTTTTGATTTCCATTTGCATGGAATATCTTTTTCCAACCCCTCACTTTCAGTCTGTATGTGTCCCTAGGTCTGAAGTGAGTCTCTTGTGGAGAGCATATATATGGGTCTTGTTTTTGTATCCATTCAGCCAGTCTATGTCTTTTGGTTGGAGCATTTAATCCTTTTACATTTAAGGTAGTTATTGATATGTATGTTCCTATTACCATCTTCTTAACTGTTTTGGGTTTGTTATTGTACGTCTTTTCCTTCTCTTGTGTTTCTTGCCTAGAGAAGTTCCTTTAGCATTTGTTGTAGAGCTGGTTTGGTGGTGCTGAAATCTCTTAGTCTTTGTTTGTCTCTAAAGGTTTTAATTTCTCTATCGAATCTGAATGAGATCCTTGCTGGGTACAGTAATCTTGGTTGTAGGTTTTTCCCTTTCATCACTTTAAATATGTCCTATCACTCCCTTTTGGCTTGCATAGTTTCTGCTGAAAGATCAGCTGTTAACCTTGTATGTTAATAATATACAAGGGGGTTCCCTTGTATGTCATTTGTTGCTTTCCCCTTTCTGCTTTTAATATTTTTTCTTTGTATTTAATTTTTGATAGTTTGATTAATATGTGTCTTGGCTTGTTTCTCCTTGGATGTTCCTCTATGGGACTCTCTGTGCTTCCTGGACTTGATTGACTATTTACTTTTCCATATTAGGGAAGTTTTCAACTATAATCTCTTCAAATATTTTCTCAGTCCCTTTCTTTTTCTCTTCTTCTGGGACCCCTATAATTCGAATGTTGTCCCAGAGGTCTCTGTGACTGTCCTCAATTCTTTTCATTCTTTTTTCTTTATTCTGCTCTGCAGTAGTTATTTCCACTATTTTATCTTCCAGGTCACTTATCTGTTCTTTGCCTCCATTATTCTGCTATTGATTCCTTCTAGAGAAATTTTAATTTCATTTATTGTGTTGTTCATCATTGTATGTTTGTTGTTTAGTTCTTCTAGGTCCTTGTTAAACGTTTCTTGTATTTTCGCCATTCTATTTACAAGATTTTGGATCTCCTATACTATCATTACTCTGAATTCTTTTTCAGGTAGACTACCTATTTCTTCTTCATTTGTTTGGTCTGGTGGGTTTTTATCTTGCTCCTTCATCTGTTGTGTATTTCTCTGTCTTCTCATTTTGCTTAACTTACTGTGTTTGGGGTCTCCGTTTTGCAGGCTGCAGGTTCGTGGTTACTATTGTTTTTGTGCCTGCCCCCAGTGGGTAAGGTTTGTTCCATGGGTTGTATAGGCTTCCTTGTGGAGGGGACTGGTGCCTGTGTTCTGGTGGATGAGGTTGGATCTTGTCTTTCTGGTTGCAGGGCCATGTCTGGTGGTGTGTTTTAGGGTGTCTGTGAACTTAGTATGATTTTAGGCAGCCTTTCTGTTAATGGGTGGGGTTGTGTTCCTGTCTTGCTAGTTGTTTGGCATAGGGTGTCCAGCACTGTAGCTTGCTGGTCGTTGAGTGGAGCTGGGTCTTTGCATTGAGACGGAGATCTCTGGGAGAGCTCTTGCCAGTTGACATTACGTGGGGCCAGGAGGTCTCTGGTGGACCAATGTCCTGAATTTGGCTCTCCCACCACAGAGGCTCAGGCCTGACAGCTGGCCAGAGCACAAAGACCCTGTCAGCCACACAGCTGGAGAAGATGGGCTCTGAGTTGGTTGTCAGCCACTGCCCTGTTGTAGCTCTGTCTCATCTGTCTCCAAAGGTCTCCCAGATACATTGGGTCCTTCCACCATTCCTCACAACTTGCACATGCCAGTCTGGGATTTGTAGATGTCCTCCCGATACTCTTCGTTGAAATACCTTACATTCCTGGTGGTGAAAGATATGCTAAAAGTGTTGGTTCTCTTCAGTTCAGAGACTGGGACAGTCTGAGTCTTCATGTGGCCAAATCAGGAGCAGCTGGCCAACGGTCCCAAAGTGATAACATGTCAGATTCCAAGAAGGGTTTCTTCAGCGCCTGAGCAGTAGTCCCAAGCAGCCGCTCTGCTCAGCTGCAGCACTTTGACCGGGGAACTCGGTGGGATCCTCAAACGAGGATTTCTGGCAGGCCTAGAGCCTGACATGCCCACCCAGGCAAGGAGCTGCGGAGAGCGTCTCCTGGCCACGTCTCACCAGAGGAGTGGACACCTGGAAGCTGTGCAGCCAACAGCACAGGAGCTGAGAGGTGAGTGGGAGGGGCTAACAGCCTCCCGATAAAAGCCGGAACTGCGTGGAGGGTTCCCATGCTACTGCCCAGGTAGGGGGAATTAATTCAGAGTTGAGGCTGAGGGTAGTTCCCGGCCCACCCTGCCTGGAAAGCCTGGTGTTACCCCACCTGGTCCTGCTGGAGTTACTTTTCAATTATTTTTTTTCCCACCCCAATTGGTCAAGAAAAGACCTTAATATTTTAGGTATTCAGCTGCTAACATTTCTGGATTTTTTCCATTTTTTTATTAGGTTGCCCATTTATAATGTTTTCCAGAGTCCCTCTGAAGGTGCTTGTTGGCCTAAAAGCCAAAGATTTATAAATTAGTTTATTTCATGTTAAAATTTAATATTGATAAGAATATTGTTTAAGCAAAGTTATCCAGAAAGAACATAGTTGACATTTTGATAAATTAGATCCTAAAATCTACTTTCAATATAAGAACAACAACAACAAATATTTACTCAATTCCCACATCTAATATCATGAGCAATCCTGGAGGAAGGAAAAAAAAAACTCCTTGCAGATGTCAAAATACAAGATATAGAATTATAAGACAACATTTAGTGGTTCACCTGGTTCCTCTTCTGGCCCATGAAGAAAAGCCTAAAATAAGTTGAATGAAATATTGGCAATTATTTTAGTAACAACTTTTGATATCACCAATTGAAGCCCAACCTTCAATATATCAATTCTACATTTTATTCTAACTCAGAAATTTTTACTGGCAAGATGCATGAGTTGCTTTCACAGCCTTGGATAGTTGAACCCAAAGGGGGGCAGTTGAGCAAATATTTTAAGCTTAAAAACTAATTCAGGCTTAATGTTTTTAACATGTAACTGATGGCTCTTCTCTTACTGTGAAATTATGTCAGTTATTACATAATACATTTGGCAGCCAAAATTTAGTTTTGAAATTAAAACACATGTGTTTGTTATGTGATAATGATCCTAAACAATGGAAACTTGGCAACAATCATAGAAAGGTAGGAGACAGTAGTGAGGGAAGGAATTTATGTGCCAACAATTATGAATGGATACCAATATTTGGTAGTTTTCTACTTGCCAGAATAAACAATGAGAGATAACAATTTGCTATTGATGTTAAGAATGGCATTAATCATTTTTTAAAAAGTCACAAAGCATCAAAAGATTAGCTTTCTAATCAACACTTAATGGGGACATTCCATATTTTATTTACTCTATAAAGAGAATTACAAAGTGAAAGTAGAGAACAAATTAAAGCACTAATTGGATAATTTACTAATTTAGTTCAGAACATGCTAAATATGTAAGAAGTCTCATAGGGTCTAGATTGATTGTAACAAAGAAAAGAAAAAAAAAGAATAAGTGTTGGAGACAATTAACTAAACTTTATGATCCTCTCACCTTTCTCCTCTTCCAAAAAGACACCATAGATCACACACATTTAAAATTTTGTAGATATAGTCAAATTACTCACCAAGAAAGCTTAACAAATTTATAGCACCACAAAGACTGTGCAAGTGTTCATTTTCCTCCAAACCCTCACTAACATTTGATATAACCAAACTAATTTTTGCCAATATAGTAAATAAAATATGATGTTGTTAAACTGTTTTAATTCATGCTACCTTTATTACTTTGAGCTACAGGAGCATATTAAACATTTATTGACCAATTGTATTTCTTCTTCTGGGAACACTATGTTCATATAATTATTAGTAAATTTCATATTGATCATATACATCTAAATTAAAAAAAATATTTTAGCATTTTCTTAGATTTAGTATTGTGTTAAATTACAAAAAAGTGAGAGAAAACAAATTATCAATATCAGATATGGATTTTGTTAGATGTTAAATAAAATCAATGTTCTATAGCCACTACATATATGATTAGGGACTATTAAATTCTACAGCTTAAATAAGATGAGCAAAGTGCTTGAAAACACAACTTACTAAAGTGAAACAAGATGAAATAGAAAATCTAAATAGCTTCTGTGATATAAACAGAGATGTGCTGTCCAGACTGATTTTTTTCAAAGATTCATTTTTTGCAGCAGCAGCAGCTGCTAAAAGTAATGTCACCCAACAACCTTCAATCTTCAGCTCCTTTAATAGTTGTTTCAGCTTCAGAGAGCCATTCCACTCAAGGCTGAGCCCTTGCCCAGAAGGCCCTTATCCAATGATCAATTATCAGGGGGTTGGTGGGAATGGCTCTGCCATTCTGGCCTAATATGGGACAACTCTAATAAGCTATTTTAATTCCAGAACTTTCTGTGTGTAAGCTGAGGTTGAGGTCAGGTCTTCACTTCTCTACCCAAACTTTTTTTCTGTTTGTTTGTTTTATTTTTTCCTGCTCCCTTCCACAGGAATTGATACTAAGGGCTCTCACAAATAAACTCTCTACACAGTAAGTCTATTTAAGAGTCTGCTTTCCAGATGCCATGCCCTTGTATGTATTAAGAAAATTTTATTTATAATTATTTTAAAGAATCTCCCTATGATGAAAATTTCAGGTGTAGATGGTTTTACATGTAAATTCTGTCATGCGATTAAAAAAGAAATCACACCAATCTGATGCAAACTCTTCAAGAAAATAGAGGGGTAGAAAATATTATGAGGCCAGCACAAATGCAGCACCAAAAACTGACAAAATTCTAAAAAAAAATTAAAGACTAATATTCTTATTGAAAATATATTTCTTAATCAAGTATAAGCAAGTCAAATCTATCTATATATACTTGACAATACATTCTAAACAAAGTAGCCTTTCTACTAGTAATATGAGATTGGTTTATCATTTGAAAATCAATTAATAAAATTCATTGAATTAATGAATGGAGAAAAAAATATAATCATCAGATGCCTAAAACATATTTCAGAAAATTCAACAATGATGAAGAACTTATATCCCATTACCTTAAGAGTTATTATAGAAATACAGTTTTAAAACTGTATGTGTAGTGACATAATTATAGAAAATTAGAAGAATGAGAGAAAATAGAGGACCCAAACATAGGCTCACACGTCTTCAATTTTTAATGTTTTAACTGATCCAAAGCAACCCTATGAGCAAAGGAAAGTACTTTCAACTAATGATGCTACAAAAGCTTGATATTTATATGGACAAAAAAAATGATACATGTTGTGTATTTCATACCATACCTAAAAAACAATTTGAGATACATCACCAGCCTACATTATAAAAGTTAAAACTATAAAGTCTCTAGAAGAAATTGGTAACTGTCTTTGTGACATGAGTGTAGGCAACATTTTCTTAAATAATTCACAGATAGCAATAACCACAAATTTTTTAAATACTTAATTACATTTAATCAGAAATTTAAAATTGTGTTCATTAAGATGTAAAATTAATAAAATTAATAGAGAAGCCAAATATAAGAGAAAATATTAACAATACATATATCTACCAAAAGTATTGTATCTGGGACATAAAGAGAACTCACAATTCAATGATAAAAGATAAACTATCCAGTAAAAAGAGAGGTAATGGAATTGAACAAGCACTTCACAGAGAAAGTTATGTAGATTGTCAATAAGCACATGGAAAAGTGTTTAATATCATGTCTCATCAGAGAAATGCAGATTAAACTATTAATACGATGAAATGCCGTTACACCTGTACTAGAACAACTTAAACTAAAAATTACAATACCAAATGTGGAACACGGCTGCTCAATAGTACATTCTATAATGATAAAAATGTGCTGCCTAATAGAGTAGCCACTAGCCACCTGTGGCCATTCAGCACTTGAAATGCGTCTAGTTTGACTGCAGAACTAAATATTATTTAATTACAATCAATTTAAATTTAATAGCCATGGGTAGAACCTGGAGCAGTTATAGTTCTTATACATTGTATATGAGAATGAGAAACTGTACAACCACTTTGGTAAATGTCTGATAGGCTCTTATAAAAGCCTACTAGACATTTACTCAACATCACTGTAAATGTTAATTTTACAAGATGACCAAAAATACTTGTACAAGAATACCTGTATCAGCTTCATATATAATAACCCAAACTGGAAAAAAACCCAAATGCCCATGAAGTAGGAAATGGCTAAATGACTTTGGTATATTCATACAACGGCATACTACTCATTAAGTACAAGCTATAAAGAAAAGTATAGACAAATCTCAAAAATATTATGCTTAGTAAAAGAAAATTTATAGAACTATAGAACATACATTTTATATGATCCCATTTATATGAATTTCTAGAATAAACAAAATTAATACAGTGAAAAAGTTAAACAGGTTGTCTTTAGGAGTTAGAGAAAGGGGTTTACTGAAAAATGGTGTGAGGGAACTCTTTGAGGTGGGGGTAAGTTTCTGAACCTTGACAGATTTTGGAGTTGGGTAAAGATATACATATTTCCAGGACTCATCCTATTATACACTTAAGAGTTAGATATTTCATTGTATATAAACTTTACCCCAAATGAAACAAAAAAGGAATCTTAAACAAATATAGAGCACTAGTTAATGATATGTATGTAGAAGTATTTTGGTGGAAGTTTACTGTTACTTGCAGTTTGTTTTAAGAGCATATAAAGATGAATTGATAAATGAATAAAGAGATAGATAGGATAAAGCAAGTATAATAATTGTTAATTATAAAATCTAGGTGTAGGTATATGAATGTTCAGTATAAAATTCTTTCAGTTTTTGTGAATACTTGAAAATTTTCATAATGAAATGCCAAAAATATTAAGCCCAAGTGATATATATACATATATTTATAAAATATATTTTTCTCATAATTATATTCTGAAAATTTTACATTTCTTATCACTCTAGAACCAAAATTGTCTCCTAATCTGTAAAACAATTTTTGAATTAAGTTTTTTCTAAGGACTTTTCCCCCAAATAATTACTTGAAGATATCAAGACCCTAGACTGTGACACCTTTTATTAGTCTTTAGTTTGATCTATGGCAGAAAATACAATATGAAGAGTATATTTCTACAGTGGGCTGAGGCAGTAACTAAACTGAGGTTGCATAAAGTTTATCAGATACTTAGATTAACATTACGGATTATCAAAGTAGATGAAATTCTGGTGGATGTTTGACCACCTCCAATTATTTCAATTCATAAAATATAAAATTATGTATTTTTTAAAAATGCAGGCAATTAATACAAATGCTTCAAAAGAGGTAAGTTTTAAGAGGATAAATACTAGATTTTTCTTGCTTGAAAGTTGTAGAGTCAAAGTAGTTGTAGATTCTTTATGATAAAATAATTTACTGGAAAAAAGTAAGGTGTACTTACTACTTACACTAGCTGGGGATACTATATTCAATAGATAATTTAAAGACATTGAGAGATATATAAATAAAAGCAAATAAACAAAAACTCAGAGCTCATTAAGGAAAAAAAATGATTGATTGAACTTAATTCACTTTATTCAAAGAAGTAAATTACCACTGCCAATGGATATTTTAACAGCCTTGATATGGAGTGACTTTTATAGAAAATATAACTTTACTATATCATGTTAAGTGGTTGGTGTAGCCTTCTGCAATATAAGTGAAAGCACCATAAATCAGATATAGAATGTTTAATTTGTCAAGGGTCTCAGAATCCCTAGAATAAAACATTGCTGTGTCATATTTTCAAAGCTCTCTATCCATTTACGTAGCTAAGTTTAAAAACTAAAAGCTTTTATCTTTTTTTCTCTTTTGGTGAAATCATTGGGTCATGGTGCACAGTGTAATGCAAGATATTTCCAAGTACAACAGGTTTAGACAGTAAATGTCAGTATCTTATTATACTTATTCTGCACAAAGCATGAATTATTAATGGTGTACCACTAATTACACTAATTATATATTTACATATATTTACATGTGTACATGTATATATTACATTTATATAATTACAATGATTATTATATTTGTAAATATAAAGTGGATTCTTTGTGGGGAAGATATATTTTCTAGAGAAGAATAAACATAAATATAAATCGAAAGTTCCAATAATATAGAAGCTTTGACGTATATATACAGTTATAGTCAAGCTATAATCTTAGTTGCTAAGAATTCCTGGAAACTGTATCATAAATTGAAGATAAAATGTCAATCGTTTTTGTATGCAGTTTAGAGACACTATATAGTATAACTTTGTAAAAGGGATGCTAAATGTGTCATTATTTTCAGATGATTATCTACTGGGAAAGTTAAAGACAATCAATGAAAAATCATTAGACAAAGAAAAAGAGCTCTTCTGGGTAGCCAGTTATAAAATAAATGTTCTACGGTCGTAATAAGAGACTTAATTTTCTTCTTCCCTGAAAATTACCTCCAGACAACAAAGAGAAGAAGAAATAAGAATGTAACTATCATCTATAATCCTAAATTATAAGTATTCTCAAATACAATTTACATCATCTCGATGTGGGAAGAACAGACACTGTGGATTCCTGAACTCAAAGAGCACTGGCAGATCACTTTTCCAAAAGAGGTGATGCAGACTAAGAGGTAAATCCAACTATTTCTTGTTGGCATAATAGGGACGGCAGTTCCAGTTGGTAATAAGACTTTCCTGAACCTCATTTGGCATCATGGAATAGTATACTAAAGGAACGAAGGTGAAAGAATCAGGAAAAAATAAGTCAGATGAAGAATGCTCAACCCCTGCCCCCCCCCCAAAAAGCTGCAACTAAGTTAAGCAAATAAAAAGTGTAACTACACTTATCACTCTGCATTAAGTAACTCAGTAAAGAAACACTTATTTCAGTACTGAGGAAAAGAGCATAAGGCAACATAAAAAGGTGAAACAAGAGATGGCAGTGTTTGGGAAAAGAAATTAGAGAGAAAGGTAAGTTATCAAAGAAGTGTTCCATACCAGAAGCAGCTTAACGAGAACAAGTAATGCTAAAAACAATGACAAATGTGGAAAAGTGGATTTTATAAAATGGGCAAAATGATTTGGGAAGGATTGTATTGTTAAAAAGCTTATAGAGAAAATAATCGCTGTTAAATGTGATGTTTGATCATCAATATTTCTTAATTAGTGTTTCCGATGAAGAGAATGAGAAAATGGAAAAAGAAAACTATACAAACATATAATTTTTTAAAACCTTCCAGAAAAAAAGTGCTTCAAAATATTGAAAAGTTGTATGATGTCTATGTATAAGTTAACAGAATTATTATCAACAACAAGCTCTATCTTAGTTAAAATCCTGGAGGACAAAGGAAAAGAAATAATCCTTTATCATCTAAACAATCAGGTTGACCATAGGCTTCTGCACAACAACATTGTTCTCTAAGCGACATTAAAATCATGCCTCTAATGTCTTCAGGGGAAGAAAAGTATGATCCAGAAAATAATTAAACTGTAAATATGACACTGGAATGTAAAGACAATATTTTCAAATTAACAAACATTCTTCTAAAAATGGTTTCCAGACAAGGAAGAAATGAATAAGAAAGAAAAAATAATATATAAAAAGAAAAAGAAAAAATAAGCAAGAGTATGTCTGGTGACCAACAAATCTATTTAATAAATAAGGGATTCCATGTTAAGCTTTTGTAAAACTCATAAAACAAAATGTAAATTTTATACACCATGGCAAATAAAAATTCTATAACCAAAGAAGATGGAAGGAAAAGAATAAAAGGGTTCAGAGTAATTTTTCTAATTGTAATTTTTATTTATTTAATTTTCCAAATTTTCTTCAATGAACATGTGAACATACTTTATGCTTTAAATCAGAAATTATAACTTATAAAATAAAGCCAGTTACTGTGAAAGTTCCAAAATTTTACACTATGCAAGCCAGACTACCACAAATTCTGTATTTACACATAAAACTGGAAACCTCTGAGTTAGAGACAAAGAAAACTTATTACTTGCAGCAAAAGAAGCAGACAGAATAACGTAGTGTGGGTTCCCTGAGCCCCAATTCTTACAGTGCGCCTTGGTGAGGAACTGCACACACAGTGAGGGTGATTGACAGGTGAGGAACCCTAAGTTTCATAGACTCTGACCTTATAAAGGGGCTACTGACAAACCCATCCACACCTGCCCATCCTCTTTTCTGGAGAAAGAGAGATTTTTTTTTTTTTTTTTTTTAATTTTTTAACATCTTTATTGGAGTATAATTGCTTTACAATGGTGTGTTAGTTTCTGCTTTATAACAAAGTGAATCAGCTATACATATACATATATCCCCACATCTCCTCCCTCTTGTGTCTCCCTCCCACCCTCCCTATCCCACCCCTCTAGGTGGTCACAAAGCACCGAGCTGTTCTCCCTGTGCTATGCGGCTGCTTCCCACTAGCTACCTGTTTTACATTTGGTAGTGTATATATGTCCATGCCACTCTCTCACTTCATCCCAGCTTACCCTTCCCCCTCCCCGTGTCCTCAAGTCCATTCTCTACATCTGTGTCTTTATTCCTGTCCTGCCCCTAGGTTCTTCAGAGCCTTTTTTTTTTTTTTTTTTTAGATTCCATATATTGTCCCGGAATACAAGCAAAGGTCTCCAGGGAGGGATGTCTGTCTCTAAATCTCTCTAGAGGAAATCATTGTCTTTATCTTAATGGATTCAGAAATGCATATAGATTTTCTGAAGCAGAATTTCCTATGTCTGTCTCTCCAGAGCCTTTATGTCTCCATAAATATTCCTGAAAAGGTAGTTCCAGAGCACATTGTCTCTTAACATCTGGACCTGTAGATATGCCACAGATTCATGGAGAATTGACTCAGGATAATGGTTCAATTTGGGAGGCCATTTTTTTCTTTCCATTGTTATTGCCTTTAAAGAACCATGATTTCTTTTAAAATTAGTGGGTAAACTTTAAATACAATTTTACTGCACTTGCTAGTTGTTTTAATGAAGGAAACTAATGGCAGAAACAGCACCTGGAAACTCCGTTCCATGTCACAGTGCCTATAATTGGGAAAGGATAATCTCTCTGAGCATCCAACTATTTGGAGAAACCTTGCAGTGATCCCCAGGCTTGGCAGGCTGTCCGTCTCTACTATATTCCCAATTGCTGGTCAGTTCTAGAGTAAGTGCCTGAAGCAAATACCTCATTCATGGTATTTCATTCTTCAGGTAATTGATATTACATTCCAGAATTTGTGCTGTGGCTGCCAGGTCTCAGTGAAATGATTAGAAATGACATGAGTCAAGAAGCAGGATCTTGGACCTTCTATATCTCTAGAAACAGGCTTAAGCTTTGCTTCTGCAATCACCTTCAATCAACATTATTCAAATTTCCTACTTTTTCACAATATCCACATGGGCCAAAGAGAAGTATTACATTTTTTGTGTATGTAGTGCTATAAAAAATAATTTGTAACTATAAAAGTAGGAAGAATTCTGACAAAATATATACAAATTATTAATCCAGAGGTAATTTTTGTAGCAGTAGAAACACATATCATGCTTGTTATTTGTAAGATATTCTGCAGATAGTCTGCTATTTGCATATACACTAACCCCTCAACTTATTTTCCAAACCTAATATAACACCAAATTTGTTCTTCCCATTTGAGTGTCCCAGGAAAGGTGGTCCCCAGACCCAAGGGATGAATCAGAGTGCTAAACATGAAACCAAGGGTCTGCACACTTTTTTCTGGAAAGGGTCAGAAAGTAAGTATTTTAGCTTTGCAGGCCAGACTATCTCTGTCATTATTAATCAAATCTGCCACATACAATAGGTAAATGAGTGAGCATGGCTGGGTTCCAGTAAGACTTTATGTATGGATATTGTATTAGCTTTTTGGGGCTGCTTCAACAGATTACCACTCACTGGGTGGTTTAAAACATACATTTATTCTTTCACAGTTCTGGAGGCTAGACCTCTGAATTTAAAGTGCTAGCAAGTCCTGGCTCCTTTGAAGGCTCTTGGGAAGAATCCTTCATTGCCTCTCTCCTAGCTTCTGGTGTTTACTTTGTGGTCCTTGGCATCCTTGCACTTGTGGCCACATCACTCTAATCTCTGCCTCCACCTTCACATTGCTCTCATCCCTCTGTGTGTGTCTGTGTCTCCAAAACTCACTCTTGTTACAAGGAAACCAGTCACTGAATCTAGGACCAACCTTAATTCAGTATGATCTCATCTTAACTAATTACATATGTAAAGACACTATTCCAAATAAGGTTACATTCGTAGTATAGGGGTATAGGGGTTGGGACTTCAACATACCTTCTGGGAGATACAATTCAACCTACAACAAGTAATCAAATTTGAAGTTCTGTAATTTTCAAATATCATGAAATACTATACTTAAATTTTTTTTCATCCCTTTACATTATTAAAACCATTCTTACAGGCTATACAAAAATAGGCAGCAGGTTACATTTGGTCCATGGACCATAGTTTACTGAACCCTGCTCTGGATCAAAGATGGCAATTTCCTTATGAGCGTTTAATTTAAAGAGGAGAATGTGAAACAATCTGGTCAGTTAACTAAGAGAGGAAGAATTCTGAGAAATGGGGCTTTGAGGAAAGTTTTCTTCAGTTTTAAATGGAGCTAGAACAAAAGGCTTTTTTTCCTTCTTATTTTAAGTTTTTGGACAATAATGTATGAGGACATTAGGTGACTCAGGTCAATTTATAGCCTCAAGGAAATAAAGTTGTTGAGAATGGCAGTTTGTTGAGAATGGCAAAGCAACAAGATGGGAAAAAATCTGAATTTGCTGTGGAGCTGCTGACTTTGCCAAAGTAAAACTGCCTACCTTTGGACTTCTTTGTATGAAAAGTCATATAACAAGTAATTATAGAGCACCTGCTATGTAGCAGACACTGTCCTAGTCCCTGAGGTAAGAGGAACAGTGAATGAAGCAGACAGAAAAATTGCTCACTCAAATTTTATATTTGAGTGGAAGAGAGATAAAAAGGAAGGAAGGAAGGAAGGAAAGGAAGGAAGGAAGGAAGGAAGGAAGGAAGGAAAGGAAGGAAGGAAGGAAGGGAGGAAGGAAGAAGGAAGGAAGGAAGGTAGGAAGGAAGGAAGGAAGGAAGGGAGGGAGGGAGGGAGGAAAAAAAGAAAGAAACGGAGGAGGAGAGAGGGAGGCAGGAAGTTAATGCCTCCATCTCAAACTTTATTGTGCTTGGAAATCACCTGGATTAGGGCCTGAGATTTTCACATGCTCCTAAATGATGCTAATTCATATGGTTGGCAGACTACACTTGAAATTGTAAGCACTAGAGAAAGTGTAAGTATTAAGGACTTGGGATCTGAGAGGATGTGTACCACTTCATTATATCATAAAACATCTGTTGCCAATCCAGCAGAACATACAATTTACCGTATGCTTCTTAATATTTCTGTCCTATTAATGTGATCATCAACAGAGGATTATTTGCTCAATTTTATATGAATCTCTTAGAGTTGGTTTTCTCCAAACGCATGAGATTAGCAATCTAAGGTTTGGACTCTGATTCTAAACCTTAACAAAACCTAAAGACATCCATTATATTTTGCCCTTTCTTTTATAATCCATAAAATACTTTTGAAGAACTATACCTCTCCTAATAAATATTTTCAGGTAGTTAAAAATTATCATAAAATTATATGATTGCAAAGGACATAATTTCTGGAAAATTCTATATGGTGAGTGACAATTTTATGTAATATGGTTATATTGCTCTTTTAAGAGTACCTAATAGAATATAAACACCATAGTAATTTGAGGTCTATAATGATTAAAATAAATTAATAAATAATCTCATTTTACAATTGGAAATTTTACATTGTCTATTTCTCTTTGAAATAACTTCAATCCTACATTTCCTACAGAATACTATACTACAAACATGTATTATTCAAAATTGTATTTTTAAAAGTTATTATAATCATAAAACTCTACATTTTAAATTCCCTTTGAATAAAGTTATTACAATTGAGCAAAGAGATGTTTTACCAATTTTCCAAAAAATATATTTAAACAAAATGTAGCACCGTGTAAATGCACTTCTTTAAGAGATGGAATAAATAGAAGGAAGGTATTATGAACCCTGGATAAAAGGAGATTTTTCTGCCATTAATATTTATGATTATCTCTTTGTTATCAGTGCCTTTTTTTTTTTGTATCTGAGCAATGTATTATAATAAATCAGGGCTGATGATCAATACAGCATTTTCTTTTAAAGTAGAGAAGAACAATTGATGAAAGGAGAAATGGGAAAAAGAATATGTTAGTTCTCAGGTAATACGTTTTTAAAAAAAGAGCATGTAGGACACTCAGTTTTAACATCAACAAATAGAGCTTAAAAGTCAGAATTCTCAACCTTACAAAAAAAAAAAAAAAGGTTAAGGAAACAAAAATCAATTATTTTTTTGGAATCCATCATAGAACAGAGGAAAAAAGAGCACAGGAAAAGAATAAATGAAATGAAAATAAAATTATATTTTTTATTCTTAGTTTACTTAAAAATAAATGTTTAAAATAATCATAGTAGCAATGTAGGAGCAATGTATTGGTAATTGTAGTGTACAGAGAAGTGAAATTCATGGCAGCAATGTTATGAGTCACAGTAGGGAAGAATTGGGAATACACTGTCATAAGCTACATGTATCACACATGAAGGAGTATAGTGTTTTTTAATCTAGTTTAGTCAAAAATGAATATTATAGCCTCTAGAGCAAGCACTAATTTCTTTTTTTAGAAGTAAAATGAACATGCTAAGAAAAAAAAGGTAAAATGCAATTCTGTAAATGCTCAATTATAACCAGAGAAAGCAGGAAAAAAGGGGGGGAAAAAAAGAAACAAAGAAAATTACAATGAGCAACAAATAGAAAAGTTATAAACATGGTAGGTATTAATCCAAATATATCAATAAACACTTTAAATGTGAATGACCTAAATACACCAATTGAAAGTCAGGTGTCTGGGTGGATTAAAAAACAAGACCCAACTCTATGTTATTTACAAGAAATCACTTAAGTATTAAAACTCAAATAGGTTAAAAGTAAGAGGATGAAGATAGCTATACAATGTTGACAATAATCAGAAGAAGCCTGGGATAACTATATTAATTTCAGGCAAAACAGACTTCAAAACGAAATTATTATCAAGGCTATAGAGAAACATGTCACAATAATACAGAACTTAATTCTTCAAGAAGACATAATAAGCCGAAATATGTACACAATTAACAGAGCATCAAAAACTGATAGAACTGAAAGGTGATACAGACAAATTCACTATCATACTTATAGACAACTACACAATCTTTAAGTGACTGATATCCAGAGGAGAAAGAAAATCAGAAAGAATATACTGAATGTCAACAGTTCTATTAATCAACTTTATCTAATTCATATTTATAGAATACTTGGTCCAACAACAGCAGAATACACATTCCTCTCAAGAATGTATGGAAAAATCACCAAATAGACCACATTTTGAGCCATAAAACATACTTGAACAAACTTAAAACAACAGAAATCATACTAAGTATGCTTTCAGACCATAATAGAATTAAACTTAAGATAAATAATAGAAAGATAACTTGAGAACCATCTTAGGAAACTACAGAAAGAAGAGCATGTTAAGCATAAAGCAAGCAAAATTAAAAATCATAAAAAGTAGAACACGAATCAGTAAGCAGGAAAAAGTAGAGAAAATTAATGAAACCAAAATCTGGTCTTTGAAAAAATCAATAGAATTAATAAACCTCTAGCCAAGCTAACCAAAGAGAGGAGAGAGAAAGAAAGAGAAGGAAGACACAAATTACCAGTATAATAAATGAAAGAGGGGTCATTAGGACTGCCTCCACAGACATTAAGAAGAATTAAAAACTACTATAAACAACTATGCCTACAATTTTGATAACTTAGATGAAATTGACCAATTCTTTGAAAGTCACAAATTACTAAAACTCATTCAAGGCGAAAAACAGGTAATAATCGCCCTATATCTATGAAATAAATTGAATAGATAATGAATAATATTCTAAAAAAGAAAGATCAGGCCCAGATTATTTCAATGATGAACTCTACCAGACATTTAATAATACAAATTCTCCACAATCTCTTCCAGAAAACAGAAGCTGAGGAAATATTTCCCAACTCATTCTATGAAGCCCACCGTAACCTAATAACAAAACCACATAAAGACATTAAAAGAAAACTACAACCAAATATCTTTCATGAAGATGAAACAATCTTTGAAAAGTATTAGCAAATCAAATTCAGCAAGGCATAATAAGATTATAAATCACAATCTACTTGGATTTATTCTAGGTATTCAGAGCAGGTTTGTTATGGTCTGAATGACTGTGTTCCTTCTGAATTCATATGCTGAAATATTAATGCCCAGTATGATGGTATTAGGAGGTAGAGCCTTTGGGAGTGATTAGGTCATGAGGGCAGAGCCCTCATGAATGAGATTAATGCCCTTATAATAAAAGAGGCTCAAGACAAATACTGTGTTTTTACTTATAAGTGGAATCTAAAAAATAAAACAAGTGAACAAATAGAACAAAACAGAAACAGACTCAAAAATACAGAGAACAAACTAGTGGTTACCAGGGGGGAGAGGGGGTTGGGGGAGGGGCAAAATAGGTGAAGGGGATTAAGAAGTACAAACTACTAGGTGTAAAATAAAGAAATTACAAGGATGTAATATATAGCACAGAAAATATAGTAAATATTTTATAATAATTTTGTATGGAGTATATTCAATAAAAATAACAAATTACTATATATTCCCTTGCTCTGTTAGCTAAGAAAGCCTAAAGGGAATAGCACCCCAGTAGCAACAAGAACACCTAGCACCAAGCCCTTAGTTTCTAATACCATTCTCTAATACAAGGAATCAGGGTTCCTTGAAGAAATCGCTGAATCTAGGTGTGGGGCAAGAAGTATACAAGATGAGTGTGAAGCATCTTGTAGTGCCAATGAATCAGTATTGGACTACAACCCAAAGTACAAAATAAATATCCAGAGAAATCTATAATTATATAAATAAGTTATTAAATAAATAAATGAGACAACAGACAATCTCACATGCAAAGTAATTCCAAATAAATTATATAGAAACTCTGCTCAAGGAAGAGAAGCATAACTCCCCACTCCTTAAATGTTGGCTGAGAATGATAAATTCCTCTAAAGAATACAATATAGAAAATGGGGGAAAAAAGAGGAACTTTAAAGTGAAACCTGATAAGCACTACCTCAGCCAGGTGATCAAGTGCAACAGCAACAGTGATAAATCACATTGCTAGTATATACCTTTGATATGATTTGATGAGAATGGCAGGTTACTTCTGTGTTTTTCCTCCTCAACACCCATAACCCCAGGCTAATCATGAGAAAAATATTGAATAAAACTCAATAGAAGGACATTCTACAAAAAGTACTTGACCAGTACTGTTGAAAACTGTCAAGTTCATCAAAATCAGGGAAGCCTAAGAAACTGTCACAGCGAAGAGGAGCCTAAGGACACATGACTACTAAATGTATTGTGTACCCTGGATGAGATCCTAGAACTGGATAAAAAATAAAAGTGATTTCATAAAGAAAAGATAGCTATAACAGAATGACTACATTTTTTAAGAAATTAATTTGCAAACGTTTCTCCTTTACTTGGAAAAATTACTCAAACCTGTATTTTCCATTGAGAAGTAGCTAAGTATTGTTATATGTACTGGCAAGGTCACAGAAATTCAAGCCAGAAAATACAGATTCTAATTATAGTGCTTTTCCTCTTCTCCAATACTGCCTTCTCTGAAAATCAGTTCCCTTATGTGTCAAAAAAAAAAAAAAAAAAAAAGCAAATCTTAGAAATAAGGCAAAAAGGTGGGTACATATATTTCCTTGCTCTGTTCTTTCAATATCACGAGAGATACAGCTACTCAAGAGCACGTATATGATTTTATGTGCATGTTTTTAGTGAGATTCACTGTTAACTCTGTTTTTTTCTTAGCCTTATTGAGGCATAATTGGCATATACATTGTGTAAGTTAAAGATATCCATGTTGATTTGGTGCACTTACATATTGCAATGTAATTGCCACCATAGCCTTAGCTAATACTTATATCATCACATAATTACCATTTCATTTCTTTCTTGTGGTGAGAACATCTAAGATCTATTCTCTTAGCAATTTTCAAGTATGCAAACCAAGTGCAGGTGCATTAGATCCCCAGAACTTAGTCATATTCTAACTGGAAGTTTGTACCCTTTGAACAACACCTCCCCAAATTCTCCCAGGCCCTGCCCCTGATGTAACCAATGGGTCAAAGAAGAAATCAAAATGGAAATTTAAAAAAAAAATCTCAAAACAAATGAAAATGTTAACTATAGATTAAGTATCCCATACTTAGTAAACTTGCCTGCCAAGTTTGATTTTATTTGTTAAAGAGGCAAAAAGTTGCTGTTCAGTGGATATACCACTTTATGTCCTAGATAGACATTAACCAGTTCTACATTAAATCTAGCAATTATATATATGTATACCTAAGTTTTTAAAATGTTCTTTGGTTATCACACCTTACTGCTTTCTTATTAATTAATGAAATAAATAAAATTTTTGACGTATGTTTATTTTCTACTAGTATGACCGGCATGATATTATTTCTTCTTTATATTTTGACATGTTAGAAAGGATGAATAAAAATTCAAAATTTAGTTTGAAGAAATAAAGATGATTGTATTAGGGTTACTAATTCTAATGCTTTTAGAGATTAGGCAAATAATTGAGTTACTGTCTTAAGTGAAAAATCCATTCATAGGGAGGGAATAGGAAATATGAACCATGGAGATCTGGTGAGAGATGGAAGTATGTATAGGAAATTATCCAGAGGTCATGGGTTATTAAGTGTCGCAAAATCTAAACATTATTTTTCAATTTGTCAACTCTTTCTAATCACACTTGTTATATCATCACCTTAAAATAAAAAAACAAAACAAAACAAAACAAAAAACTAATAAAAAATAAAATCTGAGACCAGAATTAACTCTCAGGCCACCAAATTAAAGTGTGTCTTAGGTGTGTCATTTTTCTACATGAAATTTATAATTATAAGAAATTGCTTCCTCTCTACCAGCAAGATTTATATTAAAAGTGCCTTAATCACATTTTAAAAAATGTTGGGAGAGTCTTGCTTATATCACTTGAACCGTTTCTCTAAATGCAATGTCTGATTTCAGAAGATGATAGTTCTAATATTCTAAACAAAATCCATCACACAGGAAACACTATCTCAAACATGCTGTTAACATTTTATTCACCAAATGTAAGTGTTAGAATGCTACCTAAACACATGCAACAGTGTTGAACAACGTAGTGTTGAAATGTTTCTGATTTCCCTTTCCAGGTTTCTGAGCAGCTGACAGAAGAGGAATACAGTTTACACTTTAAAACCCCTTGGTAATTGAAAATGAGCGCTTTGTTGCTCTTGTCATTGGAGCAAGCAGTTTTGGAGTCATTTGGGGCGTCCCATCAATGCATCTGACAACAAATTGCTGGATGGAAATTCCCAGCAGTGTTACTCCTGAACTTCTCTTTTGTTGTCCTAGGCTGTAGTCAAACTTTCACAGCACTCGACAGGTAGAAACTTGCCCAGTATTGACATTTGCGATGGCATCATTTATTTATATGAAATAAGAAAGAATTTCTCACTTTAAGACTGCTCAGGTAAAATGAGCAAGTCGAATGTTAGAATGTTCTCTTAAATTACGTGGAATGACATTAAGATCATTAAATGCACTGTACTTATAAAAAGAAAAAAAAAGTTGACATATGGTCAACATGCATCTCTGTTCATCTCCTCTGCATACCTCTAAATGCCTTTCAGCATGACCTATGCTGTATGAACACCGGCTTGAAGAGTTGGTCTAGAAACACTGTCTAGAAAAGGGAAATACGTTTTTTTATTTTTAAAAAAGACTTGTATTACTTCCTTTTCAAGTCTTCCAACTGTCTTTGCAGAAATGCTTAGAAAGTTAGCCATTCGATCAGATTAGTAGAGCAACATTTAGCTAAATGGTTTTTAGTTAATGTATTATAGTATTGACTGGAGGCAAATCTCTAGTGGTGTGCTGTCCTATTCTTACCTAGTTCAACATCATTACAAATGGCATTGCTGTAATGCTCATCAAATCCACATATTATACAAAATTGGAAGAAGTAATCAGTTAAACGACTGAAGCAGACACTAACCTATCTTTTAGCTAGAATGATGAGCTGAATTTAACAAGACAAATGCCAAGGAGGCTATACAAATGCAAATGTTTATGTGTATACATATATATGTATTCCACATATACGTATAGAATATTGTAAGGTAGCACACGCAAATGTTAATAGTAGATAATATATTAAGTAGGAGTGAACTAAAATGTAAATAAATTTATGCGACTTTTTCACTTATCAAAATAATCTCGTGGGATAGTTCATTTATATTAATAAATCTAATTTAAGGGTAACTGTATCTGCCATGGACAAGGTAACACGTTGCAATAAAATGTTAAGTATTATTCCATTAAGTTAAAAAGTTTTCCAGAATTAGTTTTGACCATATATCAACTTTTTAATTTTAGTTTTAATACTGTAAGAAACCTCTAGCATGCTACTTCAAGGAAGTTTTTTTTTTGATCAGGATTTTTTTATCTGAAGAAAGACTGGTTACATAATCATTTTTACACTGAATATAAGCAAAAAGAGTGCTAGATGAAGATTGTTAGATTTTTAATTGCCATTCAGTGAAGTGGGTGAGTAGTATGTCTCCCAGAAGAGGTCTTAATTTCTTTACAGTTTATATGAAAATTGTTTAAGCACTTTATCATGAATGCTAATTTCTTCCTGGAAGGATATCGTAAACTATATCATTAAGAAAGAATCTGTTCACAACCATGTTTGGAATAATATTAGAATAATATTTCTTGATTACTTATAATGCTTTCGGGATAATTATCCTCCAATTTGTTATTCATTTCTGTTTTAACTTCTTTCTAACCTTTTAAAAAATTTCCATACATGATTTTTTTGTGTTTTTTTTTTATTTGGGAAAAACTTTCTTCTGCTGATTTGAATATTATATATATATATATATATATATATATACACCTCTGTACTCTATTTATCCCTCTCCACCCCCAATCCCTGGAAATCACTGATTTTTAAAATTGTCTCCACAGTTTTGTGTTTTCCATAAAATCATATAGTTGGAATCATACAGTATGCAGCCTTTCAGAATGCCTCCTTTCACTTAGTAATACACACTTAAGGTTCCTCCATGTCTTTTTATGGCTTGATAGCTCATTTCTTTTAGCACTGAATAATACTCCACTGTCTGGATATACCACAATTTAACTATTCACCTCCTGAAGGACATACTGGTTGCTTCCAAGTTTTGGCAAATTTGCATAACACTTCTGTAAACATATTTGTGTGCAGGTTATTGTGTGGACTTAAGTACTTAAATTTTTGGATAAATATTAAGGAGCATGATTGCTGAATCACTCTGATAAGAGTATGTTTAATTTTTTAAGAAACTGCCCAAAACTTCCAAAGTGTCTGTGCCATTTTGCATTCCCATCAGTACTGTAGGAGAGTTCCTATTGCTCCACATCCCTGTCAGCAGTTGTTGTTGTCAGCTTGCCAGATTTTGGCCATTGCAATAGTCATGTAGTGGTATCTCATAGTTTTAATTTGCATTTCCCTTATGACCTATAATGTGGAGTATCTTTTCATATGACTATTTGCCATGTTTATATCTACTTTGGTGAGGGTCTGATAAAGTCTTTGGTCCATTTTTTAATCAGATTGTTTGTTTTCTTATTGTTGAGTTTTAAGAGTTCTTTGTATATTTTGGATACTGTCCTTGATCAGATGTGTTTTTTGCAATTATTTTCTCCCAGTCTGTGGCCTGTCTTCTCATACTCTTGGCATTGTTTCATCACAGAGCAGAAGTTTCTAATTTTACTGCAGTCCAGCTTATCAATTTTTTCATGGACAAAGCCTTTGGTGTTTTATCTAAAAAGTCATCACCATATCCAAGGTCATGTAGATAGATAATTCTATTTCTATGATCATTTCTGAACCCTTAGTCACTGTGTTAAAATAGCTTAAATTTTATTAAGAATGTAAGTGAATTTTTTTTTCTGGGAGTTTCTTTACTGAATTCTTTCTTTGATTTATATAAGAGTTTATTTTGAATTATAGCATTTACAGAATTCTAGCAGTGTTTGCAGGAATAATTTCTCACATTTACATATTCTTATAAAGAAGATCTTATAGGCAGTGATCTCTTTGACTACTATTTGCTTGTATAATAGCTTGTAAAAGTTTGTTTGATTTTGTTGCATGCCACCCCCTAAATTCTTCTAATCCAGATAAAAGCGGACTAAAGGAATACAAAAGTGTGTACATATTTTGATTTCATAAATAGATATTCCTATTCAGATGCTCAAAAACCTGAGAGAACTGATGAAATGTGAAAGTGTAGGAAGGCAGAGCAGAAATTTCACTGCTATTTTCAAATGCTACAAATGAAATCCACATCGAAGAAAGCAAGTACTACAAAATACAATCCTTAATTATATAAATTATGACTTTCCTCTTAGCTCTACACCGTAGGAAGTGTTAGTGGGAACCTGCCAAAGTAGTCTATATCTATTTGTTCCTAATGTTGTTCTATATATGGAATTGAATGAATCGACCTTTTAAGACCATTGTCAAACTGTCCTCCTCTGCATTATGTCTTAGAGAAATGTCTTGATATTTTTGGCATGTAAATGGCATGCTTCCCTAGCTGTTGGTAGTAAAATGGGTTCTTATCTATTTTATATTTAATTAGTTATGTCAGTAATAATTTTAGGGCTAGCAGTTGTTTTAAAGCTGGACTTTTAAAGAAGTTCTCTCAATCAATTTATTTGTATAAGAAAATGTATTTCTCCTAGAAATCAATCAAAGAAGTAATAGCTAAGTTCACAGCAATATTATAGGCATGATTGTTGGTACTTGCATCTCTTTTTAATCATTCAATTTAGGTCTATAACTGGACTGAAAAAAATATCCAAATTTATAATGCACTCAGGATAATGGAGTTCTCACAGCACTAACCAAACGACTGAAGTAATAGTATAAGTACAGTCATACTTGTAGATGCTTCTCACAAGATAAGGGAATTTGGCTTCATGAAGGGTTCAATTTATTGCTTCTACTTCAAGTTCATGAGGGATTTCTTTATATAGAGTAAGATATATTTGAATTTCATGCACTTTTCATGACATTAAGCAATATATAAAAAGAGGCAACGTTTGGTCTCCTTTACAAATGTATTGTCTTGCATTGCATTAAATTCTCCTTTAAAAGAACTTCTAGGCACCTAGTATTTATTAGTTAAAAAAAGAAGATAGTTTGAAGATTAGGAGCCAAGATGGCAGAGTAGAAGGACGTGCTCTCACTCCCTCTTGTGAGAACACCAGAATCACAACTAGTTGCTGGACAGTCATCGACAGGAAGACACTGGAACTCACCAAAAAAGGTACCCCACATCCAAAGACAAAGGAGAAGCCACAATGAGACGGTAGGAGGGGCACAATCACAGTAAAATCAAATCCCATAACTGCTGGGTGGGTGACTCACAGACTGGAGAACACGTATACCACAGAAGTCCACCCACTGGAGTGAAGGTTCTGAGCTCCATGTCAGGTTCCCAACCCGGGGGTCGGGCAACGGGAGGAGGAATTCCTAGAGAATCAGACTTTGAAGGCTACTGTGATTTGACTGCAGGACTTTGACAGGACTGGGGAAACAGAGACTCCACTCTTGGAGGGCACACACAAAGTAGTGTGCGCATCGGGACCCAGATGAAGGAGCCGTGACCCCAAGGGGAGACTGAACCAGACCTACCTGCTAGTGTTGGAGGGTCTCCTGCAGAGGTGGGCGGTGACTGTGGCTCACCGGGGGACAAGGACACTGGCAGCAGAAGTTCTGGGAAGTACTCCTTGGCGTGAGCCCTCCCAGAGTCCGCCATTAGCCCCTCCAATGAGCCCAGGTAGGCTCCAGTGTTGGGTTGCCTCAGGCCAAACAACCAACAGGGAGGGGAACCCAGCCCCACAAATCAGCAGTCAAGCAGATTAAAGTTTTAGTGAGCTCTGCCCACCAGAGCAACAGTCAGCTCTACCCACCACCAGTCCCTCCTATCAGGAAACTTGCACAAGCCTCTTAGATAGCCTCATCTACCAGAGGGCAGACAGCAGAAGCAAGAAGAACTACAATCCTGCAGCCTGTGGAACAAAAACCACATTCACAGAAAGATAGACAAGATGAAAAGGCAGAGGGCTATGTACCAGGTGAAGGAACAAGATAAAACCCCAGAAAAACAACTAAATGAAGTGGAGATAGGCAACCTTCCAGAAAAGGAATTCAGAATGATGATAGTGAAGATGATCCAGGACCTCGGAAAAAGAATGGAGGCAAAGATCGAGAAGATGCAAGAAATGTTTAACAAAGACCTAGAAGAATTAAAGAACAAACAAACAGAGATGAACAATACAATAACTGAAATGAAAAATACACTAGAAGGAATCAATAGCAGAATAACTGAGGCAGAAGAACGCATAAGTGACCTGGAAGACAGAATGGTGGAATTCACTGCTGCGGAACAGAATAAAGGAAAAAGAATGAAAAGAAATGAAGACAGCCTAAGAGACCTCTGGGACAACATTAAATGCAACAACATTCACATTATAGGGGTCCCAGAAGGAGAAGAGAGAGAGAAAGGACCAGAGAAAATATTTGAAGAGATTATGATCGAAAACTTCCCTAACATGGGAAAGGAAATAGCCACCCAAGCCCAGGATCAGAGAAAGTTTTGTTTCTGCCAAACTACTCCCTGAAATAGTAGAGGGATCTGTAGCATCCAAGGAAAAGGTGAAAGACATTAGATAAATTGATTAGGAAAGTGAAACATAGTAAGGGGAAATATGAAAATTATTTGCCATTTAATTTCCAATTTGTGCAAAATTTTTACCAAGATCAGCGAAACTCTTGGCATAAGAAGCAAATTCATCCCTAAGAGAAGAAATAATTTCTACCCCAATTAATACCGACAAATATGTTATCCGACATAGATGTCAAAATGTTTGATATGGAAGGACATTGTTGCTTTCCTTGACTTCAAGCCCACAAACAAATACTTGCCTTTATCTCTATTCACCTCAGTCAATCCCATACAAAAATTTGTCTAAGTTAATGTAAGGTTTTTTTAAAGAATATTTTACTTACCTTAGAAAAAGAATACTTAAAAGGGGCTATTTTTCATGTTATTCAACACTTTCTTTTCACATCTCACTGAACTGTACACATTCCATATAAAATATATGCCTAAGTGTTCTTTTAATTGTTGGTTACCTTATCTAGTTCTAGTTTCATTAGCTTCAACATTTTATACATTATTTCTTAACTTAAATCTTTCTTGACCTTTAATTACTACATGTCCAAATAAAAAAATAACTCTATTGTACATGTTGAAATTAATTTCTTATAACCTTAGAGTATGTTGGGCTCCTTTAAATTTGGGGATTTGGGGGGATGCATGTGTTCATGCTACTGCTAGATAGAGTTCTCTCTGTAAAAAAACAAAAAACAAGAAATGCTGGCTAATAATATTTCCACACTCCTGGTGAGTTTTGTACTGAAAATATACACTAAGATATGGATAGGCACCATGCTCAAAATAGCTGCTGTGGTTGTAGGAGTTGATTATTTCGGAATCAGTCAGCCTACATTTTTGTACTGGTATGCTCCCACATTATTATGTTGAGAAAATATTATTTTATTGTGCGACAATGATAAAATGAATTAAATAGAATCACTCAAACTCCTTAATGCAGGGTTCATATTAATGCTCAATTAATGTCTATTTTTATACATATTTAAACAAAACTGGTATATTAGGTTAAATTATCAAAAGAAAATCTGGTTCTAATTTTAATGTAATAAGGAATGGCAGACCATTCTCCTACTGCATCATTTTAAGAACTCCACAGATATTGCAAATCATATTTTCAAAGACTTTAAATAGAGCTGTGTAGGAAAACAGAGTTATATGAACCAAAATTTCACAGAGTGAATAGCCTTTCTTTTTTTTTTAAAGATTTTTTTAAATTAATTTATTTCATTTATTTATTTTTGGCTGTGTTGGGTCTCCGTTGCTGCATGTGCGCTTTCTCTAGTTGTGTGTACTCTTCTTTGTGATTTGCAGGCTACTCATTGTGGTGGCTTCTCTTGTTGCGAAGCACGGGCTCTAGGCGCACGGCCTTCAGTAGTTGAAGCACACGGGCTCAGTAGTTGTGGTTCACAGGCTCTAGAGCGCAGGCTCAGTAGTTGTGGCACACGGGCTTAGCTGTTCCGTGGCATGTGGGATGTGGGATCTTCCTGGGCCAGGGCTCGAACCCGTGTCCCCTGCATTGGTAGGCGGATTCTTAACCACTGCACCACCAGGGAAGCCCCTGAAGAGCCTTTCTCATGTGAACAATCTGTCAGGAGCTGTTTCCTTTCCTGGGGTCATTTGCTAGTTTTAGATGTGGGCTATATACGGAACTTGGCCCACAGAGGAAGGCAGAGAGACGTGAGTTGGCACCGCAACTTGGAAACTTAAAAATCTCTAAATGTGAGCCTATTTCCCCATGGTACAATGTACAAATTCTTTTGAAATCTTCTATAGCAAATGTACCATGGCCTCTCCCTAAAGACACTTACCAAATTTGGAAGTGTAGTGAGGTGGAAGACCAATGAGTAAAGGCCCAAATCTCTGAAGGGCTGACTGGGCTAAGGAGAGACGGAGCTGCCAGGCTCTCCATGTGAAGCCCACACTCAGCGAACCAGGAAGAGGGGCAGGCAGAATCTCATCAAACCTGTAACACAGCAGTCTACTGGCCCAATTGCTCATCGAATTTAGATAATCAGCCTCTTCCTCTGTTTATCCAAAGAATAAAGAGCCCTATCTGCTAGAAGATAAAATTATCTAAAATCATGATAGTTCCTGTACACCCAAAGTCTGATATATAATTAAGACTTACTAGTAGGCATGAAAAAGGAGCTATTAAATTAGTGCTCATTAATATGTTAAAGAGGATAGAGGAAAAGATAAAAAAATGGATAAAAAGAGAATTTCAAGTTTTTGAACTCTATAAAATTTTTGATATGTAGAACTCATTGGATGAGTTTAACAGCAGACTGGACACACACAAAAATGTAACTTCAGCTAACTCAAAGACAGGGCACTAAAGAATATTCAGAGTAAAGTACAAAGAGGAAAAAAGAATGGAAGAAATAGAAAAGAACATAAAAGAAACAGTTAAACCCACAACATTAAGAGAATAAAGTAAAAAATTGATATGATTGTCTCAGTATACACAAAACTAAATTTCAAGAAGTTGTTTATTTTTTAAATTTCTGAGGAAATTAAGAAAATAAATAAATTTTCTTAAGGTTCTTGATTTAAGAGCATCAATACCCTCTAGTTAACATTAAACATAATGGTGAAGTTTTAAATACTTTTCCCCTAAGGTTGTAAATAAAACAGGAATTCCATTCTCACTCACTTCAAGTTAACATTGTCCTTGTAGGAGAGGAAAAATGCTCTACCCTTTTTGGCTCTCTGGCTGGACCTAAAAATTGAACTGACATAAAACAGATTATAAGAGAAAAGCAAACAAATTTTACTGAATTACTTACATGTACAAGGGAGCCTCCACAAGACAATGAAAACCCCAAGAAGTGACCAGAACAGGAAGCTTTTACACCTTTTAGTCAAAGAAACAATAAATTTGTGAAGAATTGACAAGATAAAGGAATTTGTTCTAAGAGTAGTAAGTGGTGAGGAAGTAACTGGGAAGATAAGGGTTAGATGAACAATGTTTGTTCATACAATTGTCCCTTGGGATCCATGGGAGATTGTTCTAGGTCCCCTGTAGATACCAAAATCTGCGAATACTCAAGTCTCATAAAAAATGGTGTAGTGTTCGCACATAATCTACCTGTAACCTCCAGTACACTTTAAATCATCTCCAGATTACTTATAATACCTTATACAATGTAAATGGTACATAAATAGTTATAAATACAATATACATGCTATGTAAATAGTTGCTGGTGCTTGTAAAATTTAAGTTTTGCTTTTGGGAATTTTCTGGAATTTTGGGTTTTTTTTGGAATACTTTCCATCTGCAGGTGGTTTAATCCATGAATGCAAAACCCACAGATACAGAGGGCTGACTGTACAGCCTTCTCAACCCTAAATTCTCTGTCTTTTGTGGTAAGAATGTCCTCTATCCTCCTGGTACATGGAGGGCACCTTTCACATGGGAGATTTATCTCCTGCTTTCAGGAAGAGAAAGAAGGGTCAGAGTGTCTTTCTTGCACAGGCTGTTTCTTAAGTACCTTTAATTCAAAATAACCAATATGCCAAAGTGGCATATTTTGGGGTGACGTATTCCAAACTCCACACACTGGAAGTTCTAGCCAGTGCAATAACGCAAATAAAATAAAGACATAAAGAGTTAGCAGAAGGAATTCAAACTGACAATATTCACTGATGACATGATAGTACAACTAGACTATCTACAAACTACTAAAATTCACTTATGAATTTAGCAAGGGTGTTGTTTACAAGCCAATATATAACAATAAATCATATTTCTTTATATTATCAGAAAATAATTGGGAAATGCAATTTTAAAATACTCTGCACTATATACAACACTAAACTGCAACTATTATCTAGAATTCAAACTAATGAAAGTTACATAAGACCTCTACAATGAAAACTACAAAACATCACTGAGAAAAATTAAAGAAAACCTAAATAAATGAAAGGGTATACCATGCTTATACTACACAAGACCCTATATTATTAAGACATCAACTCTCCCAAAATTGTTCCATAGGTATAATATAATGTAATTCCAATAAAAATCCCAGCAGGAACTTTTTGTTGAAATTAACATTTCCTAGAATTTATATGAAAGTGAAAGGCAATCCTGAAGGAAAATAATGCTGGAGAACTTATACTACTTAATATCTAGACATTAAAAAGGCATTGTGTATAAAATAGTAATTATTCATATAGGATAGACATTATAGATCAGTAAAATATACTCACAGTGAGTCCAGAAATAACCCCCCATATAACCAGTCATAATATTTACCAAACGAACAAACAAACACTGTGGTGTAGTGGGCAAAGGATATCACTTTTCAATAAATGATATTGGAGCAATTAGATATGCACAATAAAACAGTATGTCTAGATCCTTTTTCTGAAATTTATATAAAAAAATAATTTGAGATGATGTATAATATATATTCAATTGTAGAATATAAAATTTTAAAAAAACACTTTAAGATGAAAAAAGAACATAGAAGAACATCTTTATGCCCTTGGAGTAAGCAAAGACTTCTTAAACAAGACACAAAATGCAGTAAAGTTTTTTTAAAAGATAATAAATTTTCATTGAAATTAAAAACTTATGTTCATCAGAAGACAATATTAAGGACAAATGCAAGGTAATGCCTGGGAGGAGATACTGGTCATATATATATAAGAAAAGGTACTCATATGTAATATTAAAATAATTAAATAATAATAGAACAGACAACACAATAATGGACAAAATCCTGGATGGGCACTTTGCAATAGAATATTCAAAATAAAAAGGAACATTATCAGTCATGAGAGAAATTCTAATTAATATCACAACACACTTCCACTACACACCTATCAGAATATTTCAAATTAATCTTATGGCATAACAAAGTTCTGAACACCATGAACAACTAAGATTCTCCTGCATTGCCAGTGGGAATGTAAATTGAAATAAGTGCTCTGGATTTCTGTTTGGCAATGTCTACTGGCCTATACTTGTATCTATCCTATACCCAGCAATTTAATTCCTGATCATATACTCTACAAAAAATGGCATCATGCATTCCTGAAAGACAGCGACAAAAGTATCTGCAGCAACATTATTTATAATAACCCCCAATAGGAAAATGTCCAAATAATCTTAAAAATAGATAGGGCTTAAAAACTGTATATCCACGCAGTGGAATATCAAACAGCAATAAGAAAAAACAAACATAAATGTATTTCATAGTAATCATGTAAACTGAGAATGAGAATGCATATCCTAGGACTGGCCCCCATTATATCTTGGAAGCACACAATTTATCTGGTTTTATAGGTTCATGACTGGAGAGTAATTTTGCCTCAAAATGAATCACAGCTTGAGTTTCACCCATACCTGATTTATATGATATTTAGATGAGACTTTGTACTTTAGACTTTAGAATTGATGCTGAAGTGAGTTAAAACCTTTGAGGCTGTTGGGGTGGAATGCATGTATTTTGCACGCAACAAGGACATGAATTTTGAGCGAGGGTGGGGGGGCACAGATTGAATGTTATGAAATGAATGCGTCCCCTCAAAATTCATATGTTGAAGTCCTGACCCCTCACTGTTATAGTATTTAGAGATGGGGTCTTTGGGAGATAATTAAATGTGGGTGAGGTCTTGAGGTTGGGGCCCCCATGATGAGATTAGTGTTCTTATAAGGAAAAAAAAAAGAGAGAGAGAGAGGGAGAGAGAGACTGAAGCTCCTTCTCTCTCTGCCATGAGAGGACACAGTGAGAAGGCGGTCCTCTGCAAGCCAGGAAGAAGGTCCTCTCCGGAACTCAACCACTTAGATCTCAGATTTCCAGCCTCCAGAGTGGTAAGAAATAAATTTCTGTTGTTTAAGCCACTCAGTGTATGGTACTTTGTTATGGCAGCCCAAGCTGGCTAAGACAGGACTCATTCATTTACTCAAATGATATTTACTGAGAACTTATTGATTGCCAAAGCCTATTATAGGCCCTCAGGATACAGAAGTGAACAAATGAAAACGTATCTTTTCAATGCCTTGTCTTCAATCAGCAAAACCCTGAGAGAGAATACAGAATTAAGTATGTAAACTCCCATACTTAGTTGATATCCAAGATCTTACCTTTCACCCTGTGGCTGTTGATTCCACACTTCATATTCAGTATTGAATTTATGTGTGTAAGAAAGTCAATTAGGTAAAAATAGCAGTATTATTAGTATTATATATATTGCATCCACACATGAGGTAAACTATGTCTAAAATAAATAATAAATCTTTTTGTTCTAAATGAGTCCAGAAATTAAGCCATTGATTTTGGGTGTTTACATCCCATAACTCTTTCATAACTCTATTCTTTGCTTTTTTGACATAAAAACATCTTAAATCATTTTCTTATTGGTTATATTCTGTGCTGTTATAGCAGAAGCACATAATCTAATTAAATTTACATTGTTCTATTAGCAAAATATATCTTAAAATTTCACCAATACTCGGGCCAGTCTTTGTTTTTTTTTTTTTAGGGCACTTTTTTTTTTTTTTTTTAAACAACTGAGTTGGGTACTTTATTTATTTATTTATTTGGCTGCACTATGAGGCATGGGGGATCTTCTGCAACCAGGGATTGAACTCGTGCCGCCTGCATTGCCAGCACTGAGTCTTAACCACTGGACCACCAGAGCAGTCCCTCAGGTCAGTCTTTTCAATGTTCCCATCTCCCATATGATTATCTAACTTTGTAGTATGTGTAAGGAATAGTCAACAGTGTTCGACTTCTTAACATCGTCTTCTTCATGGTTGACACATTTAGTCTCCAAACTGCACCAAAGCAAATATGTGCACTTGGTGATTAGCTTAAGACAAAATATTACAACTACTAAAATTGAGTCTAATTGCTAGTTTTCACTTTAACAACTCTGCTATTATAAAGTAGTATGTTTTTCTGCATATTTTAGTCTTAGCTTAATTATGTTAATTGATATTCTTGTGAGAAAATAATAATGATTATTTTGAAAACTTAATATATTGTAGTAATAAATAATTAGTATTAGACACAATGTCATGGGAAGCAGCAATGATTACATGGAAAGAGCAGTGTTGTTGTTGTTGGTTTTTTTTGGCTACACCGTGCAGCTTGCAGGCCCCGGCAGTGAAAGCCCCGAATCCTAACCACTGGACCGCTACGGAATTCCCAAGAGCAATGTTCTTAGAAGCAAAAATTACCTTCTTGAATCTCAGTCTCATCACATGTTATTTTGTTTAATCTACTAAACCTTTTTCTTTTCTTTTTCTTTTTAATTATGGTAAAAAAACACGTAAAATAATACATTGCTAACAATAAGCACAATGTTGTAGCAGATCTCTGGAAATTTTTCATCTGCAAACTCCATATCCATTGAACAATAACTCCCCATCTCCCCCCGACTCCCACCAACCACCATCCAGCTTTTTGTTTCTATGATTTTTATTACTTTAGATGCCTCAAATAAGTACAATCACATAGTATTTGCATGAAATTTCTAAGCAAAGTGTTGAAGGTAGAGCTTGGCTTCTCTTGTCTGCTTATATTAAAATGTGAGAAGAGAGAAGGTGGAAGATGAAATTGTTAAGCAAAAAGGAAGAGAACATAAAACTTTGGAAAACTCAGCCTATCCATATTGCAAAAAAATGAGGACACTAATGTTGTGGCCAAGTGACCTTTTCATAAAGAGATTAGTATGGATGAGCCATCTAAACAGAAGCCAGGAGCTATATTGTTCAAGACAATGGAAGAATGACCCCAAAGATGATTCAGGGGTCACCAGGGCTCCCACTCCCATCACAGGCCCAGAGTGTATGAGCATGGGACACACGGCTGCTTCTACCTAGGTGTCAACAGACAGGGATGCCTGGCAGAGTCGCAGGCATGGCACCACAACCTGAGAAGGCCACAGGCCCTGGCAGAGAACTGCAGCAGGGGCAGGGCCGCAGTAGGAAGCTGTAGCAGGGTTGTCCCACAGAGCCTTGAGCGGGGGGCTTACCACCCCACTGGGCAGAGACCATCAAGCCAAACAAGATTATTCTCAAACCTTAAGGTCTAATGGAATTTTCCTCACTAGGCTTTGGACTTATTTGGGACCTGTCACTTCTTTCTTCTTTCCTCTTTCTCCTTTTTGGAATGGAAATGTTTATCCTGTGCCCGTCTCACTGTTGTATTTTGGAAGCACATAACGTGTTTGGTTTCCCAGGTTCACGGCTAGCGAAGAGTTTGCCTCAGGATGACTCATACTTTGAGTCTCACACATATCTGATTTAGATGATATTTACAAGGGATTATGGACTTAGACTCTAAAGTTAATGCTGGAATGAGTTAAGACTTTTGGGCTACTGGGATGGAATAAATGTATTTTGCATGCAAAAATGACTGAATTTGGGGGTCCTGGAGTAGAATGCAATAGACTGAATGTTTCTCCCCAAAATTTATATATTGAAACCCAATCCCCAATGTGATAGTGTTTGAAGATGGAGTCTTCGGGAGGTGATTAAGTCATGAGGGTGGAGCCCTCAGGACTGGGATTAATACTTATGAAAGAGACCCCAGAGAGCTCCCTTCCCCCATGTTAACACAGTGAGAGGACGGATATCTAACATCTTGTGGTCAAACCCATGTGATGGGGAACTGAAATCTGCTGCCAATAGCCACATCAGTCAAGCTTTCAAATGACTGAAACTCCAGCCAACAGCTTGACTTAACCTCAGGAGAGATGCTGAGCCAGAACCATTGAACTAAACTGTTTTGGGATTTCTGACTTTTAGAAACTGTTATGCAATAAATGTTTCTTGTTTTAAGTTTTTAATTTTGGGTTTAAATTGTTATACAGCACCAAATAACTAATAAAGTGAGTATTTGGAAGCAAATGAAACAACATGTATTTAGACATGGCAAGTATACTAAATAATTGGTACAATAGTATAATTCTTAAATATTGGGATATTTTAATAGTCTTGTGTAGATATAGCCTATGTTAGGTTTCTGGAAATTCTCTCAGTTTAGTTCTAAAATTCATGTACTGCAAGGTCACTTGTCCAAAGCTAATCCCCTACAAACTTGACTTTTAGATGAGAAGTTGGTCTCTTGCAATCCCCAGGGAAAATGGCTAAAACTCAGAGCTTAAGGCAACTGATTCTCAGTCAGTCACAATCCTTAAATTCTAGGCCATGATCATACCAGGGAAGAACTGTAACTTCACCAGAATAAACGCTGATGTGGTCAATCCTGATACTGACTCATCACATTTAAAACTGGAATTGCACATCTTTGGCCTCCCTCTGACTATAGAAGGCAGTCCTTTCTTATAACTCAGCTGGCAGGATGGGAGAGGAACTCAGGCTCTGCCATATTATATATCCTGGACGCTGATAAAGGCAAGGATGAAAGGGAGGGCTGGTACTTCCCTAATTATGCAGTTTAAAAGCTCAGTTGCCAAATGGTTGGGAACATTTTCCCACTGTCTGTGTCTCATCCTGATAGATCTTTGCATAATTGTCTACAAGGCAATGCCCACAGTTCCACTGACTATGAAGCAATAACAGAGACCAGTCTGGGAAAAATAAATAAATAAATAAAATACATATACATATACACATATATATATATATATACATATATATATATATGTATATATATATACATATATATATGAAACACTGTTTACATATTTTGGACAACAGCTAGGGTAGGCTGCAAATGTAAGAATAAAAAAACAAACAAGGTGAGCCCAACATTTACCCCAGCTTTTATATGAGGGAATTTCCATACTATATCACAGGAATGAGGAAGCCAAACAAAGTAATTTGGGAAGGTAAAGACAGCTAGAATATGCAGAGAGATTGGAGCTATATAGAGGAGAAAAAAAAAAAAAAACCCTACAGAAACTGGCATAGGAGATACCATAAATATTTGCATGCATACCAATGTATGCATGCATATAGTGAAAATCCACAAGTCCTAGCAAAGCTGAACTTCAAGAAAAGAAAGACAATCACTGGGTAGCTGCAACCTAATGCATTCCCAAAGCACAAAATGACAGGGAATCATTCAAATTCCCACTGGACACAGTGGTGAGACCAGGATAAATGCAAAGGTCTTTTAATAGCAATGCCCAAAGCATCATACCTTTCTAATGGGCCTGGGATAAAAGCTCCTTTAGACCTACCCTCTCTCATCTCAAAAAGCACCACCATAAAATTAAGCCTCAAAATGACAGATTAAGAAAAAGAAAAAGGTAAGAAAAGAAAAACAAACCACTGATTGAATATGACTTAACTGTCTTCAGAGACAAAACCCAATGCTTGAAAGGAGAAGAGAAAAGCAGTAAAAAAAAAAAAAAAAAGTGAAAATCATAATTGCCAGCCTCCAAAAAAAATTTAGTAGATTTGTAAAGAGGTAGGAACATATTAGCCATGACCATGAGAAAAATCAGCCATTAAAAGCATAAACAGAAATGAAAAAGATGATAAATTAGTAGACAAAGGTATTATAGAAGCTATTATAAATATGCTCAATGCTCAAATATTTAAAGGTAAACAGGAGTATAATGAATATAGTGATGGAAAATATAAAAAATAACAAACTACAACTTTAAAGGTAAAAAATACAATAATTGAGATGGACATTTCCCTGAATTAGATTAAAGTGCATTGGAGACAGAAATCATGGAACTTGATAAAACGACAAGGTAATTCAGTGGGAAAAAATTCTCTAGAACAACTTAATATTCACAAGAAAAATAATTAATCTTGACCTTTATTTTTTACCATACATAAAACTAAGTCCATAGGATTATAAATCTAAATATATAAGTAAAAATTAAACTAAGGGATATTATAGGATTAATCTTTACAATACTAGGATAAGCAAAGATGTCTTAGATAGGACACCAAAAACCACAAATCAGAAAATAAAAGTTGATAAATTGAAATTCATCAAATTCATCAAAAGTTAAAATCTGGTTAAAAAATCATTCTTAACAAAATGAAAAGGTAATCTGGGAGAAAATATATTATCTGTCAGAGAACATATACTTAGAAGATTTCTTATAAATCAATACAAAAACAAAGAATATTTAAACAAATATTTATAAAAAGGAATGAATTAAATGAATTACCAAAAAGTACATGAAAAGAAGACCATAATTAGGGAAATTCAAATTAAACCCACAGTGAGATATCATGACACATTATTTGAATGGTTGTATTACAGACTGCCAGAACCAAGTGTCTGTGAGGATGTGGAGCACCTACAACTCGCATTACTGTCAATTTGGCAACCAGCTTCTTCCTTTCTATCCCCCTCCCTTCCTCCCTCCCTCCCTCCCTCCCTCGCTCCTTCCTTCCTTCCTTCTACCGTCCTTCTTCCCTTCCTTTCTTTTCTTTTCTTTTTCAATCACTTTCAATGTGATTTATAAGCTGGTGAGTTCTGGAGGCTGGTGCCAGCATGGTCAGGTTTTGGTGAGAGTTCTCTTTCTGGCTTGTCCATAGTCACTTTAATGCTGTGTTCTCACATCGCAGAGAGAAAAGAGATAAGGGGAGGAGGGAGGAGATGGGGGAGAAGAGAGGAGAGGAGAGGAAAGGAAGGAGCTTCCAGTTTATCTATTTTTTAAAAATTTAAACATTCACTTACCATATAATCCATCCATTCTACTCTTAGGTACTTACCTAAGAGAAGTGAAAACACACGTCCTCACAAAAATGTATGCACGACGTTTGGAGCCGCTTTATTTGTAATTGCCAAAAACTAGAATCAACCCAAATATCCGTCACCAGGTCAACAGACAAACTAAGTATGGTGTATGGGGTAGTATGTGGTATACGCAGTATGATTCTTTAAAGTGGGGTCAATAGTAAAAAGGACAAATTGATATGTGCAAAACATGGATAAATCACATAAGACATGCAGAATAAAAGGAGTCAGTCTCAGGAATACAAACTGGTTCAATTTACAGGAAATTTTAGAAAAGCCAAATAAGTCTATAATTACATAAAGCAGATCAATGGGCTGAAGGAGGGTGGAGAGGATTGACTGAGAAATGGGTGATGGTAATATTGTTTATCTCAGTTGCCATGGTTGGTACTCAAACGGGTCCATTTGTCAAAACTCATGGAACTAATCAAATGGTTGCATTTTGTTGTATGTAAATTATAACTCAATAAAGTTTATTAAAATAAATAGGCAACAGGCATGGTGGAACCTGCACATCCTCTGCCAGTTGTTCCTGTTGTAAAATATACCTTTAGTTTCTTTTCATGGAAAGTAAACAGTAAAGCAAAAGGCAGAAAATAATATGATCGAAAGAAACATGAATTCTCTGGTTGATAAAGGTTAAATGTCCTACCCCCAGCAATGTTTCTTAAGAGTTCAGTCTTTTAATCTCCAATTCTACAATTTCTAATTTTCAATCCAGTAATTCCAAGAGAACAAATCAGAGGTCTATGGATTCAATTTTAGCTTTTCCTGAGTAGTTGCACTCTTGAATGCTCTCTCTTTAACTACAATCATATTGAGTTACTAAGTCAGGAAAAAAAAAAAAAAAAGATTATTTTTTCATGAACCTTTCTTGTTTTTGGCCTGGCTTTTCCAGATATTTTACAAAAGAATGTACTTTACTTAAAAGTTATACTTTGAGTTAAAGTGTGATAATAATGGCGAATATGTACTTAGTCCTTACTCAGTCCCCAGCACTGTGCTTTACATGTTTTAAACCATTGGCCATTTAGTACCCAAAGTAATTAGAAATAGTATTGTCACAATGTAATTCAGCTACATGTGAGTATTGAGTTTTCCAAAAAGACTGAGAAAAATATACAAAATTAATGTCTTGTTTCTCTTATTCTCTCTTTAGCAGAATTGCATGACTTCAAGGAAAATGTATGATTTTTTATTGTTAAAAGTGTGTGAATTGGGACTTCCCTGGTGGCACAGAGGTTAAGAATCTGCCTGCCAAGGCAGGGGACATGGGTTCGAGCCCTGGTCCAGGAAGATCCCACATGCCACAGAGCAACTAAGCCCGTGCGCCACAACTACTGAGCCTGCGCTCTACAGCCTGAGAGCCACAACTACTGAGCCTGCTCACCTAGAGCCCGTGCTCTGCAATAAGAGAAGCCACCGCAATGAGAAGCCCGCGAACCACAACAAAGAGTAGCCCCTGCTTGCCACCAACTAGAGAAAGCCTGCGCACAGCAACAAAGACCCAACACAGCCAAAAATAAATAAGTAAATAATTAATTAATTTAAAAAAAAAAGTGTGTGAATTTATTCCTTATAGTTAGATATCATTACTGTCAAAAATTAAACCTGTGCTTTCTTTAAATTTATATATTTTATTAAACGTGAAAACAATGCTTATTCATATTGAAAATCAGAAACAGAAGAATCTTAGAAAATGCACAAATTTTCAGATAAAGATTTTTTTACCAACAGAAATACTGTTTTTTAACAAGTTCTTCTAGTTTAAGTAACAATGATTATGAAAGACAGTAAGTTGAATCATTTTTTAAAATCCATATTTCAATTTTGGACAATATTGATTGAATCTCTGTTATGCAAGATAAGGACATTTATGCTTTCTATATTTTCTCTTAACTCCTCTCCTCTTCATGTATTCATATATGAAATAGAAAACATTTATTGATTTGTACATTTGCTTGCCTATTAAACTGAAGAAATTTTCATAGTGATGTTAACCTTCAATGAAAAGGCAAAATATAATTTCTAAATCAAAGTACAACAAATCCTAATACTCATAACATATGACTGGTTTTATAGATGAGTACCTAATTATTTGTTGGTTTCATGGTCTCTAGAGATTCTTTTAATGCTTCAATTGATTCTTCTTGTTACACCCAGAACCTGAAATGTTTCCCACTTATGTAGATTAAAACTGTTTTAGAATGAGTAAATAACTGAATCATCCTAAGAAAATAGTTAATCAAGAATTTCAGTTTGTGTATTCAAATTGCATGGATTTATCTGGGTTACAAAATGATTATTTGCTCTCTAAAGAGATTTGCCAGACTTCTTTCAAAAGCAAATTGCTCTGGGGCACTTAAAGTTTGTTTTGACTCATACAACATGGTAAGTTTACATGTACAATTTAATAATTACTAGTATGCTTTAAATAACACACTAAAGTATACAAGCTCTTTTTTCACATCTCATGTCTCTCTCACAATGACAGCATGAGGTCAATATTATTACAATCCTTGTTTTATATGTTAGGAAACTGACACTCAAAAAGATTAAACACATTAGCCAAAGTTAGGCAATTAGTTCACCATTAAGGCCGAATCTAAATCCTGTGTTCTTACGAAAACTTAATGCTAATTAAAATCCTCATTCTTAGATGACCTAAGTTGTTCTCCATTAACCTGTGAATTGATAGCTTACAGACTTCTTCAGACTATCTTTTAAATTTGAAGATTAGTATAAATCTATGAACTAAAAAGATAGTTTCTCATTAAATACATAGGGAAAATTATGGTAAATTTGCATAGGCACAAATGAGCTCTAACAGTCCTTCCATTGATATTAAAATAGTGGTATCTGTATTACAGTTTGGGCTGGGGAGGGTAAGATTGGGCGCATGAGGGGTATGTATCTTATAACTCACAAAAATAAATAAATAAATAAATAAATAAATAAATATGTTGTTCTTTCAGCAACAATATTCATGGTGCTTTACATATTATATAGTTTGGGTTTTCTATATTACTTTACTAGATTTGCACATAAGTCCTGTGAAGTAAGTAAAGCATATATGCAATTTTATTGAAAAGAAAGCTGATAGGGTTGAAAGAAAAATGACTCACCAATGACCAAAATAACTACAAAGTCATTTGTTGGGAATAAAAGGCAAAAAGACTCTGTTCTGACAAACTGAATCTAAAACTTATTTGGGACTACAAAGTCCAAAAATTGTCAGTAACTCCCGAACAGCAATTTGGGAAAATGGCTATGACACTTATCAAACGATACAGAAAGAGATGAACAGACAGATGGAGCAGTACAGAGAGCTGACAAACTAACATAAGTATGGGAATTTTATTTATGCTTATAATAGTTGAAAAATATTTATTTTATTTTAACATTGCAAAGTAATTTGAAAAGGATGGACCATTCAATAATTGGTACTGAAATGACTAGTTCTGAATATAGAAAAGGAAGCTTACTTCAAATTATAAACTGTCAACTTTACATGAACTTTAAATTTAAATTTGAAAGGCAAAAGTACTTAAAAAAAAAACGTTCTATGATTTGGGGAATGTACATTGGCAAGATAATGGATAAATACTGTGTGCAACTAGAGCCTGTCATACAGAGTGAAGTAAGCCAGAAAGAGAACAACAAATATATATTAACGCATGTATGTGGAATCTAGAAAAATGGTACAGATGAACCTATTTTTAGGGCAAGAATGGAGACATAGAGAACAGACATGTAGACACAGGAGGCAAGGGGAGGGTGGGACAAATTGGGAGATTAGGATTGACATATATACACTACCATGTGTAAAATAGATAGCTAGTGGGAACATGTTATAAAGCACAGGAACTCAGCTTGCTGCTCTGTGACAACCTAGATGGGTGGGATGGGAGGGGGGAGGGAGGTCCAAGAGGGAGGGGATATAGGAATACATATAGCTGATTCACTTCATTATATAGCAGAAACTAACACAACATTATAAAGCAATTATACTCTAACAAAAAAAAAATAAATGAACTATAATTAAAGGTATCAACATACATAAGACCAGAAAAAGCCCAGTATTGAACAACAGAAACAATCACAGAAATCTATGTACATAAGATACTATTTATATAAATCTTTAAAATAAAAAATATATGGTTCAGAGATATCTATGGTTTAGGGATATATGACAAAATATATAAGAAAACTTAGAGAATGAATAGTGCATAATCCTGGTGTGGTTATCTTTGGGGTACAGGGACAGGGCTGTGGTCTGGGATAGGAACTCATTGAACTTCTAAGGTGCTAATAAAATTCTGTTTCTTAAAGTATATAATGAACACTTGGGTGTTCAATTCTTACTATGTGTTAAATATGTATACGTGCGTTAGACTTACATTTTACAATAAAACTACTCTAAAGGTCTCTGCTTCAATTCTGAATCTGGAGGTAAAGATTGATTGAATTTTAAGTGGAAGCGATGTGGTATAGCAGAAAGATGCACAAGTTTTGGAACTGGACATACCTAGGTTTGAATTTCCACTTGATAATTTTCAGCATTTCTAACAGCAAAGCCTCAGGAAAAATACTCTCTTGACTCTAGCTCTCCAAAGTGTTGTGTGGATTGAGAACTTCAGAACTCTTGGCACATAAAGACTCCGTCCAAACCTCTGCATTAAGAAATGACAAACTCTGGCATGGCTTCCAACAGCTTGCAGCCCTGTCCCTGGGATGACCCCAGCCCTTCCTTCAAATGCCTGCAAGAGACAACTCAAGGCTGGCGGGAGCATTTACTGTTTGTTCCAGCCAAAACCTGGCGATAGGCAGATAGGCTCCTGAACCCCCTCTTCCAGCAGTTACTTTAGAAAGCTTGAAACTATAAATCCTTACTCTGCCTTTTGAAAGATGTAAAACTACCACCCAGAACTATTTCCTCAGGGACCTAAGAACTCTTTGAAATGCAAACATAGGAAGAAAACCCTTCCTTTCCCAGTCCCTGTGGGAGGACAAGAGGCTAACTTCCAGGGATGCCTTGTTTCAATTTGCACCACTGCCTCCTGTTATAAAGAAAGAAGTTTATTTCTCCTCTGGATAAACTCCAACTAACAAATCCAGGTGGCCTAGTCACATCAACCAACCCCCCTAAGACTCCTCCTGAGTGCCTTTCCCTTAGCGCACCCCAGTCTTTCAACAGTCTCCAGCCTTTTGTTTCAGCAAAATTAAGTTCAGTTCATGCTAGAGTCTCTTCCCTACTGTGATAGTATTACTGAAAAAAAAAATCTATCCTTACTGCTTTAGTGTCAAACTTCATCTTTGACAGAATGAAATTATATAGCATATGTAAAGCACTTACATCAATGCCTGACCAATAGAAGATGCTTTTCAATAAAAATTTCTGTCATTTCTTTCCTCCTACAATCTCACTGCCAAGTTTCCTTGGTAGTGACTTTTTCTCAAATCAGTAGAGAATGCATGAAGTTCTATACATAAAGTAAAGCACATTTAAATAGTATACCCAAAGCTCCATAAAGCAATTGCATAACAGCAAAAGTTATGTTGAAACTTTATAGTCAAGAAAATAGTTAAATGTATAATATTTATTAGTGTAAACCTGTGAATGTTAAACTTCGAGCCATGGGCGCCTCTGAATATTTGAAAGACTAGATATGAATCCTCTACTCATATGCACATAAATTTCACATAATTTCATTGAGCTCAAGAAACCCTTTGGTCCTTGATCTTCATATAAGAAACTCTAGTCTACATTGTTATTTACTGAAAACCATTTCAAAACCTTAATATTTAAAGACAGGAAAAATAAACAACTTTTCTTGCAAGATAAGTTGACATTGCATGAAATTTTATTTTCAAATATTTAAATATGAGTAACAAGAGAGAGGGCAAATGGAGTTTACTAGTGTGTCTTTATACTGTGTATTTTTTCATTCCTCTTCTATAACTAATAACATAAAAATTCATGTGAGTAAATTTACTGTATCAGATGATGTTGTGTGAAAGAGTGTTGAAATCGAATCAGTTATTAACAAAATCAAAATCATTTTAATAAGGTCACATTTTAATGACCTCTTTTATTGTTGATAGTTATTCAAATAAGCATTATAGAAAGGGTATGGCATATTTGATAATGTCATTACTAATCAATATGCAAATTACGGTATTAAGTGTAGTCTGTGACTGAGGACTTTATTAGAGATGAGAAAACTTACGAAGTGTCAGAAGTAGAGAAAAAGAAATGTGGCCCACTTATATTGCCAACATTCTTTGAGCAGTTTCCTCCTATAAGAGTAAGTTTAAATGTCAGAAAAAATGATTGGCTAACTAACCATATTTTGGAACTCTGTTATTGGCTTTCGAAATAATACACTTTAGTTAATATTCTAGTAGACTACACTTAAAAACTCACTTTTCTCCTTTTTGAGGAAAAATAATTTTTTATTTATCATTTAAAAAGTTAAGATAATATAAATGTACAAAAATGATAATTCATCTAGTAAATCAGTTATTAAGCATAATAGATTGCATATTTGTATACATATATACTATATATGTAAATATATGTATATGTAAATATGTATGAGTATATATATGTATATACGTATATTGTGAGTGTGTGTGTGTGTAAAACCATTCAGTTAGTCAATGATTTTGTGCCTGGCATGTACGAAATGCTGCCTTAGGTGTGGGGATACAAAAATTAATAAGAATAAAATACAGTCACTATGCTCAGTAAGTTCACAGACTCCTCTGGAAAGTAGAAATAGAAACAAATACTCATGATGCATATTCCGGTAAAAGTATTTGTCCACTTTAATACTGATACAAATGCGGAAGAAATTCACAGTGCCTCGGCATGGCTTAGCATTAATCTTTCAGGAAACTTGAACTGTGGAGCTATGTCTGGAACACTAGTCAAAGGGATGGGGTGGCAGATGAGACTGGAGATATTGTTGGAAGTAAAAGTTATGTATCAGGCAAAGCTATTTGTCCTCTCTTCTACTGACAATGAAAAATAAATGACAAGCCTAATTCAAACGAGCGGTCAGATTGTTTTTATGTTTTCGGGAGGGAATAATTCCATCACATTGGGAAAAACTGAAAAAATCTGAATTGGCAAGAGCAAAACCATTTTGAAGACTACTCCAAAAATCTAAACTAGAAATTAGAAGAAAATTCTTTAAGCCGGTAGGTTATATAGGACATGAAATTCAGAAAGGATAGAACTGAGAAACACATTATTTAACAGATATATTCAACTTAGTTGGTGTAAAAAGAAATGAGAAGCTGAGGAAAATCCCCACAGTTTAATTGAAAAAAAAGGATGTTGATAATATCATGAACAAAAATCAATAAATATCCATGGAACCTCAAGTTCAGGAGAGAAGATTAGAATAAGAAGGGCTTGAAATTTTTCCATGTTTAATGAGGTAATAAGATGGAAATTTTCAGGAGACATCAGGGACTATGGGTTCTTGATTAGGGGTATATAAATGGAATTTGTCATTTTAAGAATGATTATCAAACAGGTCTTTCACCTAAAATGTTGTTGAATTGTTTTTTTTATTCCAATAGGACTAATATCTGAATATCTTCCATCTACCCTTGTTTCATCTTTTGCATGCATAAGTATAACCAAGAAGTATGTCTTCCTGTAGATGATTAATAGAGTAGGAATGATGGAAAAGTCACAAAAATGTACAACTAAATGTCATAGACTATAAGGAAAATTTGGGAAATAATACATAATTTTAAGTAGAAAGGAAGAAACGTCTCTCTTTGCCTGGTTGGAAATAGAAGACAGTCAAAGAAGGCACACAGAGGAGCAGCAAATCAACTGAGTTGTAAATGATTTGGTTAGAATTCATGAGAGAAAGGGGTTTGGAGAGGATTTTTCAAAATAGAGAAAAGAAAAACAGATACAAAGTAGAGAAAGATATGAGGGTGCAAAGTCTAGTTTATGTTGATCATGTTTTATTTAATTTGTAATAGAATTATTTATTATTATTTAGATTTTAATTTAAAGAATTACAGTAATATCAAGTCAGTGTATTTATGTATTTATATACATGGATCAATAACCATATGCATGGACCAAAAATTACAAATCCAATCTCAAATATTTCTTAAAATTTACCATTCACTTTATTTTCTATCAGCTTCTGTTACTTGATTGCTATACTACAAATGATTATTTTCTACACATGACCTATGTCCCTTCTCCATCAGCAAGAAAGATGGAATTCCATATATCACTGACCTTGAGTCTAGAGATGCAGGGAAAAGGCATCATAGGGGCTCACATTAGGGTGACTGTAGAAAGTATATATTAGTGATGAAATAATTGATTCCTTATTCCTTAGGCAGCAACATAATTAATTCATAAATAGAGTTTGAGACCACTTATTTCATGTGAAGCAACCATTAAGAAGAGCATGTCAAAACAAATGTATGTAACTACCAGTATTTTGGTTGTGTAATGCTTTTCATAAAAATGTACATGTATTTATTTTCTAAATAATATAACATTTCATGATTTTCAATGAATCCTTTCCAAATGTAAGGTTTTCTCCCAATTTTTTATTCTTTTTTTTTTTGTATCCACAGTATTTAATGCATTACACCTAGCAATAGAAGGCTCAATTAATATTTGTGAAGTGAGTGAATAAATGTATGAGTGAATAAATCAATGAATAAATCAATTAATGAATCAGTGCTAGAAGCTTATTTTATTTTAACTCATTATCCTTGATATAGTATTTAATTTTGTTTTCTTCTAGGCTCAAAAGAACATAATTATGTACAAAATCAGAGATGATTATTTTTATTACATAATATGGCCTCATGTCATTCATGAACATATTTTTCAATGAGTACCTATTATATATCAAGAATTGTAAAAAGACCAGTCTCATAGAAATTTCAGCCTAGTTCCATATTAATTATGTGTAAAGCTTAGTACTTGTTTTATTTAAATATATATACATCTTAATATAGAGTTCATATAAATTTTAGAATCAATACTGTTAAATGAGGTACATTCATAGGTATATATATCTGAATTCAGTTTTCATTTAGAAGTCACTTCTAAGCAAGTGGTATCTTTTCTACCAGTTAGAAGTTAAAACAGGCCCTCTGAAATATCCAGTTTTTTAAGTTGTTGATCACATACTCTTACAATGATCTGGAACTGGTCTTAAAGACAAACCTATAGCATTCTAAATAATGCCAATTATAATAGAAAACAATTTACTAGAATTATTTTTTAAAAGAGATAATTTCTTAAGCACAGTTGTTGATAAAATTCTTCTTTAATTTTATTTATGGTAAGCCTCTTCACAGTTGGGATAGAATCATAGAATTTCATAAATGAAAGAAATTTAGAGAGAACCAGCCTTAACACATCTCTACTGCATTTCAGATAGGAAGTCTAAGTAAACTGTCCAATTGCACTGAGAAAACTTAGGGTCTGATCTAGGTCTAATGATACTTTTCTGACACATACTTAACAGTTTTGTGTGAATTATTGTATCAATCAGGATAGTATAGGATGTGCTGTACAAACAACCCCAAATTGTCAGTGGCATATAACGAAGAAGGTTGCTTTTAAAATTTCTGCTCAAAATAACATGTCATTGTCACTCCCATTTAGTGGCGAAAGCAGGTGACACGGTTACTCCTGAGACTGACAACGTGGGAGTTCATACTCATCTTCAAATGAGGGGCAGGAAATGTTTAGAAAAATAATAAAATCTATCACAAAGATTCAATGGATGACTTCTTAAGGAAAAAAACCAGATTCAATTATAAAACTGTTCTCATTCAGGTACCTTCTGTGTCATTAATTCTACCATTAATTTAAAAATGGAAGTGATATGTGTGCCGAGGGAGGGCATTGTATTGACTGATATTTCCTTGTATTGTATTGATAATTGATAATTGATAATTGTATTGATATTGATCATGTATTGATATTTCATTGTATCATTTCATTGTATTGACTGATAACTTCTTAGGCTCCACACTGAGTATGTAAATCATGTTACAGATATCTCGCAAGAAAGGAGAAAAGTCCAATACCATCATCTTTACTATAGTTTATCTGCTTGGTCTAAGGATTTTTACTGAATCCTATAATGGTAATTTTTCAGAGAAAGAGAAAAAAAGAGATTATGAATCTAGTGATTTTACTTAAAATTTTCCATTTATAATAGTTTTCCTTCAACAATTACAAATATACAGTTAGTTTGGGATATCATTCCAAGAGGAATGATTAATTCCTTAGTGAAAATTAATTTAGTAGATCCTCACTCAATTGGTTCTCTTACTATTGTGTTTATATCTCATTATTCCATAAAGATCTGGAGTGAAATAGATCTAATGTATTCTATAAAATTTATCATAATGTCTCATATTAAAAGCCACTTATAATCTAATTCAATTAATTTAAAATGATTTCCTGAACAACTTTTCATTGCCCAGCACCCTAGTCTATGGAATGCTCAAAAAGTATATTATCTCTTTCAATTTTCTTAGTCATGACACACTTCAGAATTGCAGCAATTCAGACAGCTGTCTCTGCTTCCCGAACCAGAAACCATTAAAGAAGTATGGGTACCTACATCAGGATCCAGACAGAAAAGAAAGCCTATGTTAGGTAGTTCAATAGAGGAATTTAATAATCCCAACAATTGAGAAATTAGCAAGAGTGGGAAGCAGCAAAACTTCATGCACTAGGAGACAGGAAAGGAGCAACAGTGTTCTAACTTGAGTCTAGAAGCTGGAATTAAGACAAAAGCTGCTGGGTGGGGTCTGAGAACAAAATGGGAAGGCCTGCCCAGTGGGGGCTGGAACCACACAGACTTTCCAGAAGCATAAGAAGATAATAAAGGCTTTCCCATCCTCCTGCCCTATGTATTTGTGTCATATCCTGTATTGGTCAAATCTAGTCCAATGCAGTGGACAAGGAAGTGAGTCGACAAGGGTGCTTGTAGACAAAGATGCTTTCAAAATGTGGTTTAAATGAGGACTGTGCCCTGAGATATGGACAGAGCATGGGAAGAGTACAAATGGACGTGATCATAAAGAGGTAAATATTTATGCCATACTAATACATGTGCAGCTTTTGATTAACTGAGGATTCCCTTTCTTGGTGGCTTTTGCATGTTTTCATATTGATAAGGTAGAAGAATAATATCCTCCAGGAGAGAATGAGAAAAATCTCTAATACCCACATCTCTTGCAAGAACTTTGAAGACAAACAACCGTGGTCGAGTAAAACTGCAACATTGTGTTTTAAATTCCAGACCTAAAAAGGCAATTAACAGATATCTGTAGGATTTAAAAAGAACTTGTGAAAGATATTCATTCCCCAAACTAACCACTTACTGCCTTGACAAACTACCATAAAGTTCACCCTTAAAATGGTTTCCTTTGCCACAAGTCACAAGATCTCCAGATAGGAACATGGTGATACAATTGTAATGGATAATGTGTAAAACATATGGTATACATTTATATCATAAAATTTGTGCCTTCATTTCAGCAAAGCCACTAATTACATCATATATTCATTATCTTCAAGTAATTTGTCTTCTATTTATAATAATTATTTAAACATTAAAAACAAAAAATCATTGTCATTGTATAAATATTAGTTATGCTTGTAATATTTTAACTTCCTTTCCTATAAAAATCCAACCCAGACTTACTTTCTAACACTTGTATAAATTTTGCCTGACCATTTTACTAAGGTAATCTCTCCCTACTTGTAGATTCTCTAATTATACAATTAATCAGACAATTACTTATGAATTGTGTTGTAATACTGCCTGTATTATTACCTTAAACTCAAGTTTTTTTTCAGGTATCTGTATTTTTTCACAATAATGTTGCTTCTCCATAGTGTTATCTATTTTTACTCTTAGCTTGAGACTAAAGATTTTGCTCTTTGGGTATTCAGTGCATTCCACATGAGCTTTTTATACACATAGAGGGTAGTCAGTTAAGTCTGACTGAGAACTTCTGACATTGATCCTAACTGAACTTAGAATCCCTAAGTCTATTGATTCCTTTCAGGCTTCCATACATACTCAATAAGTAATGCCATCACTGCCTGCTTGTTTCAAGTACTCAATGTGAAACCATCAACAGCCTCAAGATTCCTCACCTGACTTGTAGACATAACATAAACAGCAGATACATAAACTGTCTGCACAGGTGTTCCACCTCAAGTCATCATAGACATAATTGCACATTGTTCCGGAATCAGCAACTTTTACGAAAGATTAGATGAATACTACTGAGTAATAGATTATCTACTCTATGTCAGACACACTATATAGGTTAGTGCACAGGGCATGGATTTAGACTGCCTTGGTTCAAATCCAAGCTCTCTGTGAATTTAGGCAAGTTACTTTAAATTCTTTAATCTTCATGCTCTCATCTATAAAATGGGTATAAAAATAATAACAACAGTTACAGGGGGAAGTGGGGGGTGGGGGTGGGATGAATTGGGAGACTGGGATTGACATGTATACACTAATATGTATAAAATAGATAACTAATAAGAACCTGCTGTATAGCACAGGGAACTCCACTGTACAGTAGAAACTAACACAACATTGTGAAACAACTATACACCAATGAAAAAAAAAGTCTGTAATGACATATTCCTATGGCATATACTGTGAAGTTGTCCAAGAGATGATAGGATAAGATAAATAGGCACAGGGTTCTGCAAGTAAGAGTCCCTAATAAATGTGTTCAGTGCAATACAATCTGGACACATTCAACAGTTTAGTCAAATGTTTGTAATAACTGCTTTTCTGCCCTGTGATTGTGTTAATTTCTAGAATAATGAGAAGCAATACTTATTTTAAATGGACTTACTGGTTCCAATTTTAAGTTAATAACCATCTTAAGTAGAGTTTTATTTTATTTTTAATTTTTTACACATATATGTATATTTAATTGTGCATTGAAAAATAAACATGCATTTAAAAAGTTAAGGAAAACATAAAAAAAACCCAGTTATCATGGATTGGTTGTGAATGTAAAATGAGCTCATTCTTGTGAAGTACTTTGATGTGTGGAAGAACATAAGTACCTACTTGTATTTTGTGTACAAGTTTATAATTGCACACATGTATACCTATAATATGCTTATTATAATAAATAGGCAGCCGGTATGAAACCCAGATGGGCAGTAGCTATGCACACAACCTCCAGCACATTGCACCATTATGTTTATATTATAAAAACATACCCCCTTACTGACATTATAATCCCTCTTTCTGCAGTCTGAAGCATTTGACTTAACTGCTTATTTTCAAAATGTTAGCAGATTGAAAACCTATAATTTAATGGCGTTTAATTTCCATACAGTGATACAAGTTGTGTCTTTAAGGAAATTAACAGAGGCCTAGCTTCTTATACTGAAAGGAAAGAGTGGTAACCTGGTCCAAGACTGCATTCCACAAAGTGAGAGAACTACGTATTTGAAAGGGAAGCAAATTGTCTGAAATCATAGACCTAGGTATTCCTCCAACAGAGACGATGATGTGGGTCCCTTTGCTTGAACAACTTTGACTCTGCCTGGCTGCATTCCCAGGAACTTAAGAAAAGCAAATACGCAAAGACATATTTATACTAAAACCATCTGGGCATTTATTTTCATTCAGCATAGTGTAAAAGTGAAAAGTGCTTCTTAAGAGAATGATAACTAAATCCATATACAGAATTAATTAAAAAACCTGGCCTGGAACCTTTATTAGTCACTTACTTTGTGAGATTCTTGAGGAGAGAGGTTCCCTCCTATTCATCATCTTTCTTCCAAGTATTTTATGTTGCCTGGCATATGGTAAATATGCAAAAAATGCTTGCTGAATGAACTTGCCTAAACTTGAACTGTTGGGGTACCTACTAGCTGTCAGATTTAGAATTTTGTCATATTTTCTGACAGCTGTGCAGATTTTCTGACCATTGTGCAAATGCCTGTCCTATCTACTGAACTTATTTCTGAGCCAATGAAAAGTAAAATGGGCTCAAAAACACTAGAAGAAAAACATTCTACCAACTCAAACTGATATATACAGCATACTAATAATTCTGATCTTGGGTTCACCAAAGAAAAGGTTCCCACCAAATCAAATGAAATATGCTCAATATATCAATATGTATTATAACTACAATAGTGGACCAACCACTATCAAACACTGTGCGAAATTATTCAGGAATTAATCCTGAAATATCCGTTCCATCTGATTTTCTGAAGGGGAATGTGCAGCATTTCCTAGAAAAGGGTTCCAAGCTTCTGTTAATCTCAGGAAGAGTGCATAGCAGCCAAGGTAAATACTTGAGTAAATTTCAGTGAGTTCAGTGAGTAAATTTTCCATGGTCCTTGAAAATTCAGTTTTATTAAATTATAAGAAACTTCATAATTAAGGAGTTTAAGAATTTTTCCCCCATGGAAATACTGCATTTATTGCATTCTCTTTGTCAAATATACTATGAAGCATATTTCTGTAGCACAAGTTAGTTTATACATAATTGATAAATAGAAGTATGATGTCAGTACAATTCGGAAGTCAGATTGGTTCACCTTTGATACTGCCAAGAACGCACATCAATGCTAAACATGCTGACACAGCTGAGTGTTGAATGGAGAAATATAATCTTGTTCACAATGGCAATTCACCCCACATTTTTCATCTTTGCAATATTTGGCTGTGTACTCAGTCTTGAAAGTATTTATTGGCTTATTCTGTTCTCCATGCACTTTGTGATTTTCCTCTTGCCTTCATAACAGCAGCCTCAAACCCACCCTGCACTCACTCTATCAAGATAAACTTAGCTTTTATTTTTAAAGTAAAGTTTATTTTTTACTCTGATCTATTCCATATACTGTAAATCTGATATTACTTCTTAAATGCTTTAGAAGCAAAATTTAATAACCAGACCCTTACAAATCCATACAATTTTTGTCTTCTGTTAGTGCTTTGATTACAAACTCAAATTGACGTTGAGTGGCTTACCCAACTTTCATTCTCCCATTAACTCTGCTATTTTTAGTCCATGATTTTGCAGAATGCAAGGTTTTGTAGGAATTACTTTATTCTGATATCACCCCAAATTGGGCAACAGTCTGGGGAAACTAAGATAGTTAAGATGCAGGCAGAGTCTTAAAGGAGTTCAGCTTCATGAAACACTTTCACACTACAACTATAGATCTATAAACAAGGAATTATGAGAACACAGAGAAGAGAAAAGCTAATCCACCCTAGAGGTGGGATTTGCCAAAAAGTCAGGATGGGTAGGTGAGAAATGGAGTGAAGAACATTTCAAGCATGCACAGAGCCACCAAAAAAAATAAACCAGCATTCCTTAGCATAAGCATGGTTTTTCTAATTATTAGGATATCTAACCCAGTGCCAGAAACAGTTTTGGATTCATTATATATTTTCAGTCTAAGTTATTCTGTAGATTATGCAAAGACTATATTGTCAAGATTGAATGAATGATATTGAAGAGTTGGCAATAGCAAGAAGAAAGAGCAAGACAGTAATAGTTAATGGGAAAAAAATTGGCATAAGAGAAAATATACCCTATTGTTAAAAAAAAGTTTCACAAAAAGTGGATTTTATAATAAAGCATGGAGGCTTTTATTTTGACAGCATCTACTTTACAGAAAAGAAGGGGAAAATTGCTAGAAACCAAAACTAATCCAAGAGTTCACAGCCTAGGGAACGTAATTCACAAAAGAAATATTAGCATGAAACTTGGAGCCAGCAGAGTGCAGAGGGCTCTCTCGACATACAGTTTTTCAAACATCACACAGAGAAGTAACAGACTGGCATTTGCATTTTTTTCCTGAGAATAAAAAAACAGTGGATTAATCTGCAGTGAACATATTCAGAATTTCATTACAAAGAAAGGCCAAAACATGGAGTCAACTTCTAAAATCAGAACTGCAAATATACAGTGAAAAGACCTGTGACAACAAGGTGTTTGTCGGCAGTCTGAAGTCAGTAGCAGCAGCGATGGCTGGGCTTACAGGGGTGATAGAAGAAAATACGATTTGATTCTTATTGTTATAAAAGCAGGACGCATTTCACTTAGGCTTTTAATGTCCTTATCATTCTATAATTGGGGATTAGTTAAGAAATGTCAGTTAACAGGTAACCACTGTGTGGTTCCTGAAAATGCAATATAAACTCAAAGTATGAAAAATATACAGCTTTGTAGATGCCTGGTGATTTGGGGGTTTTGTGGCTATTTAATTAAAATAAACAGTTTGTTTTCAAAGCGCTGTTCTTTGAAATTCAAGAACCAAGGGGATATAAGCAATTGTTCACACAATATCACATTAGATAGGTGGCCAAAATGGAATGCATGGCTTTGTAAATAACCAGTGACTTGGTATAAATCTTATTTGGGGGAAAAATCAATTTTCAAAAGTGCTTCAAACTTTCTTAAAAGGTTAAAATGGAGAAGATACAATCAAAGAAGAAAAAAATAAAACATTACTTGGATTATATGACTCCATCATTTTGATCTGATTATTTATTTAAAACAACAATCTAGGTTATATTTTAACAATATAGCCTAGCTTACTGGAAAATATTCAGTTTCATTTTCAATTTCATTACTGGAAAATATTTTGATATTTCCTCAAAGATGATATGCAACTGTTTACACTGTTCTTCTTGATTCAACCGATTTGCAACAATTATTAAGTGCCTACTGTGTGCAAACGCATGAAATAAACCATGATCCCTGCCTTCAAAAAGCTAAGATACTCATTATCAAAGATAAATATGCAAGAAGACAGAACGTGAAAATAATAAGTGAGCAATGAATTGTGGGAACACAGAAGAAAAAGTCACTGATGCTCAAAGAAATAGAGAAAGATTTGTAGAAGAAACGCATGAGCTGGGCCTCAAAGTATGGAGGAGGAATTTTCAAGGAGACATAGAAGAAGATGAAGAAGCGTATTATGGAGAGGGACAGGTTTGAAAGGCAGAAAGTTACTATTGTCTTTCAAGGTCCTCTGAGTGCTCTTTGAGACCCGGGATACGCTTGGGAAGAATGAGATTAAAGAATAGAGTTGATTTGACAAAGATCACAGAGAGACTGGAGTAACATTATGATGAATTTGGATTACATTTTTCGGCAATAGCAAATCATCAAAAATTGCTGATTAGTGGGTAAATGGGCCAGAGTTTTCCTTTAGAAAAATTCCATTAGTGTAATATGTGGAGTCTGGATGACTCACAGAATAAAGCTTCCTTAACTGAGCAGCGTTTTAAGAAAAGGCAAACGATTATATCTAGTTACCAACCTCTCATAATTGGCTAAATCAAATTCATTTCAGTGAAAAAGTAATCACCAAAAAATTTCTTAATTAGTGTTAGACTAATAGCATTATTATGACGTTGTTGCTATTCAACTGGTTTTGACTCACAAAAATGACAATTTTATAAAGTTCAACTGTATCTAACCCATAAAAACTTTGGTGCTATAAAATTAGTTTCTTTATCAAGGTGTCTGATTTCTGTTTCCAACAGAATACATCTAGCTTTTACTTTAGAAGAAAAATATCCTTGAGTACAATGTGTATACATAATTACCTTGTGTTTATGAATTTATATATCATCATGAATACAACCACCATCAACTTATATTGATAGATATCTTTAAATGGTGAATCAAACACCATTATTGGCAATTTAACTTTTCTAAATGTTAAACAACTCTTGGTAATGTTCTAAAGAAACAATAAGAAAAAGCAAAGAATGAAAAAGAGAGATGTCTCACTTCAGCAACATGGTGGACTGAGTTAATAGACCTCCTTTTACTCCACCACCCTCACTAAAACTAAAATGGTGAATAAAATCAAATTATGTAAGGATGTTAAATTTATAGAGAAGCTATAGAGAAAGATGCCAGGAAAAAAAGGGGAACTTGGAACAAGTGCAGCATGTCCTACAGGTACAGGCTAATGTGTGAACAGTGGAGACACAGCATTGGGCCCCTGTCAGGTAGGGAGAAGGAAAGGAAGCTGCTGCAGTAAGAATGAACCTGGTGAACAGCATGTACAGACCTCCACCTACCTGCCAGGGAAGCCAACAGGAAGCTTGTAACTGCCCCACATTTTATCTTATTTTATTTATTTATTTTTTAATTTTTATTGGAGTATAGTTGATTAACAATGCTGTGTTAGTTTCAGGTGTACAGCAAAGTGACTCAGTTATACATATACATATATCCACTCTTTTTTGGATTCTTTTCCCATATAGGCCATTACAGAGTATTGAGTAGAGCTCCCCTTACTATACAGTAGGTCCTTACTAGTTATCTATTTTATATATAGTAGTGTGTATATGTTAATCCCAATCTCCCAATTTATCCCTGCCCCCCCTTATCCCCTGGTAACTGTAAGTTTGTTTTCTACATCCATGACTCTATTTCTGTTTTGGAAATGAGTTCATTTGTACTCTTTTTTTAGATTCCAGATATAAGCGATATCATATGATATTTGTCTTTCTATGTCTGACTTACTTCACTCAGTATGACAATCTCTAGGTCCATCCATGTTGCTGCAAATGGCATTATTTTGTTCTTTTTTATGGCTGAGTAATATTCTATTGTATATATGCCTCACATTTTATATGAAATTTTGAAAAATAAAATAATAAAAGTTAAGCTTACATTCATGAAACTGCAGCAACATTGAAATTTACAAACCAAAAAATTAACAAAGAACTGTTCTTCTGGTGGCCCAGCAGAAGCAAAAGTGTTATTGCACAAACCATGATGAAAATGGCAAATATAAGGATGGCAATATTTATATACTGTCCACTGCTACCGGAGTAAATATACTGCTCTTACAATCTAACAGCTCTATGAAGTAAGTCTTACTATTATACTTTTTACAGATGAGGAAACTGAGGCATCATGAAGTTATATATGTTTAAAATTATACTGCTAGTAAGCAGAGTGGTTCAAACCTGACAGTTGAGTTCAGAGTTCACACTCTTATCAATCTCACGAAGGTGTTTCTTCCACATAAATAAGTCCGTATTAAAATTTAAAATTAAAACAAACCAGCAAATTTCTGTGACAACCCATCTTATACTAGGTGAAATACAAGCCATAAATGGGGAGAAGATATTATAAATACATAAAATCGACAAAAACTAGTAGACAGAATATGTGTATCTCAATTTTTAGAAAGGGAACGGGAAGACTTCAATAGAAAAATGAGCCAGGTTATAAACACTTAATTCAGAGAAGACTGAATTTAAATTTCATAGAGTGGTGCATTAATCGATGCTCAGTAGTACCACTACTACATAGGAAAATGCAGATGTAACTCATGATGATTTACTGTTTCACACATCAGAGCAGGAAAAAAAAAAAAAAAAAGGAGTTAGAAAGTATCAAATTTCTGAGAGGATACAGAGAAATGTCTCCTAGCCAGAGTAGGATTTGGTAAGGTACTCTACAACCCAGCACTTCCACTACTACTTAAGTACTTCCGAACATAGCTTCCCACCTAGTGTGCTTTATAAATAGATTATAGACCGGTTAAGATAATGATCTCTTTGGCCTGAGGGGTGGCCAAGAGGCTCCTGGGATGACAGAGGGAAGGAATAATAAAACTAGCCTGTTGATACGATAGAATGCAACAGTTCATATGAATGGATTTAGCTGTGGTTAACAATATGGATAAATCTCAAAAATCTAATTTTGAATGATAAAAAAGAAGTTTTTAGACAGCATAAACTATTTATGCTCATTGAAATACACTTAAGAAATACAACTACTTGGTTTGACATTTTAACAAAAGCATAAAATCTCTTTGTGAAGAATGCACACTAACTTCAGATGATCGTGTATCAGTTTTTTCCTGAGGACGAATGGGAAAGATGAAGAAGGTAGCTCTCTCTATCTGATTTTATTTCTTAAAAAACATACATGAAGCAAAGAAGGCAAAATATTAACATTTGTTAAATATGGGTCATGAATACCTGAGTGTCTATTATATGATTTTATGTATTTCTGCATGCTTTCCACATATTGTGTGATTAAAAAGTCTTTTAATACAAATGTTAATGAGTGAACACCAACAATATCATTAAATAGTAGTAAGCTCTAACTTCACCTTCACTACAGCTTTTCATTCAGGAATCTATGTAATACACTTGAAAAACAACATGCTTAGGTGACATCTAGGAAATATGCAAATCCTTTTTAAAAGAAAAAAAATGTGATCCATGATTTCTATTTACACAGGAATATAAATACAGGAATATAAATGTATATAAATTCCTTCTGAAAACAGGAATTTCAGAAGATATAAGGGGAAAAAACTGAATCAAAACTGTTTCAATTAGCACTGTTATACGTCACGACCCTCCCGCTCCATGACGCTAACTCGCAAATCTCATCATGTTTCACCCCAATATAGCAGGTATAAATTGGTAATACAAATCAGATGGGTGTCCTTATAACTTTATTTTTCTAGTAGAACTTAATTTCCTTTAAGAGTCTCTATTTCTATGTGGTATAGAAAATATAACATTGTTTCAAGGTTTTTTAATCTTTTCAACTATAAAAATCAGTACAATTCTAGCCAGATTAATGAGATGAATGTTTACAACTCTCTCTGAACTTTTTCCCCTTCTCAAGGATTTTCCTATGTGCTTAGTCCTAGTTTTGTTCCTAATTTCACTGAGCTTACCTGGGTCCCTTGCCTGACAGTAAAATGGGTGCTTGTGTTAGCTTATAGTATTTCCCAAAGCTCAGTTTCTATTTGCAGAGTTCTCTTCGGTCAGCAGTCTCTATCTGTCTCAAGCTTGTGGCTTGAACTGAATGCACTCTAGGTGCCCTCCCCAAACACACCCCCCCCCCAACAAAGGAGTTCCTATAGAAACACCAACACCTTTGCTCCCACTCAGACTGACTGGTGTCCTTCTGTGGAGCTGGTTAGGCACCCCAAGCCTCCACTAAATTCTGCAGCCTATTCTTGATTCCAAAGAAACAGATTTTTTCATTCCAAATTCATCTCCATAGGAAACTATGAACAGTCTTATCATCTCCCATGTAGATAAGGTCCTACACCATGGTTTTAAGGTTCTTCCCTGAAATTGCCCAGATGCTCAAATGCTGGGCTTTTCTGAGAGTTTGGCTGCTTAGAACAATTCAGAAGGGAAAACTGGGCAAAATGCAGAAGGTATCTCTCTCTATTTTTTCCAACAACTTCATGTGTATCTTCAACTATTCAAATACAAATTTCAAAAATAATTATATTAAAAATAAAAATCTATTAGTATCTACAAAAGAAAGTTTTAAAAAACTTCCATATATTTATATTACAGAGACTAATTATGACCTGTTCACTCCTTTTTAAGAAGGCATTCAGGATCTCCAAAGTTATTCTGCTTTTTAAATTTTTTTCAAAATTCAATTTACCAATGTTTAGCTAAGTTAAAAATACACACACACACACACACACACACACACACACACACACACTTCTCTACTAGAACTCAGCAAAGCCCCCTATATCCTTAAACTCTTCTGTGAATATTACCTTAAACTTTTAACCTAAACAGAAATTTAGTTCTCCCCCAAGAATTTTTTCCCTGAAGCTCTCTCAAGTGATAGCTACCGTATCAAGGAATAGCACTGACCTGGGTGTTGGTTAGTACTTCCTTTCCCTTTATTACAGCCCAGGACTATTTCTTTTTATCCTCTATTATTATTAAAAAAATAAAAGGAAACAACAACAACAAAACAGTTTCTAAACTCAGGCACGAGATGCAGTTGACTAGAGTTCACAGAACTACTTCCTTGATTCCTAGAGAGTTTAACTTTTGACTTACTCCCATTCTTTCCAATCCAGCTATATTTATCCTAATTCTTAGTCTTTTCAGTACACCCAGACATGATTCAGTTCTCTCAACTCTGATCCAGTTAGATCCAGGGCCCACAGTGATTATTAGGATAATCACCTCCTTTCAGGCATTCATGTCTTGCTCTTTTCTCTCTTCTTAGTACTCAACAGTCAAAACCTCAGTTAAATCCAATACTTTCTGCTTCACACTTGTGCTCTTTCAGTTGAATATAATTAAAGAAAAAACTCACAACTTATTCAACTGGCCTCAATTAAATTAATCATTCCTAACTTTAGGCGGACCCTTAGCACTCTCTGTTGATCTCATTACTTTCCCACAGGCCAATAACTTTCTCACTGTAGAGACTCCTATGTCAAAATGTCTAATCTCACCTCAAACAGCCATATAACTTCCACCCTCCACATTCTCAGCTGATGACTTCAGCTTCAGTTTCTCACAGAAAATAGACAATCTAGAGAATGTCTACATGATCCCACCAATGTCATTATTGACCTGTCTACATTTACACTGTGCCTTCCTTCCCATTGCTGTAGATGAAATGTTCTTTCGTCAAAAGCCAACTTCTCCCTTTCTGGAGTGGAAGTTGTATCTTCTCATCTTCTTTTGTGTACTATTCTAGCATTCCTCCTCTCCCACATTATCAGTTTTCCCTTCCTCCTTGATCATTCCCATAAGGATACAAAGACAGGAAAAGGGAACAGGTGTCGAGTCATGGAGGCAAGATATTGTGTAATATGGTTTGTAAACCTTGTGTAAGTCCACCAACTGAAGTGTAGTTTTCATGACAATGACTATCAAGAAAAAAGAAGTCACATTATGAAGGAATTGGGTAAATTTTTGTTGGTCAGCCAATTAACTTTGTCTCATTATTTCATTTCTTCTTTTTCCTGTGTATCTCTTTCCCAAAACGATGTAGAGTGCAGAAATTATTTGACTACTATTTACAACTATGCTTGTAGTTTAGCTTTTTTTTTTTTTTTGTAGTTTAGCTTTTAAATACACAATAGAGAATTTGCATTTACAGGTATCCTTTTATTCTCTCAGAAATTATAGTTATTTCACCATTGTCTATCGGTTGATAAATATTACACCAAAAAAAACTCAAAAATTATTTTATCTGAGGTTTAATCAACATATTTAGAGTATAATTTATATCTTATTCTGCTTAATATCAATAGATGATTGATTCTTGCAACAGAAAATTGCTGGAAATTAATTTTGAACTGGAAATAAATGAAGGGCTAAACAATGTTTTTTCAATAAAATACATACTCTTTTATTCTTGAGTATCACATTAAGGGAGCAATTGTGGAAATCTGAATTAGGACTGCATATCTGATAACAGTAGTTAGTGAATGTTAAATTTCCTGAGTGTCATAATTTATTATGTTATGTGGAAGTTAGGCCATGTCAGGTTTATTCAAATAGTTTATTTGTGTGTGTGTTCAAGAAAAACTTTATTTGTAATCTCCTGTCTTTTATGTAACAAGATTTTATTTATCCTTACATCACCACACATTTTCGCTGTGTAAATTTAACAACCAGAATTAGATTTTAGGTAGGTTACCACCTCAATCATTACTGTCTATATCTGCGAGTAGAGACATTTCTTTCATCAAGCCACTTTCCAGAAATGTTTGGCTGACCTTCTCAGAACACATTTTCCAAGCCTTTACTGTTTACTTCCTCAATCTGTGTGTGTGTGTGTGTGTGTGTGTGTGTGTGTGCGTGTGTGTGTGAAGTTTCATTTCTGGCTATGTTTCTATGTTGTGTTTACTTTTGATTATTGAATTTGTTTGTATTAAATATAATAAAAATGAGAAAAATGTGATTGCTTATAAAATATGAATAGTTTAAAATCCCATTATTGAGTATATTTAGATTTGACTTTTAGAACTAAATATGATTCTAGAAATTTATTTATTTTTTATTCTAGGGAACTATTATTGTCAAAGATAACATTTTCCTGTTTTTACTTCAAAGAGCACTTAAGATTTGTATATGTGTATACAATATAATATATATGTTACATAAATGGAATTATTCAATTACCTCAATGTCCATTTTTTGAGAGCTTTATTGAGATAAATTTACATACCAAACAAATTAACCATTTAAAGTATAGAATTCAATGGTTTTTAGTATACTTCAGAACTTTGTAACCATCACCACAATCTGACTTTAGAATACTGTCATCATCCTAAAAAGAAGTCCTGTACCCATTAGCAGTAACTCCCCATTCCCATTCCTCCCCTCCAAACTCTCTCCATAGCCCTAGGCTATCATTAATCTACTTTCACTTAGCATATTTTCAAGGTTTATCCATGCCATAGCATGTTTCAGTACTTCATTTCTTTCTAATGCTGAATAATATTACATTGTATTTACCCATGTATCATTTGATGGACATTTGGGGTTATTATGAATAATTTGTCTATGCACATTTGTGTACAAGATTTTATATGAACATGTTTTTATTTATTTGGGGAATGGAACTTTTAGTCCTATAGTATCTCTTTGACATTTTGAGGAAAAGTCAAACTCTTCTCATGGGTACAATATATTTTCACAGGAGTGATTACATAAACTATAATTATTTAATGAATTAACAATTATTTTAAAGGGTGTCTTGAGTACAGAGACTTGGACTTATTCAGATATATTCTCAGCAACACTTGTTTATTAATCATAATTGAATAATTATGATTAATTATATAACCTTAAAATATTTCTTGGCTCAAACCAACTTTTCCTTCACAATGTTCATTATTTTGTGCTTTTAGCGGTTAATATTTACTTCCAATTACTGACTTCTAGAAAGCATCTCAGAATCTTACACTGTTTATTACCAAGAAGCTAAAAGGTTAGAAAAAAAATCTTTAAATTAGAATTTTAAAAACATCAAGCAGTCAATTTGACAGTTTTTTCACATATTAGACAACTTTTGACTAGATTATAGACACAGGTAAATGAAGGGAATTCATATAATTAAGGACATTAGAAAGAACTTTGCTCTTAAATTAGCCTACTTTGTGCACAGAAAACATACTGGTCTCCCTTTAGCCTTGAGGGGTATACATGTACCTTAATAACCATAAGGAGATTAATTTTCTATATTACACTCCTAAGCATTATCCTTTTAAATTCTGTTTTATGTGGTCTATTCAAATGAAATGTGATCAAATAGAAGCCTTAATATTAAGAATTTTAAATCTCCCCGTCTCCTTCTCAAGTAACAAACTGGCTATAAAAGCAAGTCTCTGTATTAATTTGCAAATGAACAAGAACTTTGGAGTTATATCCACATTGGTCCCAGGCTGCTGTTGTATTAATTATTAGATAGATTAACTACACACTGAGCTGGCACTTTTCATTAAACAGCTGCTAAAACATGAGGGATGAACAATTCCTTGTGCTTTAGCTTCAGATGCATGCACCCTGAGGCTATTTAATATGCCTTAATAAGCTACTGTTTTCCATGCAGATAAATTTCACTTAGTTGCTGAGTGTTCTGAGACACCATAGGTCGGGATTTGTCAATGTCTACCTTCAACTTCTGAATAACAAAAATGTCAAATAATCATACCTGCTTACCTTTGTAAATTCATATTAAAATATTTTAATTAGAATTAGGCAGTATAAGTAAAGAAAATAAATAGACTATGATATCAAAACCAATAAAGATAACTAGTAAAGGCCAAATGAGGTAATAAAGGTGTGTGATCCAATAGGATCAATGTCCTTATAAGAAGCAACACCACAGCACTCTCTTTCTCCACATGCATGTACTGAGAAAGAACATGTGAGGACATAGCAAGAAAGAGGCCATCTGATGGTTACCAAGGGGGAAAAGGGGTGGGAGGGATAGACTGGGAGATTAGGACTGACTTATATACACTACTATATATAAAATAGATAACTAATAAGAACCTGATGTATAGCACAGGGAACCCTACTCAATACTCTGTAATGACCTATATGGGAAAAGAACCTATAAAACAGTGGATAAATGTATATGTATAACTGATTCATTTTGTTGTACAGCAGAAACTAATACAACACTGTAAATCAACTATACGCCAACAAAAATTAATTTTAAAAAAAAGAAAGAAAGAAAGAGGCAGTTTCCAAGCCAGAAAGACAGCTCTTACCAGAAACTAACCCAGCTGAAATCTTGACCTTGGACTTCTAGTCTCCAGAACTGTGAGAAAATAAATTTAGGTTGTTTAAGACACCCGGTCTATGGTATTTTGTTATTTCAGTCCAGGTAGACTAATACACAATGAAAGATGCAGAATCTCCATAGAATCAGAATCAGAAAATCAGGAAATGTGTGATCTAAACAATTGTATAGTTCTCCATTAAAGCACATTTCTTATTCCATGCAGCCCTGACTTCTCTTGGGTTTCAATGTTGTATATTCAAAATTCTGTTGAATAGACGCAGCTAAACGCCCATAGGAGCCTCAATCTTATTATACCTCACCCTGAGCTTACTTTTTTCTCCCCCAAATCAGCTCCTTTCTCATTTATTTTCTATCAAAATGTATGGCAGGGCTTCCCTAGTGGCGCAGTGGTTGAGAATCTGCCTGCCAATGCAGGAGACACGGGTTCGAGCCCTGGTCTGGGAAGATCCCACATGCCGCGGAGCAGCTAGGCCCGTGAGCCACAATTACTGAGCCTGCGCGTCTGGAGCCTGTGCTCCGCAACAAGAGAGGACGCGATAGTGAGAGGCCCGCGCACCGCGATGAAGAGTGGCCCCCACTTGCCGCAACTAGAGAAAGCCCTCGCACAGAAACGAAGACCCAACACAGCCATAAATAAACAAATAAATAAAAATTAAAAAAAAAATGTATGGCAATCACTATTATCCCACTCATCTTGAGTCATCCTTTTTCATTTCTTCATTCATTCAACTAGCCAGTTTTACCAGCTAAATATGTCTAAAATTTGCCTCCTTCCATAATGAGCACTTCAATGAACCACCCACTAAACTATCAAGGTAGACCACATTTAAAAAAAATATTAGTACTATGTACTGGATACTTAGAAAAGAAAATGTGCAATGTACAGCTTGAGCTTACATTTTACTTACTTTTTCAACTTAATTTGGATTAATTCATAAACAAAGAAATGCTTGCTGTGTGAAAAGGAAAAGGAAGAACAACGTAGACATGATTTCTAGGCAGATATCTGGATGTTAATAATTTCCTACTACTTGCACAATTCTTCCATAAATTTGTGAATGGGATAGATTCACCTGCATATATACATGTTCTGATAATTTTCACCATTGTCAGCATATAACCATTTTAATAATTGCTATTATGCAGGTAATAGCCACTCTCTTACAGGTCTATTCTCTCTTTTTTATTATAGTAGTTGGAAAAAGTTAGGAGGGCATTTTATGCCTATGGTTTTATTTTACTTTATTTTTCTTTCACACAAAGCTGGTTGATAACTGTGACATTTCAACTAAGATCTTATTATTATCATCTCATTAGTACTAAATCTTTAAATAATTAAACATACAAGAATTAAATTCCCTAGAAGGTCACCAGTTCTATTTATACTCCAAACTCTATGAGATTCACAGATCATTGTAGCTAGATCTAAATTAATATATTTCATATGCAAACAGTTGTGTTAGAGTATTTTAATGTTATATTTATTCATCTACCTATCTGTGGAAAAATTACTTGAAAGACACAAACTACCAATATTCACACAAGGATAAATAGATAATCTGAACAAGCCAATATCTATCAAAAATTTGAGTCAATAATTAACAACCTCCAAATTAGAAATAATCAGATCCAGGAGAAATAATATGAATTTTCCAAAATTTCCTCTAGAGAACAGAAGCAGAGGGAACATACCCCATTTTATAAGGCCAGCATTACCCTATTATCAAAACTAGATAAAACCATTGTATAAAAGAAAACTACAGATCAATATCTGTCATAAAAATGAATGTCAATATCTTCAAAAAATTAGCAAAGCACACAATGTATAAAAATAAATATACACTATAGCCATTTGAGATTTATTCTAAGTACTGGTACATTTGAAAATCAAAGAATGTAACCCTCCACATCACTAGACTAAAGAAGAAAAATCATATTATACAGTTAAGTAAATATAGTGGATGGTGGGTGCCTATTTCTCACTGTTAGTGTGTGAGTTTCCAGATAAGCAAGGGGAGGGAAGTTAGCATGATCCATGTCTTAATGGACTAGAGGGGGAAAAATCAATATGAACTCATGTTTAGCTTAATATAGACACAGATGGTTACACAGAGAAATATCTATAGATATGTATATATACATGTTGATATACGCAAATAATTTATGCTGATACTCTGCCCTCAAGGAGGAGTAACATAACTCCCTACTACTTACGTGAACTGTATATAGTTACTTCCTTCCGAAGAGTACAGTACAGAAAGGGGAAAAAAAGAGAAACTTTAAAGTGTAGAAATCTTATAAACACTGCACCATCCAGGTGATCCAAGTCAATATCATCAGTAATAAATCATGTTGAGAGTTGGCACACATGTTATGAAGTGATGGAAATGTCTTAACTCTGCGGTCTTCCTTTTGAAAACTTATAATCCCAGTCTAATCATGATGAAAACAACAGACACATTTCCATAGATATCCTACAAAATAAGTGACCAGAATACCGATAAATAACAAGGTCATCAAAAACAACGAAAGTTTGAGAAACCGTCACACCCAAAAGGAGCCTAGGGAGATTGACAGCTAAATGTAATGTGCTCTCCTGGATGAAATCCTGGAACAGAAGAAGACATTAGGAAAAATTTTTTAAATCTGAATAAACAAAGGACTTTAGATGTTTTAAAAAGTCAATGGCACTACATTACTAATCGCTTGAATAAAATATGATCTTGGGGATCAATGTTCAGACAAAAAATGCATATTTCTATAATCATCATCAAAATATTTATTATTTATCTAACTGTAACAAAGTTAGATAATGATGAAGAGATAGAGTTATAGCCTTCAGTGAACTCATGCACTCATATTACTTTTATTGCCAGTAAATATATATATATAGAGAGAGAGCTGACATCAACACATAAAAGGAATATTCATCATAAAAGTTACTATGATTCACTTTGTTATAAAGCAGAAACTAACACACCATTGTAAAGCAATTATACTCCAATAAAGATGTTAATAAATAAATAAATAAATAGAGTTAACCCCAAAAAAAAGAAAAAAGAAAAAAAACTTACTATTTATTGAGCATCTACTATGAATCAAGTATAAAAAGTGATACACATACACACTGTACAGATCTTTCCCAAGATTATTACTAATGTCTCTTAAAGTCTAGGCTTACACATAGGTATGATTATTTCCAAAATACAAAATATAATTCTAATTCTGGAGTGTACCAAATAATCAACATCTTTTCTAGAGCTTCTACCACCTTCTTGAACTTGAGAGTTTCAGGTGCACTGCTGAGAAGATGATTAAATTTAATAATATAATCTTCTCCCTGAACTCATTACCATAATTCTGTTGTCTATGACTAACACTTCAAAAAAAAAAACTAGGGGAAAAAAAAAAGACTATTGATCATGCAAATCTTAGTTTATTAGATTTAGTGAAGTAAGGGAGAAAACCACCTTGACAGACTCTTACATAGTGTCTCAAAGTGGGGAGAAAACGGAAAGACTTGTAGTACTTTAGGATATGGGTGAGATAATTTTAAGGCAGATTTTATAAGAGAGTAAACTGGTTGAGATTGGACAGAGTTTATGACAATAATAGCTTTGAATTGGTAGGCAGAGAAAGTCAAAGGTCTTTAAGCAGGTCTTTATTAGTAAACTTTAATCCTGATAAGTAATGTATTAAGATTGTTTGCAGTCTTACGTTTCAGGGCACATACATCCTAGAGAAAGCAGCGGGGTTACTGCTTGGACAAAATGTAGTTTAATATAGTGACAGGGAAGTACACAGTGATGAGAATTGTGATGGTTCTATTTCTCACCATATTTATTATCATGCTCTTTCCTTTTCAACTGCAAGGGAAATGAAACAAAACAAAACTCTATGTCTGGGGAAATAGGTTGAACGTATACATGGGGTAAATTTATAAATTGTAGGAAGGATTAAAAGGTGAATTTTTCACCTAACATTTTATTATGAAAATGTTCAAATATACAGTGTAGAAAACGTAAACCAGAAATACAGGTAGGAATTCCCCTTAAGACACACAGGGTCATATAAGAAAGGCTATGGGTAGAATGCAAAAGACAAATACTCAGAACTGAGATCAGCAAGAGGTCCTTAATACACACAGTTCCAGAATATGTCTTGGCCTAGATACCAAAAATATATAGGTACTCACTGACAATACTTCAGGAAGAAGGTTGAGAACATTAACAAAATATTTTAACACTGTAATGTTCTATAATATTCTAATATCTATTATCTTTTGAAAAAAGTGTGAAAACTTTCTAAAACATATTTTCCATATAATCTTCCCAGAAAACTTTCCAAATATGTATTATAATCCATATTTTATATAGGGGAAAACTGTTGTTTAAAATATTTAACCACATCCTCAAGGTAACAGAACTAATAACAGAGCTTGAATTGAGAATCAAACCCAAATCCTTGGTCAGTGTTAGAAATGTACGGTTGCTACTTTTCTTTCCTAACCAAGAAAGAACAGTTTGGGCAAAATATAAACTCTAGTTTTAAAATCCATAAAACACATAGATTTCTTTGGAAATTTAATTTTTAAAATCATCCTCTCTCTTCCACACGCCAAATCAAAGGCTGCTTATGCTTGTGTGCAATTTGTAATTTCTTTGTCTTCCTGCTTCTGTTTTTCTTCTTAAAATAAATTTTACTCCCATTATTTCTTACAGTGTAGACTTTATTACTTCTCTTATCTAAATGTCAGTGGTTTCCTAGGTTACAGCTAAATTCTGTTTAAGAACCACAACCCTGTAATTAAAACTTCATTTATCTGTATTTGCAGCCTCATCAGTTCAGATAGATAATGCTGTCTATACCAAATGACAAATGTCTATGTTTATATGACCCATATAGTCATAACTAGTAGCATGATCTTAAATATATCTTCAGATATAAATGGGATGGCTTGCATGTTCAGTAATATTCTTATTTGATTTGTTTCTTCTAAAACCTTAAGTTAGTCACAATACTATATACCGAGTCAGTTGAAGCAGTCTCCCTTTATGGGAACGTTGATTTCTATTTCCTTTAAATTTATCAAAGGAAGGAAAACCTTAAAATTTTGGCATAAAACCTCCAGAAAACCACCTAAAAATTCCACTGTATTGTATGAGTATAATCATTTCTTATGCCTTCTTGACAAAAGCATATAAAGGTAGCATGTTATTTCCTGGTAGTTTTTGCCGTAGAATCCTTTATTCTGGAGTTACTAATCATTTGTTTCCAGGCAAATGGCTAACAAGAGCAGGCACAAATTTGGGAAATAAGATTTTATACTTGAAAACTGGGGCATTAACATATCTACATTAGAAAATGTCAACCTTCTTTTTTTTTTTAACTTTTTAGAATAAATACAATGCTTCTAATAATATTCAAATTCATTTTGGATCAGCAAGTTTATTTAGGTCTCTCAAGAGATTGTTTTGTTCAGGAATTATGTGTTAAACTTTGCAAATGCTTAAATGCTGCTAAGGCATTTCCATCTTTTGTTTCCTCCATACTAAAACAAAATTAATTAAAAAGGGCTGACTTTTTGACTAGACAGTTACTTTTGTAGTATAATTTGAAGGGAGTGAGGATAAATAAGTATGAAACTAAATAGTATCCTTTCCACAATGACTGAAAAGTCCATATTTTATGTTTTAATTTATTAATTCAACAAATCTTCATTAGGGGCCACTATGCATTAGGCACAATGTTATTTTCTAAGATTACAACTGTATCCAAGATGGACAAGATCTATGTATCATGGCACTTGCATTATAAGGAAGACAAGTAAAAAGCAAATGGACAAAAATATTACAGGGTATACAGAATTTCCTTCAGGAAAACAAAGAAATAAACAAAAGCAGGGCACTGGCATTGAAACTAGCAGGAAGAACTTTAGATTAGATGGTTGAGATTGGCCTTGCCAAAGTGATATTTAGATTAAGATCTGATAGGTAATAAGGGGACATCATTCAAACCTGGGGAAAGGAAAAGACCTTAATATTTAACAGAAAATATATAGAATGGATACATACAGGAGTAGGGGTGAAAATTGTATGAAATGATGCATTTGGAGAGTGGGCAAGAACCAATGATCAAGGCATGGTAGGTAACAATACAGTTTAATGTTGTTAAAGTGTAATGTGAAGCCATACCCATGCTTTATATGATCTTTTCACACATACATACACTCTCACAAACACAGAATTCACGTAATCCTAATATAGGATCTTTGCCTGACTTACTATTATCATTTATGAATTAGTTAATTTGTTTTTCTATTGAGATCCTGGAAATATTGAGAGAAGGAAGGGAGGTGGAGGACAAATGTTACTGAGAAGTGTGATGGCTGGAAAAGAAAATTTCCCTACTTTGAAATTCTATCCCTGTGTCTGAGACAGCTAATAATATTCTGGTATATAAAAACATCCTGAACACATCTCCCATGGCTACAACCGGAAGGGAAAATTTACATTTAAAAGTAAATATAAGTTCTACTGTGGTGGAACACCACAGGGCAACAAGCCATTGGATGATGAAATGGCTTAGACTCTTGTGCCAGTGCTCTGTCTCTGTTCAATTTTCTGCAGGATAAATTTCCTTTGAGAATTCTCCTAAGCCAATGATGCTAAATGGTGTAGCTGGTTCGTAACCACTTTTTCCTTCTCCCCTAAGAGGTGGAATAGGATGGTGGAAAAGAATGGTATTAGGAAATACAGAGTAAAATCCCTAGCTTGATAGTTACTCCAGTTTTTGTTTCTTTTAATTTCACAAATTTTTAAAAAAACTTTTGGGCACTTTTAAAGTACATATTTTGCTAAGTTGTTTTGAAAAATTATTTTAGATTGTTAGTGTTCCATAACTGTTATTTACCTTAACTTATTACCCTTTCTCTCTGATAAGAGACTACTATGAGATATTGAATTTTGTATGTGTGTGTGTGTGTGTGTGTGTGTGTGTGTGTGTGTGTGTAGAAAAAAAGAAAGAAGAAAAAGAAATTTGTACATTTATACACATATGCATAAATCAGAAGTTACATATGGATTGCTATAGATTGATATAGATAGCTAGAAATAAATTTATACATTGTAATATATATATATAAAACTTAGTATGCTTATATAAAATAGGTTTTTCTTTATCTTTTCTCAAATTAAACTTTGTATTTCACTATTTAGGTGTTCATACAATGAGTGTCTTGAAGATAAGGTTTAAGAAAACCTACTGTATCGCTACAGGACAAAAGTGTACCTTCCAACAATCTAAAACATAAGAACCCCAGTAATTTCTGGAAGGAAATAAATGACAACTAAAAAGGAAAAAAAGAAAATTATGGACATACATCCTCTAAAGATTAATACTTTAAACAGACAGGCTAGTAAATATAACAAGAGACAAAGAAGGTCATTACATTACTAAAGGTCAGTGAAGAGAAGCTCTGCATTTTTAAAATGAGTTAATGAGCTTGTTGAGTGGATGGCCAGATTAAAGATACATGAGAAAAAAAGAAAATCTATGTATTTTTTTCCATTTCAGCACTAAGCAATTATAGAATCTAATTTTTTAAAATTTACTCTACTCAAACTAAAAATATATAATATTAGTAAAAAATCTAGTAAGACCTACAAGAAAATATACAAATTTAGCAGATAACAAAATTGCCAATATAAAAGAAAATACATGTTGTGTTAGCTGAAGAAGCTAATTTAAAATTGTGAAGATGCCAATTTCCTTCAAATTAATCTACGAATTTTTAAAATCCCAATCAACATAATATCAGTATTTTTAAGTAAAACCTTGAAAAGTACATGCTAAATATAATATGAAATAAAAAACTGAAAATAATTCAAGAATATTCTGAAAAAAGAAGACAAAATGTGTTTTGCACCATCAGGTGTTAATACCAATTACAGGTCCACTAAATTTATAAGACCAGAGTATTGCATATAAAGTAGTCAGTGAATCTTCTTGTCTTTATATTATGTTTTCTAGGGAGTTTGCTATGATCAATCTTTTAGATTACTAATATTCTCTTTAGCTGAGTCTAACATACTGCCTAATTCTTTTTAAAAAATTCTTTTCTTAATTCTTTGAAAAAAATTTTTAACAAACATGTTTCTCATTTCCGGACATCTCATGTGTTTATTAAATGTTTCTCTTAATTACTGACAAGGGCTTAATTTCCAAAATATGCAAATAGCTCATACAACTCAACAACAAAAAAACAAACAACCCAATCCAAAAATGGACAGAAGACTTAAAAAGACATTTCTCTGAAAGAAATACAGATGGCCAATAGGCACATGAAAAGATGCTCAACATCACTAATTACACTTTAAGAGAAATACAAATCAAAACTACAATGAGGTATCACCTCACACCAATCAGAATGACCATCAATAAAAAGTCTACAAATAACAAATGCTGGAGAGGGTGTGGAGAAAAGGGAACCCTCCTACACTGTTGGTGAGAATGTATGTTGGTGCAGCTACTGTGGAAAACAGTATGGAAGTTCTTCAGAAAACTAAGAATAGACTTACCATATGATCCAGCAATCCTACTCCTAAGCATATATCTGGACAAAACTATAATTCCAAAAGATACATGCACCCCTATGTTCATAGCAGCACTATTCACAATAGCCAAGACATGGAAACAACCTAAATGTCCATCTACAGAAGAATGCATAAAGAAGATGTGGTACATATGTACAATGGAATACTACTCAGCCATAAAAAAGAATGAAATAATGCCATTTGCAGCAACATGGATGTAACTAGAGATTATCATACTAAGTGAAGTAAGTCAGAAATAGAAAGACAAATACCATATGATATCACTTATATGTGGAATTTAAAATATGACACAAATGAACCTATCTATGAAACAGAAACAGAATCATGGACATAGAGAACAGACTGGTGATTGCCAAGGAGGAGGGGGTTGGGGAAGGGATGGAGTGGGAGGTTAGGTTAGCAGATGTAGCTTTTATATATAGAAGAGATAAACAACAAGGTCTTACTGTATAGTACAGAGAACTATATTCAATATCCTATGATAAACCATAATGGAAAAGAATATTTTAAAAAATATATATATATATATATATGTATAACTGGATTACTTTGCTGTATAGCAGAAGTTAACACAACATTGTAAATCAACTATACTTCAATAAAAAATGTTTCTCTTCATTAATAAGAATATCATTGTTTGAGGCGTTTTTGGTTTTTTGGCTGTGCTGCACAGCTTGCAGGATCTTAGTTTCCCAACCAGGGACTGAACTGGGCCCTAGCAGGGAAGCTCCGAGTCCTAACCACGGGACTGCCAGGACTGACATGTACACACTGTTATATTTAAAATAGATAACCAACAAGGACCTACTGTATAGCACAGGGAACTTTGCTCAATACTCTGTAATAACCTAAATGGGAAAAGAATTTGAAAAAGAATAGATACATGTATATGTATAATTGAACCATTTTGCTGTACACCTGAAACTAACACAACATTGTTAATCAACTATACTCCAATATAAAATAAAAATTAAAAAAATGAATAAAACTGGACCCCTATCTTACACCACTAACAAAAATTAATTCAAGACAGATTATAAACAACAAGGTCTTACTGTATAGCACAGGGAACTATATTCAATATCCTGTGATAAACCATAATGGAAAAGAAATGAAAAAGAATGCATATATATGTATAACTGAGTCACTTTGCTGTACAGCAGAAATTAACACAACATTGTAAATCAACTATATTTCAATAAAATTAAACAAAAATTAAAATTAAAAAACAGATTAGACAAAAAGAAGAATAACATTGTTTGCTAATCTATGAGATAAAAAATCCTTTAAACATTTTTAATATGTGTGTTTTGTAATAATCTGCATCTGACAGTTCACACATCCAGAGTATTCTGGGCTCTAAAACATATCTACTAATGCCTAGTACAAGATAGCTTATTATCAATTTTGCCTGGTCATCTTTGATGTGGACTAGTTGTTTTATCTTAATCTGTAGAGTTCTCAACTGAGGAAACTCTCAGAAGTAGAAAATTTCCTAATGTTTCTGCCGAGATACCAGAAATTACCAAACTGTGAACAGGTTAGTCTCAGTCAAAGGTCTGTGCTTATCTTTGAGTCTCAGGTATAGCTCTCTGTCCTTATTGCTGGACCAGGGCAAGGTATTCCAATTGCAGTACTGTAACTGTTATCTGCCCTTAAGGCCATATTGTCTCTCTCTGTATCCACCTTATTTGTGTGTGTGCAATAATAGCAATATTTCAACAAGAGTGCTATATCATATCTACTTGTTCTGATCACCTTCCTTCATCTTTTATACTTCCTGTTAGTGCTGAAGGCAGATATCTAGTATAATCCCCTCTTTCACGAAGAAAAAAAGATACAGTTATATGTTCATTCTTTGTGAATTTTTTTGTTTCTTTCGGTTGTAATTTTTATTCTTTTAATTTTAAATTATTTTTATAACCACTCCTCAATTTTTAGTGTTGTCATAGAATGATTCACTTTTAATCTAAAATGGATTTCTGCTGTGTCTCTGTAACATTATGATTCAGTGTATTTTATTAACACTCGGCTCATAATGAGATCAGGTCACACAGAAAATCAGTGTCTACAGTCAGGTTCTCATTTTTTTTTTTTTCTATTTATTCCAATACAATATAAGGAGCTGTTTTTTTAAAAGGAAAGTAGACCTTGCTCCATAGAATTTGCTCCAAAAATCTATCTATCTGAGACTCTCCTAATGAGATAAACCAGAGATGTCCACACAGCATTTTTATCTACCTAAGACCCCTCCAGAGCCGAGGTGGGTCATACGGCCTAAGTTGCAGGAATATTTGCTCTGGAAGCTGAAGCTGTGGTAAAGCCCTCTCTTCTTCTAGGGCCCATTTGAGGGTAGCAGCCTTCCAAGTCACCTGATAAGTGAGTCAGAATAGTACTCCTAAAATCACTGGGTGTGCCTCTAAAACCCAAAGAGGACCACGAAATTTTGTGGATTTTCTTAAGATGTGATGTGCAAAAATACCATTTTCACTTTTGCTTTAGAGATGATAACAAAGTGCCTGGAACCACAGAAATGCAAACATTTTGGGTTGGCAGGACTCTAAATTTCCATAACGTTTATTTTTTACCTCCTGGCATGCAATTATCTTATTAGCACATCTATAACACTTGAAAGTTTTTGCTCAGCAAGTTCAATTTGCATAGTATCACTAATTTAGAGGGCCAGCATGATATTCTCCCAGTTGTCAAAATGATCAAGATCCCTGTCTATATCTTTGCTAAATAATGTTGCTATCATCAGGGAATGTGTTGGAAATTTAAAATCTCAGGTCCCTCTCCAAAACTACTGAATCAGAAGCTGCATTTTGACAACATCTCCAGAGGATTTAAGTGTGCATTAAAATTTAGATGCACTGGACCATATTATGACAGAACTCAGGAGAATTAACATAACCTGGAGGCAAGACAGTGAAAGTACACTGATAAAATTTGGCAGGTAAAAGTGAATTCCTTAAGACTTGCTCTACTGATGGGGGTTGAGAAAAGGCTTTGTAAAATCAATAGCCACTTACCAAATGCCAGAGACTGTGTTGCTCTGCTCCAGTAAAGATAAAAACCTGACAGAACAATCCATGACTGCTAAAATTATGTTAAGTCAATTGTGGTCTAACCATTATCCATCTGGTTTTTGCAAAGGCCAGAAAAGTGAATTGAGTGGCAATATGATGGAGGTCACAACTTCTATGTGTCACTGTTTCCTAATGACCGTGTTGTCTGACCATTACAATAATTATGTCCATCTTTCTTCTGATGAATATGCTACCACCTGGCCTCTGTTATTCCAGAATCACATAATCACACTGATGGTAGCATACAAACCATCAATTCTGGCCTGCATGAGACATTCACCACTGAGCTGTGCTTCCTTCCTGTACATTCTTTATTATCCCTGTTAAAGGAGTTCCCTTCCCTAACCATTGGGGACAGTTAGATGCTGGATATAGCCAGTTACATATTAATTCATCCTAATGCAGACATCTCTGAATCTCCTGATATCTTTCCTATATATCAATTCAATGAAGTTCCAACACATCATCTAATTTTCCGTATGTGACATTCATGTCCAAGTTTCAAGGAGACATCCAACAAACTAGTAAGACCAACTCCAAATGGTCCTGATGTAATATTGAGTCCTTTGCTACAAGTGAGCATCCCTATATCAATGAGTTCTCCATGTTTGTTAGTGTTCAGAAAATGGAACAGAAAGTGTAAAGTATTGAATATCAGCAAAAGCTATACCAGGATGGAAGATTTAAGGTATTTTAAAGTTCTTGTGCTTTCAAAAACTGCATTTACAGTTAAGAAGGGATTTTAAACATAAAATAGACAATATTTGATTTTAACAGAGATTATTATTGACTTAGCTGAAGAAAGAATTGAACGAAGCATTACTAGAGACAAATTATAAGGTTATTATAAGTAATCTAGGAAGGTTGGTGGAAATTTGAAATGGGTAGAATAAAATGAAGATGTTAAAAAAGAACACTAAGAGATCAAATTCATAGGCTGTGATGATTAATTGCAGTGGGGGAAGTGCAGAAGACTCGAGATGGTTGCCTAGAATTTGGCTTTGAAATATACATACATATATATATATATATATACACATTTATACTTTATTATTTCATTATTGTCTGACCTTCACTTTTCATTTTGTATTCTTGTATTCTTTAGAAAAAAACTTACAGAAGTTTAAAAAAAATAACACAACACAAAAATCATAATCAAACTATAAATAAATCAAACTAATATTTTCTGTCTTTTTTTACAATTCACAATAGCCATAGATAATTTGATCATTAAAATGTCACTCATCTTTTTATAATTTTTTCCACAGAAATAAAATTGATTTAACAAAATGAGAGAGGAAAATTAAGCCTAAAACTATTACAACTTAAAAAAATTTTTGTGGTATATTCACAAAATGGAATGTTAAACAGCAATGAAAATAAATGTACAACAGCTGCGTTCAACATGAATGAATCTTAGAAACATAATAATGATTATAAAAAGAATTATTAATAAAAATATCTAATTAAATATGTAAACATGTTTATATAATCGTACATAATTTAAAAGCAAGCAAATAATAAAAAAACCTGTCAACATATTGTGTTTAGATACATATGTACTAAAAGCACACATGCAAACACAAAGAAATAATAAACAAAATTTCGTAATGATAGTTAAATATTGTGGAGGAAGAAGGAAAGATTTTTATAGAGAGACATGCAGGATTTAATAATGTCTATTTCTTAATTTGGTGAGTAGGTATACTGGAGATTATGATAGTTTTTTATACCTTGTGTATATTTGATATATATTGTCTTGTATGTATCAAATATTTAATAAGAAAACATAGAAAAAAGCTAAAGTTCCAGAAGCTAGCTGGAAAAAAAGCTCTTTGAGTGTGTGTGTGTGTGTGTAATATATTCATCTCTATATGTTTATGTACATGATCTTTATATATAAATATAGTGTAATTATATAATTATGATCTCCAAATACTTATGTGTCAATATGATGATTCCTAAGCTTATTCTGAGATTCTTGCCAGGCTGGCAAATATTCCCCTCTCCATTCTATTTTAGCGTCTTTCTCTTCATTAAATGCAGCAACATGTAATGAAGAAAAATAGTATTTCAGACTCAGAAATGAAAGGGCAGAAAAGCTCATATAAAATACAGCACTCTCCTTTCACTTTCCATGCAGAACCCACTCTTTTCACTCTAGAAAATGAAATATTACGTATGTAAAAATGGTCTCTGCAAAACATCCATTACCCAGCCATGAATGAACTTTGTATTTAATGCCCATATGCCGGATTTGTTTATTAAGCTGAGCTTGGCGTACTTCAGACCAAGAGGCTGTCCGTAGGATGTGCTCTCACTTAGCTTGGCTGTGCTCAGAGCAGGAAGCAATGTCTCCCAAGAATATTCTATAGGAGTAGATTGTCCATCACTAATTTAAAGCCTTCCAGCTGAGCAGCTTCCTCCACGGTGCCAGAGTCTGCAGCAGGATTTCATTAGTTCCTAACGCATTAGAACTCTGTTAAGGATCTGATTTCTGTTCTGGGCATCTATAGTTATTGTTCTTTTTTCACAAATGTAGTTTAAAGCTTGTGACTGAAGGGAGTAACAGTTGAGAAATAACACTATCTCTTCACTAATAAAAGAGCTATTCATGAATAGTTGACAGACATTATTAATATATTCTGCCACATTTAAATTCTGTCATCATGATATTTAGATTTCTAATTCTGCATGAAATCTTCAAACCAAATGTCAAAGGAAATATCCAAACCATTGTTAACTTGGGAGATATGTTTTGTAAAAGAAAACATATTTATAATGTTTTAAAACTCTTCTTGTTTGTTTTTATTAAAAGGACAAGTTATTTAATTTGTTAAATGCATTATAGGTAAACATTATACATATGCCACACTACATGTATACTACTATATGTATAGATATATAGTTAACTATGTATATGTGTATATATATTATGTTCATTATGTGTGTATATATTGGATTGGCCAAAAAGTTCGTTCGGATTTTCCCATAGCATCTTACAGAAAAACCCAAACGAACTTCTTGGCCAACCCAATATAGCTTTTATAAAACATTTATAGCTTTTATAAAACACTTTTTATGGAAATAGTATTTCAATTCCTTAAATAGACCTCTATTTCTTCACTTTTTTCATAATTAAATGTAAACCTGAAGCTGGTACTAAAAGCTTCTGAGGAAATCTTAAGGAAATTAAAAAGGAATTAAGAGGATGCATTAGAGAGAGATGAAGCAATATATTATATATATCATTAAGAAATCCCCTAGGAAAGAAAATATTCGTACATCAACATTTCTAAGTGAAACCCAGTGTCTACCGAATCTTTGCCAGACTCCTGTGTTGGGCATATAAGGGGCCTATAGATATAATCTGAATATCAACCCTGACCTGAGAATAGAAAGAGATGATTTAAGGTTAGTGGATATGTGGAAAGGGTAAAGCTGAAAGGATAATTCCAGTGCAATGGGAACAATTGTGAAAATCAATCCCAGCTTGGTATACATGGTATTATACCTTTTCTGACTGCTTATCCTGTTAGAATGTTCAAACACAGAATGGGTTTAAGGACATTACAAGGACATGGGCAACATTTATTATTGTTTGTTTGTTACATTAATGTGACCCATCTGCTTTCTCAAAATATTAGAGCAGGCCATAGTTGAATACACTTCAAATTGTCTGATGACCTCACAATTTCATTTGCCTGCTTTTACAGAATGACATAAAAAAGGATAGAGAAATAAAGGAATCAACAAAGATTTATCTGCACAATTGAGGAAATAAGAAAATACGTAGAACATCTAATGTTTGATCAGTTAAATATCAGCTTATTAACCACTTTAGCTCAGTATACTTTGTCACTCTTTTAGCAGATTATCATCTATGTAATATATCATACTTTCTATCACTTGCAATCCAATTTATAATATCTGTACCATCTGATATAAGAACTAAGATATAATTCAAAATTATTTATCACTTAATATTTTGCCACCTGATTGTTGAGCATATGATATTCAATTATATTAAAAAGCAAAACAGAACAAAATACATATTTTTATGCATAAAATTTGTGCACATCTTTGGCAATATTTTTAGAAAATCCAATAAGTAACAGTGTCTAATAAGAAATCATCTTTTCCTTGCATAAAATATTTTCAGGCTAGTATTTTATTCCACTATCTCTTCTAAATAGTTTTGTATGTTTCTGAGCAAGTAACAGATAAATCTAACTAAAACTGGTTTATACTAATAATAGATTCATTATCTCCTTTAACTGAAAAGCCCAAGGATATGCAGCTCCAGGTATAGCTTGATAAAGATGTAAATGACATCTTAGAACATAGTTTTTCTCTCTTGGAACATATTTTTTCTCTGCTGTCTGCTGTGGTGTCTCCATTCTCAGATGTCTCTCTACAAATAATTTTCAGAGGGCTGCGAAAGTTCCGGAGGCATACTCTTCTAGGATCAAGTTGAGCAAAAAAGAGACAACATGCTTTCCTGAGAGCTCAAACATCTTATCACTGGTCGTGGTGGCTCTGACTAGTATGAAATGGGTCATGTGTTCATCCCATGCTTTAAGCAGTCACAGGGTGGGAGTGCTTTTCCTGAAGCACTTAGAGTAAGAGAGGGAGAGTTTCTGGAAAGCAAGAGCAGTGTACTACAAATAACAAGATTGTGTGTGGCTGATTGGTGGAAAAATAACAAACAACAAATACCCATTACAACTCCTATGCCCCACATGTATTCCCACGTTCAAGGAAAAATATGTTAGAATGCAGAGAATATTAGGCTTCAGTGTTAGGGGATGCAGAGCAATCTCCAGAATGATTTTGGTATTGTACTGAGAACCATTATATTCACATGGCTGCTTTTCATGAAAACAATTTATTTTCTCTTTGTGTATGTGTGGTGGGAGGGGTGGCTTAGTAAAGCAGTTTATAATTTGCAGGGACTTGGGTGTGGCTAGAATTGCTACTGGGGAGCAATCTGTGCTACAGCAAGAAAAAGAAAGATGGCGTTAATAGGTTGGCAGAAAGCTATGCAGTTCAGGATATAAACTTTACCACCATCTCTAGATCTTTAGCAAAGTTGCCAATTCTCAAATTGTGAACAGTCATCATTATTTTATTTTGAAAGTTACTATAGGCTTTGGACCTGGATCAAAAGGAGTTGATACCAAGGAGCGTGATTAACCAGCTGAAGCCTGCTTTCTGAGTAAAGCCTGAGCACTTTAGCCAGTTGAATTCAGAAGTTGCAGGGACAGCTTTTGATTAAAAGAAGTTTATGGGTTTGGGGATTTGACCCATGTTCCCTTTATGGCTGAGGATAGTATTGTTTAAAGGTACTTTTCTCAGTTAGGTGAAGTGAGTATTGGGGACCAGTAAACGTCCAATATTGTGTGTCCAAACACTACCATAATGGCAAGCATTTTAGCTTTAAAAAGAAACTTGAAGATGAATCCAAGACTTTCTAATCACGACGTGTGTCACCTTGCACACATTATTTAACCTACTTCATCTCATTTTCCCAAATGAAAAATTTGGTCCGTTTTAACTTTGACAAGGCAGTTTTGGCCCCAATCATAACTGTTCCTCTCAAACTACTTATCAATTATTCTCCTAAGATAGCTTTCTACTTGAAAAGCATATGTAGGGACTTAAATAAATAAATGTAACTTACCGGCTTCATTGCCTAGAATTTAATAAGCCCTCAGTAATTATAAACCATTTTTTCTTTATAGATAAAAATTGCAGAAAAATGTTCATCTACATACATTATTTATTATATGACCACAAAAAAAAAAATCACAGAATAAACAGATGTATAAATAAGACATTCTGCCCTAAAGTGAATTTAGTAAAGTAATATCTAGGCAATCAGAAATGGACAAAAAGATAGAAAAGAAAAAATATGTATTTTACTATCCATAATGTCACTAATAATACCACTTTTGTAGAATTTCTGGCACTTATCAATTGCATTTCATTTTAATATATTTTTTGTTGTTGAATGGAAACCTTAAATGTGTATATGTATAGTCAAGTCTATCACTAGCTTAACATACATCATCTTTTGAAATTATATTCTATTTCAGTTATATTATATGTATAATAAAATATTTATTCGTGTATTCTCAGGGTACTTTATTACTTAGGGTTTTATTTTTACTCTGAAAATATTTAAAAATACAGAATAGTATGACTTGCTATTTTTTTAATTGTGAATTTTATAATGATTTCAAACTTTTTTCTCATTTTATAATACTTTTTCAGAGAAAATTATATTTTGATTCATTAAGATCAATTTACATGCAATTGCATGCAATTTATCAGATATTCTCTATTAAGTAATATAAGGTGTAATAATATTATTTTAGCTGCTTTCCATTCCCAGGAAAAGAGGAAGTCTCATAATCACCAATTTACGTATCAAATGGCAAATGAAAAGAAGAATCATCAAATGCATAGTCCACACGATGGGTAGAGAAAATTCAATTTCAATTTTATGGGATGTAGAGCAATGGCAAGGATTTTTTTCATAACGCTGAGTATTATTAGCAACTTTACAATAGATAACTATGGGAAGAATCAAAGGACTTTTTTTTCACTACTGAATAGCCCCCAAATCCTTAATCCTCTCGAACATTAAGGCTTCTTTCTAAGGGAATATTTTGCACAAAATATACATTTCCAAAAACTGATCGCTAACTGTCCATTTGAAAAAAAATCAGATTAGCCTAAACTATCGACCAGAGTGTAATTACTTAGGAGATAATAGAGTTCCCAAATGTTAAAATAATGACATTTAGCTATTTAGTTTAGAAACACTTTCATAAACATTGTTCATTCATAGTTATTCAACTAATATTATTTCAGAGCATAATATGAGTAAGGTAAAGTTCTAGGTGCTAAATAAGAAATTGGTAAGTCATTGTTCATTCCTCAAGGATAGATGACTTTTGGGGAGGTGCTATAGAAAGGGAAACAGGCAGCACGAAAATTTTAATGCAATGTATTAAGTGCACTGGGCAATAAGAGCAGTTATTAAGCTTGAGCTTCAGACAATGGCAAGACATTAGTTTTCCTGTACATTTTATACTTTAGTTCATTTCTACTATGTTTGCGAGAATCTCTTTTTTTAAAAATTTTTATTAGAGTATAGTTGACTTACAATGTTGTGTTAGTTTCAGGTGTACAGCAATGTGACTCAGTTATACTTGAACATATATCCACTCTTTTTTAGATTCTTTTCCCATATAGGCCATTACAGAGTATTGAGTTCCCTGTGCTATACAGTAGGTCCTTATTAGTTATCTATTTTATATATAGTAGTGTGTTTATGTCAATCTCAATCTTGTTTGGGAGAATCTTCAAGTAATCTTTCCAGGAACCCCCAAACATGCAAAATAAAATTAAGCCATGGTTCCAGAATCTTATATTTTCCACGGCATCAATGTGAGGCATGGTGAGCCATCCATCCTCCCATACAGCTTGCATAGCACCGTAAGTTTTCTGTATCATCCATACTTGGGGCACAGCCATTTTTAAGGGACTGCAGACTGTCCTGAGGGGCTCTCATCATATCACACAACTCTATTCTCTCTAGGTTTTGCCAACTTCCTGACTGTTTCACTGGGAAGTTTTACCACCACACCAAGCATAAAAAATTTTCTTCTCATTTTGTGAGCTGAGGAAAAGTTTTCTTCATTATTTCCAAACATATTTTCTTTTCTTTTAATTTTTCTTTTCTTTTCTTCTTAATTCTCTTTTCCTTGCTTCTAAGATTTTTTTTTTCTGTGCCCTATATCTCCGTTATTCTCTGAGGCATGGTTTGGGGGGACAAAAAAAATATCACTATTAACAGATTATTTCAACTTGATCACTATGTCATCCATATTTTTATGTCATTTCATCTTTATTAGCAGTTAGTGCCTTTGCTCAAAGGACAAGATGGTAGAAATATGATAGAATTATTTCCTGACAAAACCTAAATATAAAATTTAAAACTATAAATCTTCTAAAAGAAAACACTGGAAAAATATTTGTGACCTTGAGTTAGGCAAGGACTTCTGAGATATGACAATAAAACCTAACCCTTAAAGAAAAAAAAAAGACACAGTGTACTATATAAATATCCACATCTTTTACTCTATAAAAGATACTCTTAAAAAATGCAACTAAAAGCCATAGACAGGGATACAATATTATAAAATCACATTTCTGAGAAAGGACTTATGTCCAGAATATACAAAGAACCCTCAAAACTCAACAGTAAGAAAAAAATAATAAATTGGGTAAAAGATCTAAACAAACACAGTGCCAAATAAGCTATATGAATGACAAAGAAACATAAGGAAAGATGATCAACATAATTAATCATTAGAAAAATTAAAATTAAAATCAAAGAGATACCACAACACATCTATTAAAATGTCTAAAAACAAAAGTTGTAAATGCTTTTTGCTAAATGAAAGAGGCCAAACACAAAAGATAACATATTGTATGATGCCATTTATAAGACATTCGGTAAAAGGTAAAGTTATAGGGACAAAAAATAAATTAATGGTTTTCAGATATTGAGCATAGGAGGAAGTGTTGACCACCAAAAACGAGGCACAAGGGAATTGCTAAAGTGATGGAACTATTCTGTATCCTGACGGTTTGGTGGATTTATGATTCTATGCATATGTCAAAACTTATAGATTTGTAATTCATAAAGATAGAATTTTACTGTATATTCATTTTAAAAAAATCTAGATATTGAAGGAAACTAAAATGGAATACAAACTATCACTGTCTTATAATTTTGCAATTATAACAACACTGAAGGAAGTGAGGACATAAAAATCTAACCCAAGATGAATCTGAAAATAATATTTTGAATCCATAATATAAACAAAAGACAAAGAAGACTATACAAAGGTAGTATAAACTCATCTTAGATATTGGGTTCTAAATGATTCCCTCAAGTAAAATAAACCAGGGCTCCTTATTGAAGCAGTTAATTCTAGGGTTCAGAGAGGAAAAATTCACAGTGATCCTAAGGAAGTGCACAATCAAGGACGGGGGCATGCCAAAGTTCTCAAGAACCTCCAGTGGCCAAAGTTGGAACAATTTATCAAAAACAACAAAATAATTAGTGAATTGGTTTCTGACCCATAAAAAATATAGTAATGAGCCCATTCTAATATAATACTATAATAAATAAATGGGAGAGAAGGGACAGCTCTTCCTTACCAAAGAACTTAAATTATTACATGTAGAATGAATGAGGGAGATAAAAATTTGCCCTAAGAATACCAGAGTAATGACTGTTTCAGGTAAGATCTAGTCATAAATGCAAATTTTAGTGGTCAAAATTTTGAGAAAAATGAGAATATTTGCTGTCCACAAACTATCTCCCCCAAGACATATATTAACTACGGTGTAGAGAATAGTTTACAATGAAGAAACCTGCCAGAGACGATCTTAATCAGTAATTGAGGTTACCATTTCCTGTAATAAGACACCTTGACATCATATAACCTCAAAATAAGACACTGAGAGGGCACATCACCTGTGTGGTATGCTTGCCAAAAACGCAAAACCACTATCCACATGAGAAAACATCAGGCAAACCTAAACGGACGGACAGGGATGTTCTGTAAAATAACTGACAAGTACACTTGCAAAGTGTCAAAGTCACGAAAGACAGACGCTGAGGAACTGTCACAGACTGGGCGAGGCAAAGGCGACATGACAACTAAATGCAATGTGAAATCCTGGATCCGATGCTAGAAAATAAAAGGAACATTAATGGAAAAACTTGCAAAATACAAGCAAAGTCTATAGCTTAGTAAATAGACTTGTACCAATGTTAATTTCTTGGTTTTGATAATTGCACTATGAGTGTACAAGATGTTAACAAAGGGGGAAGGTGAGTAAAGGGCATATTTGAAATCTCTGTATTACTTTTACAACTTTTGTAAATCTAAAAGTATTTCAAAATAAAAAGTTAGAAAGCATATTTTAGCATTACTATGAATATCAATATTTGCATGTAGGAGGCAATTATATGAATACGTGGTATAAATATATATATATATTATCATCAGTATTTCAATTATATGTATTTGTATATATAACTAATAAATTTGTGTATATAAAATAATAGTGTCTGTACCAGGAAAGATGTCAGAGAAGAATGGATTTATGGGTATTTAAAAGGCAAAAATTATGAGGCTTGTAGATCTAAGTGATATCAAGTAAAGGGTTGAATAATATTACAATTTTCAGATCAGGCTTCAGCAAATAGATAGATGCCAATGATATTAGTAATTATAGGTGAACCTACACTAACTACATCTTAAGAAAAGAAAATGAGGTCAATACTAGAGATGTTTTATTCCAGGTACCTGTGGGACATCTAAATATACTAGAAAAAGCTGGAAGTTCAGGTCTGAACAAAACCACAGTAAAAGTAACATAGGAATAAGGTTGAGAGAGACTTTACCATCCTCACACAACTAGAAAGTATTGAAACCAAGTTCTTCTTTCTGCTAGTTTTGTGGCTGTTATTAAATAATTTCCTACAGAATAAGGTACTAAACAAAAATGTAAATTAATAAGTTTTTCAGTGATGAGCTATTCATCTATCATCAATAGAATCACTGCAGGAATCTGTCCAAAATATACAGAATAAGATTCGCAGAGTAAAGTACATGATTATTATAGTCCTGCTAGACCCAAAGAACCAATAATACATAGTTGAAAATAAAAGTCCAATGAAATGATCAAAAAATTAGAACACAAAGTTTTTTTAAACTTTAGTATTTTTTTCTGAAAAACTACATTTATTAGTAAATAGGAGTAAAAATATCACACAGCCTGTTTGTGTAAACCCGGGGCAGTTCTCTGTCCTCAGGAGACATTGATGGTTTCTTGTATGAAAGGTTTACTCCAGCATATCAGGCAGTATTCTGACTGCAGGACCAGCCAGCCCTATGTGGCATCAGGCAACAGACCTATGAAGTGGTGATCTGGATCCTGCAGTCCAGTATACATGCAGTGCTGCTCGTAAGATGTGAGGCTCTGGGACCTACTCTCTTCTGACACTGTGCTCACCCAGGGCAGTAGTGGCTCAATAGCCTCATATTCTAAAAACTCATTTCACCAGTGACAAAATTACTTATGAAAGCCATTTATACTAATTACTTAACTCTTGCATGTATATTTCTTTTTTCTCCAGCTTTACTTAAGTATAATTGACCAAAAAAAATGTATATATTTAAAGTGTACAACATGGTGATTTCACATACATACACTTTGTGAAATGGTTACCACATCACGTTAATTAACACATCCATCACCTCATTTAGTTAACTCTCTTTTTTGTGGTGATGAGAACACTCAAGATCTACTTTCTTAGCAAATTTCAAGTATACAATATGGTATTATTAACTAGAGTCACCATGCTGCACATTAGATCACCAGAACTTATTCACTGCATGCATGAAGACTTTTGTCTGGCATCCCCCTAGCTTCCTCACCTCTCAGCCCCTGGTAACCACCATTCTACTCTCCGTTTCTTTAATTTAACTTTTTTTTTTTTTAATTCCCCATATAAGTGATGTAATATAGTACTTGTCTTTCTTTATCTGGCTAATTTCACTTAGCATATACCCTCCAGTTTGACCCATGTTGTTGCTAATGGCAGGATTTAGAGTTTCTTATGGTGGAATAATACTCCATTGTACCCTAAGGTACTGCCACAATCAAAATAAAAGAAAGATATATAGTAATAGTGTAATTTAAGTCATTGTTAAAATTTTGGGAACGTTTGGATTAAAGATATAATCTTAGTGAACCCTTCAAGACGTGTTCATTTTAGTGAAACTCTTTCAACATGGCCGGTTGTATTGCTAACAAACCTCATGAAAGGGCTTTCCTGGTGGCGCAGTGGTTGAGAATCTGCCTGCCAATGCAGGGGACACGGGTTCGAGCCCTGGTCTGGGAAGATCCCACATGCCGCGGAGCAACTGGGCCCGTGAGCCACAATTACTGAGCCTGCGCGTCTGGAGCCTGTGCTCCGCAACAAGAGAGGTCCGCACACCGCGATGAAGAGTGGCCTCTGCTTGCCACAACTAGAGAAAGCCCTCGCACAGAAACGAAGACCCAACACAGCCATAAATAAATAAATAAATTAAAAAAAAAACAAAACCTCATGAAAGCCCAGACCGCTGGTGTATATTTCTCTTTTGTTTAAAAGTATAGTATACTACTATGACACTATGTGTTGCTAAAATCCAGACATACCATTCAAACTTTTAATCCTGTCTTTGAGTTCCAATCATGTCATTAAAAAAAAAAAAAAAATCAGTGTAGTCTAAAAAAGTGTTCATTGTGAACTCTCACTAGCTCTTCATTAAAGAATTAAGATCACTGACTTTAGAATTAGACAAATGTGTCTCATTTTCACAATGTATTCTCATTTCCTTATAACTATGTACTCACATGGGAAACATTTTTCTACTTTGATTGAGATATGGATATAATAAATATTTTACTTCCCCCTGAACTTTCTATTAAAAAATGACATTCAAAATTAATTAATGTACTATACCACATCAATAGAATAAAGGACAAAAAAGTCACAGGAACATTGCAATAGACACAGAAAAAGGATTTTACAAAATGTGATACCCTTTCATGATAAAAACACTCAACGAGCCAGGAGTAGAAGGGAACTTACCCAATCTGATAAAAAGCAACATAAAAAACCCACAGCTAACATTATATTTAATGGTGAAAGACAGTCATTTTCCCTTAAAATCAGGACTAGGACAAGGATGTCCCCTCTCACCATTCTATTCAACCTTGTTCTGGAGGTTCTACTCAGGGTGATTAGGCAAGAGTGAAATAAATGGCATCCTAATTGGAAAAGAAGAAATAAAATTGCATTTGCAGATAACATGATTGTGTACAGACAATCCTGAGGAATCCACAAAAAAATTATTAGAGCTAATAAATGAGTTCATCAAGGTTGCAGAATACATATTCAATATATAAAGGAAAGGTATTCTGTATTCACTGATTAAAGACAATATTGTGAAGATGACAATATTCCACAAATTAATATACAGGTTCAATGCAATCTCATCAAACTCTTAGCTGATTTCTTTACAGAAATTGACAAGCTAACACTCAAATTTAAATGGAAACTCAAGGGATCCAGAATAGCCAAAACAATCTTGAAAAAGGAGAACAATGAACATTTCAAAACTTACTATAAAGCTACAGTAATAAAGACAGTGTGCAATTGGCATAAGGATAAACATACAGAACAATGGAATAAGATTGAGTGTTCAGAAATAAATCTTTATATTTTTGGTTAATTTGTTTTCAACAAAGTTTCCATGACAGTTAAATGGGAGAAGGATAGCTTCTTCAACAATGTTTCTGGGACAATTGGATAACCACATGAAAATAAGGAAGTTGGACCCCTATCTCATAGCACATGCAAAAATTAACTCAATATGTATAAAAGACTTAAATGTAAGAGGTTAACTGTAATAGATTTAGAAGAAAAGATGGGGAGGGGGTGTAAATCTTTATGATCATGGATCTGGTATTGATTTCTTATATATGACACTAAAAGTATAGAAAAAAAGGAAGAAAAGAGAGAAAATGAACATTATCAGAATTTTAAAACTTTTGTTCTTCTAATAAAGACATCAAAGAGTCAAAAAATAATCCACACAGTGGGTGAATATTTTTACAAATCATATATTTTATAAAAGATTTATATCTAGACTATATAAAGAACCATTACATTTCAATAATAAAGAGGGATGAAGAAGAGTTAGAAACTTGCTCAGGAACTGTAGATACCATGATGTTACTTAGAAAATGATGGGAATACCCCTGGAAGTCTGCCTAGTGAGACTGGGTCAACTCACAAGCAATTGAATAGTATAAGTAGTTAGGACCCTTTGAAGACTTATGTTTTAGAAGAAACACCATGGCATTAGGGTAGAGGCTGATTTGAAAAGAAAGAAGCAAGAAGATCATTTTAAAAGTAATTACCACAGTACTAACAAGAGACGGTAAATACTGAAAGAGCAGCAAAAACATAGCTTTGTCTTTAAATGTATGGTTAACTGTTTAATGATGTGATTGTGAGCATGTGTGTGTGTGTGTGTGTGTGTGTGTGTGTTTCCATGATCATTTGCTGCTGACATATATCTAAGATCATAGAAAAGTATTTGTGAATATCAAAATGTTAATTATTTAGATTGCATTTATGACACATACAATCTGTAAATTAAATTTGAGAAGTCATAATAAAAACCTTCATGGTTTAGTAAGAAGCAAGTGGACAAAGACATTCTGATTTTAGATGCTGAAGCAAACATGATGATTACTAACACTGATGAGAATATAAGTGATTCTAAACTAACTTAAATCTCTTATCTCAGTTAAGAAGTAAATTTCCCCCTCACCACTAGAAGGACTTCAGGTTGCAAGGTGAAGTTTTGTGAACTGTAGAAAACCTTGTGAAGATAAACCAAAATGAGCACATAGAAACATAACTTAAAGTTATAGTTGTTGGTTGCTTGATTTATAACCTGTTATATGTGTTCCTATACCTCCTTTTATAACACATTACTGTGAATAGAACACCTAGTATGTAAAATTTTTGGTGGGTAATATGTTTCTAAAACATCTGCCACGTTTTAATTAAATTACCTCCTTGTAAATACTTTAAGATTCTATTATAGGCTAACTTAGAACACAAATGCAGTGTTTTGTTTTGTTTTTTTTTTTTGTAAAAGGAAAACAGTGCCACCTTAAGTTAACTATCACTGGTAATACATGTAGAAGTTTACATAATCACTCAGAAAAATTTGATCTCTCAAAAGATTTTTCTTAGGATAATTCTATGATTAAATTACAATTTGAGATTCATACAAAAGGAAAATAAAACCTATATACATTTGAAATCATAGTTATTAAAATAACTTTTCTGACATTTTAAGACTTCCATTTAATTTTTAACTTATTTATATTTGCATTAGGCACCTTTGCATCCCTTGTTGCACTAACATACAGGTGTTTAATAAACACTTAATGGTTTGAACTCTCCTACATAATGTAGCTATGAGAAAAATATTTAAATTTTAAATATAGATGAAAGAATACTATGAAGGAAATGAGAGAATACATATTTAGCTGCTCATTTTAAAGTTGTAAAGATAATGCATAATTATTAGAGAAGATTGGAAAAATTCCAGAGGGAAAAACAAATAGTATCATCAGCCAGAAATAATCTTAAAAATAAAAAAGACTATTTCCTTAGAAGGTTTTTGTAGACGTAGTTTATACTGTTTGTTTTATGAACATATTTTTTTAATTTTGAAATTGATTTGCTATTTTTACCTAACCTTCCTAAATATTTACATTTTATTTTAAAATCTCGAAACATTTAGTGATTTAATTATGTTTCTACAAATGGAAGAGTGTCATTTACTTAACCAATTCTCTGTTCTTGGACATTTAGGATATATTGAATCTTAATATATTACAAAATTATAAACAATGCTATGATGTTTATCTTTGCCATATATTATTTTAGCAATATACTTTTAGATATACTTTTAGATATGCTAGAAGGAGAGAATTCTTTTAACACCATAAAATTGTTGATGTTCTATAACTTTCCCACTTGTAACTTTTATTTCACTTGATTTTTTAAAAGAATAATTTCAATAAAAAGACATCTGTATTTTAATATTGAGAAATCCAGAACCTCAAAATTATCATTAGTTATAAAAGTCTAAATTAGAACCCATATGTGTTAATTCAACACTATCCTGTTATGTGTTAAAATATATTATAAAAAAATTACATCTCTGCTTTTGTATGTACCCATGTGACTGAATACTATTTTTTAATTTTTTAATAGGAATTAGTTGTATGGTCTCCTTTTAAATGTAATTTAATTCCCTGTCCTTTCTCTAACAGAGTTAACAGATTTAAATTAGCAAATGAGAAACATAAATGTCTACCAGTGTTAGATTAAGGGGATGTGGATAATCAATTTTCCTAGAACCACCCTTTTGCCATGGAATTTATAAAATAATATTTATTGAATTATAACTTACATACAGCAGCATGCACATATCATAAATATATAGCTTGATGAATTTTCACAAAGTGAGCATGTATATTTAATGAAAAGATGTTCCAACAGAACATATTCGCTCCCCAGTGCATCCTCCCATCTCCCCATTTAGGCTTTCCTTCCATTGCTACAACACCCTTTCCCTCCACCCACTAACTCCCAACAAAGGTAACCACTCTTCCGACTTTTAACACCACAGATAGACAGTTTATAAGTGGCATTCTACAATTTATACATTTATGTGTCTGGCTTCTTTCACTAAAAAATATGAGCGATTTATCCATGTTGGTGCATGTAGCTGTACATATTGTTCATTATCACTGGTCTCTAAGATTCCATTGTTTCAATATGCCACATGTTACTTGTATGTGCCAGAGGCTAGGGAAACTATGACTCGTAGGCCAAACCTGGCCAGCCATCTTTTTTTGTCACTGAATTTTTATTGAAACACAGTCATGCCCATTTATGTATGTATTTTCCGTGGTGACTTTCACACTACAATGGCAGAGCTGAGAAGTTGTGACAGAGACCATATGTTCTGTATATGTCCTAAATTATCTTCTAACAGGGCTCTTACAAGAAAGGTTTGCTGAGCCCTGATCTATGCTTCATATGATGGACATTTGGTTTGTTTCTAGCTTAGAGTTTTCAAGAGTAGTACTACTATGAACATTATTAAAAATGTATTTTGGTAAATATATGAATACATTTTTATGGTGTTTATATCAAGGAGTAGAATTAGTTCAGCAGTTCTGGATATGTTTACTTTCAGATGATATTGGTAAAGAGTTTTCTAAAATGAGTTTACTAATTTACAGAAGTGTTCCAATTAATCCACATCTGTATCCAGGCTAAAACTTGGTATTATTTTAGCGATTCCATTGAATGTGTAACAGTGTCACATTGTGATTTTAATTTCCATTTCCTTAATAACTAAAGAAGTTGAGCATCTTTCAATGTGTTTATTGGCCATTTGGTTATTTTCCTTGACAAATTGCCTATTCGAGTCTTTTATCTGTTTCCCTGATGGGTTGTCTTTTCTCTGTTGTATGTAATGTATATATAGAAATATATAGTGAACATAAATCATTTGCAGATATGTTTATTGTAAAATATTTTTCCTACACTGGTGGTGCCTTTCCACTCCCTGAATAATGACTTTTAGAAGAACAGAAGTGTTAACTTTAATGTGGTCTTATTTATTCATCTTTTTTCCTTAAACGTTTAGAAATGTTGTCATTTTTGAGACACTTTTGACTACTCCAATTCTGAAGATTTTCTTTCTTTCTTTTTTTTTTTTTTCAGACTCACTATGTTACCTACACATGTAGATGCTGTATGTTCCTGAAATTGACTTCATTGTGTTGTGTGAGATACTCTAGTCTTTTTTTTCAGTATAAATATTCAATTTATCCTACAACGTTTATTGAAAACACAGTTTTTCCCCCACTGCACTGCAATGTTATCTTTACCACACTTGATTTTAATGTCTTTTCTGTCACATATTAATTTTCCTTATATCTTTGCTTCTATTTTCAGGTTATCTATTATATTACATTGTTGTTGTTAATCCATGCTAGTATGATAACTTCCTAAGTCTCAGTATCTGATATAATTCCTCAAAATTGTCTTACATTTTTCTTTACAAAGATAGTAATGCTCACCAAATATTCCACGTGCTATCTTTTATTTATCTACCTCTTTGAAGTTAGGCGGAGACATGTGATTAGTCCTGTTAAACTGGTTATAAGCAAGTGTCACTTCTGGGCCAAAGTATTAAAGAGGAAATGAAAATATTCCATGCACTCTCTTTACCTCTAACACTGAGGAGTCCCATTGCTAAGCTGGAGAAAGAATAAGATGAAAAAACCTAGATTCCTAAGTCACCAAAGACAATTCCCTTAGAGGATCACCAAAGCCACAAGAGACTGTGCATTCACAAGAAAATCTGAGGGGAGGACACGCCACTGAGATTTTTAGGAGGTTTGCTATTTTAGCATAATCCTATACTATTCTGACTAATTCAACTGTCCTTAGTAGAGTTTTTATTTCTAAGATAGAGAGCATCACTATCTATTGAAGTCTAATTACACGCAAGTTAAAGATATAGATGCTGTATGTATTACAATAGCCAGTTAGATGGATTATGTTGTCATCGTGCTTAAAAAAACAATCTGGATAAGTAAAGGAATGTATACATCAGGAACAAGAGTACTCTGCATATCGTATCTCTTAAAAGGGGCAGCAACATTTATTTCACATAGATGTAGAGCCATTTACTTTTTCTGAACCTGACTTTTAGCACTATAAGAATCCACCTCCATTTTGTGACCCTTTTAATATTTTGGCCTAAAAAATATCAAACAAAACCTTAGGAGATGCTATTTTTTGTTAGATTCCCCCTCTCCCGCCCCCATAACATAGGTGTCAAGCAATTCACTAGCTGGATCTCAACAAAGAATAAGAGTTTTTCACAAAGATTTTATAACATCAATTTTCTTGGTCTTCACTTCCCACTTTTACTTCGTCCATCTCTCCTAGAAGGACACTATAAATTTCTACACTTTTCCTGTCTTATCCCTGCTCATAACCTTCTAGGAACAGTATTCGATATTTCTGTGGCCATCTTCCCCATGCATTTTTGTCTCCTTTCCTACATGAAATATTTCTTGAAGGTAAGCTATGGACTTTGGGTGATTATAAGGTGTCAGTGTAAGTTTACCAACTGTAACAAATAAACCACTCTGGTGGGGATGTTGATAATGGGGGGGATGGTTATGCATGTGTGGGGACATGGGTATACGAAGAATCCTTGTACTTCCCTTTCAGTTTTGCTGTCAATCTAAAATAGCTCTAAAGAAACTGAATAGGCACATCTTATAATCATATAATTGACTTAGAAAACATTAGAAAAGAATGCTTTGGCAGTCCAAGTTGGATATAATAAAAATCTAAATTATGTTCATCATACAGACAAAAAAAAATCACCATTTCTATCTACATTGGGTACAGCAGCAGAAATTTTCCCTAAGTAAATAAATTCTTGCCCTTAATATAATTGTAACATTATTTAGTTAATGTGTTATTAAAGTAATTTTGTAAAACAACCCACATATGACTAGAATTTCAAATTCATCCTTTGTTAAGGAAACACCGTTTAGTAGGAGACAAAATAGATTTACCTATCTTCTGAGATCTTTTAATTAATGCCAGGTCTCTGTGTGATTATTAATAATATACCCCAATTATTTATTCCAAGACAAGACACTGGAGTATGGAATGGTGTTCACCAAATGATTTTTCCTTGTCATCCCCAAAGGAATCTTCAGTTCAATACAGATCTTGCCAACCAATATGGCACAGTTTCTATTAAGAATGAGATAATCAGGTGCCTGTAGTTCCACGTACTGTAGCTGACTTCATATTTCTTAAGAAAAAACACAATCTCAAGAATCAGCTTGAGCCAAGTCATAAGTTAACAAGAACAATTCCACTGTTACTATAGAAACCAACAGAGAGACGCATCATTTTTTTGTGCTTTCTTCCTTCTCATTCCAAATCCTCAGAGCCTTTGGACAAAAAAATCACAAACTAATTCCCATCCACCAAGGTTATAAAGTCTGGTGGTGAGTGATGAGGACACTGAGTTGGCTTGACCACTGATCCACACCTCGCACTGTGACAATATACCAAGTGCAGGCACTGAAATTCACAGATAAGAAGAAAACAGGCTTCCTTGGGATGAGCTATAAAAAGAAGCCCCAAAAGTAAGAACCCAGCGTATGTTACATCCAAACTACTGGCAAAGCAAACGCAGTCAATTACCTCCTTCCAAACCAAGTGCGTATTACATTTAAAAGATAAGAGCATTAAGGTATTTAAAAATTGAGGGTTCAGTAAAATAAGCTTTTAGGAAAAATAATTTTATGGCTTATAAGACCTAGTCATCAATAATTGTTTACCTTCTATAGTTATTTAAGGAGAAAACACAAGAATAACTCAGCACATCCAAAAAGATGAAACCAGAAACTTTAGAAAACTAAGTTGTCTCACACATGAGGGAAATAAAAAAAGATTAAAGAAAAATATTTTAATAAATTTTGCTTTATAGATTATTTGATACACACACATACACTCCTCTCCTTGTACTGGGAATAAAACACATTTAAAAAGTTAACTTATTAGTCACGTGGTGAATATTCTATTTGGATTCAGATGTCTTTTTAGGACCTCTTTAGCTGAGCTCATTTGAACTAAACATCACCTACTTTTGTCCCAATTATATACTTTCCTCATGTAAATACAGATATATATGAATGGTTTGTGCCAACTTTTTCTCCTAGGATCCTTATACTGTAATAACATGTACTAGGGCTCTTACAGTTATACTTGCAGGTTAGTGTAAAGAAGAAAGCAATGCAAGAAAGCTTAAGTAAGCCTTTCAGATCACCTGATCATATATTCATTAGAGATACATTTTCATTCTGCATTTGAGGACACCATCAAAGTCTTGCTGTAGTTAAAAATATATATGAGGAGAATCACGGAAAGCTTCCAGGTTAGGGTGTCTATAGCCCAGAGTTTCAGACTGCCTGACTGGGTGTGCTGATCAATCCAATTTGATTTATCCAACACTTACTGAGTGCTAGAAAACATGAAAAGCCTATAATCATTATCATGGAGATATTAGGTAGAAGGAAATAAATCCTATCATGAAGTGTTAGGAAATTCTATTAAAGTCAAGAGGATATTAAGTGTTATTGTGGTATCAGAGATGGCTTCAGAGTTGTAGTATTTTCAGGGAGCTTAAAGTATAAGCCAGAATTTGATGGAAAAGAAAAGCAGAAGAAAATTTCAGGTAAGGGAATAGCCTGAACAACAACAGCGTACATGTAATACTAAATGATGTTACTAAAATTAAACTCAATAAAGACTTTCCCAGCTCCAAATTATTATATATCAGTTTTTATTATTTCTGATCTCACATTATTATGAATATTAGTAACTCAAATGTGTTTTCCATATTTTCTTTCAAGGGAAATTAATTTTGGTCCAGAGTTCCACGACCAAAGTTTTTACCACTGGTTCAGGTCTGCTTCATAAAATTTACATTTCTTTTCTGCTTACTAATCTGAGGATATTTAAAAAATATTTTGTAAATTAAACACTTGATTTTTGGTCTGTGCTTATTTCAAAATTGTTAGCAGTCTTCCCTTCTTTTATTCCCTCCTGCTCTGTTCTTCAATAATGAAACATTGCACATTGATATTTCAATAGATACAAAATGCAAATCTCAAATATAAGCCACATCTTTTAGAAATGTTAAACATTATACATTGCATATCAACTGATATATTTGTTAAAATTTGTTAAATTTCAGTCATAAACTTAACATTTATGATTATAGTTACTCAGAAAATATTAATATAGATATATTGATACATGGTTTATCATAAATGTCATAAGGAAAATTCATTTTAAAGATATAAAAACATTAATATCAATAACAGTTTTTAACATATGGCAATTTTTATGTATATATTATTATTAACTATACCTTTATAATTTGTAATTTAGGAATACGTATATCTTGACTTATTCCTTATTATGAAGGAAACAATTAAACCGCTTGGTTTGAAATCTCCAGCCTTTCATAATTAAACCTCAAATACTTTTCCAAGATATCCCTCACTTTTACTTGCATGAGTTCCCTGATACTTTTGAGAAGCCCTGTGAGACCTTTAATTATCCAGCCACTACCAGGAAAACATCATTAATTAATCCTTTTCACCTTTCCAACTACTCTCAAATAGATTATAAAATCCAGCAAAAGTGCCATTTTCTTCTTTGTAATCTTTCAAGACTAACTCATCTTTTCTGATCCAACATCTTCTGTGATTTCCATTGTCTTTCTACTGACATGTAACATGCTCATGCAAAATGCATCCCCATCAGTAACAATACGTTGCTACCAGCTGTAACATAAGGCAATCTGTAAACTAGGCACAATCTCAGAGGATTTTAGCTCTACCCTTTTCTCACACACCTATCCAATATGCATTGGCAGTAATGTTAAAAACTTCTGGTATATATTACCATTCACTATTATCCATGTACAGCCTGTGATGTTTTCATACTATTTTACTGTTCTTATTTAAACATACAATAGAATGTATTATATTCTATTTACTTTATTTCTTATTATGTATTATTATTTATGCTAAATATTATGTTTCTAAAATAGAATGTATGCTATGTTTGACATTGTAAGATTGTAACTTATTGCTGTTCTAATAAAGATTCTTGATTTCAGCTACAGTAATCAAAACAGTGTGGTGTTGGTACAAAAACAGACATATGGATCAACGGAACAGAATAGAGAGCCCAGAAATAAATCCACACACCTACGGTCAATTAATCTTCAACAAAGTAGGCAAGAATATAAAACGGGAAAATAGTCTCTTTGGCAAGCGGTGCTGGGAAAGTTGGACAGTGCATGTAAATCAATGCAGTTAGAACACACTCTCACACCATGCACAAAAATAAACTCAAAATGGCTTAAAGACTTAAACATAAGATGTGACATCATAAAACTCCTAGAAGAGAGCATAGGCAAAACATCCCCTGACATAAATCATACCAATGTTTTCTTAGGTCAGTGTCCCAAGACAATAGAAATAAAACCAAAAATAAACAAATGGGACCTAATCAAACCTACAAGCTTTTGCACAGCAAAGGAAACCATTAAAAAAAATTAAAAGACAACATACAGCATGGGAGAAAATATTTGCAAATGATGCAGCCGACAAGGGCTTACCTTCCAAAATATATGGTAGATGCAAACTATTACATTTAGAATGGATAGACAATAAGGTCCTACTGTATAGCACAGGGAACCATATCCAGTCTCCTGGGATAAACCATAATGGAAAAGAATATTAAAAAAAGGATGTCTATAAGTTTATAACTGAGTCACTTTGCTCTACAGCAGAGATGGGCACAACATTGTAAATCAATTACTTCAATTAAAAAAAGAGATTCTTGATTTCAGAAAAAGAGCTAATATCTTTCAATATCTTAAAGAATCAATTTATTTACAATTCTTCAGTGGTAACTATCGTCTATAAAAGTACCATAAAACTTGTGCCAAGAGTATGTACTTCCTGTCATGAAGAAGTTTACAGTCTAATCACTCTTAACATCTAAACAGAAATAGAAAAAAAAAATATTTTTGCAGGTACTCAACCTCCCTTCCCTAATGGAAGTTCATGAAGCCTTTGAGATAGGTAAATGAAGACAATAGTATACTCTTAGAGACTGTAGCTCCTCATCATGTTTACAAACATCAAGTAAATAAGCAAGGCGAAAGCTCAAGCCTTTCTCAAAATTTGAAAACACTTTATTTCTGTCATTAAAAAAACAAAACTTTTCCTTTTGCATCAATTCAGAGTCTTCTTTGAGTTTTACATTACTTTCATTAATAGATTCACTATCCCGTGAAAAAGGAAAAAGAGAATGCAAGTTGAGTTTGTTTGACTCATTAGTAACACTTTATTTCTAATGAGAAGAGGTTACACTTGCAGATCTCTTCAGTTTTCTATGTTTAAGAATGAAGCACTTTTCAACTTACAAACTCTGCCGATGAGCAACTACAATCTTAAGGAATTATATGGACATCATTCAGGCTCATAGCCAGCATCAATACAGCAGAGAAATGCAAGATTATATACCCTACATACTAAATAAAATAAATGTGATTGCAAAATATTTTAAGACAAAAAGGAGTTCAGTTATTATTTTACATATTTATGTTGATATACTATAGTTTTATTTCTTCTATTTTATAAACAAATGCATTGTAACAAGGGCTTTTAACATCTTCTAATCTCAAATAATAAAAGCAAGATATATCTACTAGAGACGATTTCACTCCAAATTCCTATACTGAACCAGGAAATCAATGAAAAAGAAGAAAAACCTCTTGAAAATTTGTTTATTTTCCCTTTATTGAGAATTCTCAAAAAAAATAAGTTATACAGTACAAGAAATATCACAAAGCACAAATGTCCCAAGTCTTGATTGGTTGCCAAATGATGTTACTATCAACATTACAGAATTTGAAATTCAGTGTATTGCGTTTATGAAGGATACACTCGTATGCATATCTATTAATTATTTTTTGTGTATTTTATCTGACAACAAAAACATATTGTCAATCAGATAGCATTGTTTGAAAATGGAGCAAATTGCATACATTAGCATTTCAGAATATTACTGACACCCCTTTTCAATCTTTAGGCTAAGTCTCCAATTCACTTTGAAGGTGAAGGTTAGTTTAGGTAAATCAAATAATTATAGCATTTGTGTATTAAGAGTAAGACCACAGTGAATCAAAAATGTTATTTATAAAGAGTTTTAAATATCCTGTAAAGAAGTTTAGGATATAATATTTACTGAAAAATGCATATTTTAAATCTATTTGCTTTTACTTATTGCATAATCTCATCTAAGATATATATACATAGCTACATATGTACATGTATGAAAGAAACATCATAACATGATTTAAAGTAAGCATACCAAAATAGAATCAGGAGTTGAATTTCAATGCTTCTGATAATCATCATGATAATAACTATCAATGATTACTGGAAGTTTTAAATATATTTAATTTTCACAGCAGCACTGCAAAGTCATAGATGCTCTGCTTGTATAGATAACCTTCATCAGCCTCACCATCCCCATAGCAGCTGCAGTTAAGCAGACATTTATAAAATATGACCCTGTTTCCTTTCTCACAGCGAAGTGGACTTAGGCTGAGCACTGGCCCAAACATGAGTCAGTGAGAGTACCTTCCGTGGTTATTTGTTATCTGACCTAAGAACTAGAGAAAAGGGAGATGGTTAATGACTGTTCCTTTATTTTCAGATTCCCTCCATTGCCAGTTTTTCACCTTTCTGAGGTCCCACTATATTTCTGTATCTGAATTTATAAGACACCTTATTTGTATACTTAAATTAATTTCTGAATATGCTTCTGTGAAATTGAAACGATTTATTTATAGCCAACATAGTCTTAATTACTCTACTTAATACCTGAGGAAATGAGGCTCAGGGAAGTTAAGGACCTTTCCTCCAAGTCATACAGATATTGGAGGTCAGAGATGTCTTTGGACTCAGGTCTGACTCCAAAGTCCATGCTTATTCTCTTACACCAAGATCAGGGTGAGTGAGGGATTACTGATGCTTTTCATGAGCTGTTAAGTTTTTTCTCTGTTTTCCAGGTATTTATGGATTGGTGGGTTCACTGAGGGCAGGCTGGCCTTGGCTGGCTCAGCTCTGTTCTATGTGTTATCTCGTCCTCTAGTAGGATAGCCAGGGCTTGCTCTAATCATGGTGACAGGTTTCCAAGAATGGAAGCTTGAAATCCCTTTTGAAACCTATGCTCGGAACCGGCAAACTACCACTTCTGCCCAATTACTTTGGCCAAAGCAAGTCCCGAAGCCAGCATGAATTTAAGGGGCAGGAAAAAGATACCACCTTCTGTTGAGGGGAACCAAAGAGTCACATAATAAAGGGTATAGATTTGGCAATTAACCTACACCTGGTAATTATTTATGAACTTATTAGTACCCCATTATTTTTAAATTAATAATTGAGTCTATCTTATTTGGCTTTTCTAGTTATCCTCTGAGGGAGAATTGATCTGGTTTACTTAGTCTTACATAACTGGAAGACTCTTATTTCTGTCTCTAGAGACTTTTATTGTGCAGATAGCAATAGTGGAACTGTTATCTTTTTGTTAATGATAGACAATAATTATGTAAGTGTCATTATATATTTATTTTTCATTAGGCATCAATATTCATTCACAGTCACATAAAGTACTCTGGCTAGGAGATCAGGTAGTTGCTTAGTGATACTCCGTTTGTCCCCAAGGAGATCATGTACCAGCAGGCTTAGTTATGTTTACTTCAAGTAGATATGTCATGTAAATTTAGTTTTTGACATGCAATTCAGGAAATTGAGTCTCATTTACACAGTTCACTGATTGTAAAGTCCATGAACAGTTTATTAGATAGTTTCCACTCAGTCTGTCTGGCATAATTTTTCCCAAGGGATTGAAACTTCATGTTGTTATTTCAATCCCAAGTAGGTCTACTTGTATTGTAATAGTTGGGAATTCATGATTACCCTTTACAGTGACTTTCACAGACATGTTATTTAACCGTTGTTCTCTTTCCCTGCTATTCTAGCAGCAACCCCAGAAAAAAAAAACCACAATTGTAAATAAAATAAGACTATACAATGTATGCTCCATTAAGCAAAGAACTGCTGGGAATATTTCCTATTATTTTTCTTTTATTCTACATCAGGGAGAAGAAAAATTCTAAATTTGTACAAAATAGCTACTGTTTTCTCTTTCACAATGGTACCAATTTAAAATCCTGTACTCCCTCAATGTCATCACTTTTTAATCAAGTTATTATTAAATTGATTATGTTTAGCATGGATGAAGAGACAGCATAACTTATCTCAATAGCCCACTTAATTAAAGAATAATGCAGGTTTCAAAGGCCATGTGGTACCGTTCAGGACAATTATGCTTTCTTCTTTATATTATTTATCTTTCTAAATTTGATTCACAGATAAAACAGTGAGCAAATATTTATTAATCTGCTACTTTAGGACCAGCACTAGACCCTGCAGTCTCAGAAATAAAGATAAAAAGCATGAGAAATATCCCTCTTTAGAAGAACTGAGGTAGAAAAATACTAACATTTAAAAAAGCATAAATATTTATGATCCAGACTAATTAAAGGCATGTGTATACACATTTTGAATATTTATTCAGAAAATTCATGGACCAACACTGATTTTTAAGGATCATATAAAATACTGTAATTCCTGTCAAATCCTCCCTATACCTTTAAGCCTGCAAAAATGTGTACTCCTCAGAACTCTCAAAGCAGTAAATTTATACTGCTTTTATACATTTATCACAATCTACTTTCCTTTGTAGTTATTTATGACCATATGACGTTTTTATTTTGGAGAACAGATATTTTGATTAGCAGAGTCTACGTCCTATTTCTTTACATATGCTCCATAATGCCCAACATGGTTATCTGCACATAATAGGTGATCAATAAACAGCAGCGAATGATTAAACAGTTATTGAATACACGGGTAAAAATCAGTATGCACTGACTAGTTAAAATTTCTTTGAGGAAATTTTAGGTTTGAAAACAAATAGTATCTAAATCAGAAAGTTTCTGAGAAGAGCACTGTAATAGAAATGCAGAGGATAAAAGATCTACGAACGCAACAAATCTGGAGACAGCGAACATATTTTCCTCGCTGAAATAAAAGCGGCTGTTGTGGATTGTGGTAGATAGAAAGAAAATTTGAAGTCAGTCTATGGAAGGACCTGAACATCAGATGTCAGACTTTAGGTTTTATGAACAAATAATTAGGATTCAGTCCTGGGTCTTGATTAATGGAATAAAATTCTGAAAGCAAATCAACTCACCACTCTCCTCCTCACAAACCACCAGCTGAACATGTTTTCCTTAACACACAGTGTAAGTCCTATGAACTAATTAATTTTGGCTTGACAAACCAGTGGGATTTTCTCAAAGTGCTCCTCTGCTAGAATACTTGTGTTTTACTTTTTCTTTTGCTCATGCCTACTAAAATCTCAATATAGGCCTAAATTTATCTAAGAAATCCCCTTCCCTATAGCACCAACCTTAGAAGACCTACTTCATTAGCTCCTCTCTAAAGCATTGCTCGGTACTATTAATACAAATCTTTTATTTCTTCCAGAAAAATTTACAAGCTTCTTTAAAGCATTCACAGATTGCATCTCTTGCTTTAACAACAACACCTGGCATACAGCCTGGCACATATTAAGTGCCCAAAGTATGATTTCTGAACAAGCGACTACTATGGGTAATGTCATGAGTGCTATATAGAAAAATCATGGTTTCTGCCCTCCAAATTACAACAGTCAGGTAGACAAAAGGATATTAACTAAGTAAAATAACAATTTAAAAAACACAGACAATATCAAACATCCAAAATTTTTCTGTCCAATGAATTGTATAGATGATGAGTTCTTTGGTTTTCGAGATGAAGCAAGTTGTGTGATCTGCAGTTTTAGGACGAAATCACAAATGAGATAGAATTTGAGCTGAAAGTCAAAGGACCCATAGGAGAAGCAGGGAAGACAGGAAGAAAGAGAAAGATCTGAGTGAGATTTTGCAAACAAATAAAAGAAGAAAACAAGGAATTACAAGGTATATTCCATGAGTATGGAGCAGATACTTTGGCAATGCAGAAGTTCATATAGGAAAGAGTAGATTGTGAGATTGGATGATCAAATTAGGGATAGACTGGGTGAAGGTGGTAAAAAGGTATAAACTTCCAGTTATAAAATAAATAAGTCATGGGGATGTAATGTACATCATGGTGACTATAGTTAATAATACTGTATTGCATATCTGCAAGTTGCTAAGAGAGTAGATCTTAAAAGTTCTCATCACAAGTAAAGAAACTTTTATAAATATGTATGGTGATGCATGTTAACTAGACTTACTGTGGTGATCATTTCACAATGCATACAAATATTGAATCATTATGTTGTACACCTGAAACTAATATCATGCTACATATCAATTATATCTAAAAAAATTTAAGGATAAATTATGAACATTCTTAAATGGTGGCTCTGGGATGCAGGATTCAGACAGAAGCTCCTTTAAGACAGAAAATGGGAAGCCCAGAAATCAGAGCCTCAGTCCATCAAAAGTATCACCTGCATGAACTGCCACCCATGTTGTTATTAACGCAGGTCAGCCATCTTTTCTTTCTGTTTCCAGTCATTATTTACTGACTTTCTCTCCTTGACCTTTGACTCTATGCCCAACCAGAGAATTTTGTCTTTCATTTTTTTCATCTAAATTTTGGCATGTCTTATTGCAGTAGTTGATATCTAACCTTATTTCTGCCCCCACTTCCATTTCTGCCTCACCATCAAGTACTGCCCATACTCTTTTTTTAATTAATTAATGTATTTGTTTTTATTTTTTTGGCTGTGTTGGGTCTTCGCTGCTGCGTCTGGGCTTTCTCTAGTTGCAGCAAGTGGGGGCTACTCTTCGTTGTGGTGCAAGGCTTCTCATCATCGTGGCTCCTCTTGTTGCGAATCACGAGCTCTAGGTGCACAGGCTTCAGTAGCTGTGGCACTCGGGCTCAATAGTTGTGGCTTGTGGTCTCTAGAGCACAGGCTCAGTAGTTGTGGCACCCGGGCTTAGTTGTTCCATGGCATGTGGGATCTTCCTGGGCCAGGGGTCGAACCCATGTCCCTTGCATTGGCAGGTGGATTCTTAACCACTGCGCCACCAGGGAAGCCCTGGCCATACTCTTTTAATCTTTCTACCTCCATGTTTACATTTACAATTTCAGGTTTTTTGTTTGTTTCTTGTTTTTTGTTTGTTTGTTTTTTGTCTCATTATTGTCAGTCAACTTATTCTACTTTGGTACATGGCATAAAAGTTCATCAAACAAAATTATCCAGATTTTAACCCATATACAATTAGTGATATTAGAGAACAGTGAGCACAAAGTTGTAATATAAATTCTCCATGAAGATTAATTTGCAAGAGTACATGAAAAAGACTAGAGAGGAAGTCATGGGGTTACTTCAGGAGTCCAGATAAGAAATATGGTCTACCTGTTATAATGATAGATTGGGATAGAAAGGAACAAGCAACAAGATCAGAGAGGAAAGAGGTTAATAGGCTTGGTTAAGAAAAAAATAATCAGCGTACTAAATATGGAGAAGTAGCAATGATGGAAGAGACTGAGAGAGCAAAAAATCAAAGATGACTATAAACGCTTACAAACGCAACACAGGGAATGCATATTATTGACAGATAGGTGAGAAAGAAAATTGAAATTCACCTTAGAGGAGGATGATCGATTGAAATCTTAAGTTGAGGCAACTGTGACATACTCTGATGAATATTTCTAGCATGGCCTGGAAGATGCAGGACAAACACATATGACTTATAGGTAGAAAACAGATTTTTCTACAGATATACATATCTACAGATATGCAAAGAGAATTCATTGAAGAAATGATAGTGTTTCAACAAATGATGCTGAAACAACTCAATATCCATATGTAAAAAAAATGAGAACTTTTTATCCTTACCTTGCACCTACAGGAAAAATTAACTCAAAATGGATGGTAGACCTAAATGTAAAACCTAAAACTAAGTCTTCTACGAGAGAACACAGAAGAAAATCTTTGTGACACTAGGTTAGGAGAAGATTCCTCAGGTATGACATAAAAACCACAATCAATAAAAGAGCAAATTGATATATTAGACTTCATCAAAATTAAAAGTTACTTCTCGTCATTGGGTACTGTTATAAAATGAAAAGAAAAGCCACAGACTGGTTTAAAGTAATTGCAAAGCATATATTTGATAAGGTCTTGTATCCAGAATACATAAAGAACACTCAAACCTCAATAATAAGAAAACAATATGACGGGGAGACCTTCAAGATGGCAGAGGAGTGAGACGTAGAGATCACCTTTCCCCCACAAATACATCAGAAATACATCTACATGTGGAACAACTCCTACAGAACACCTACTGAATGGGCAGAAGACCTCAGACTTCCCCAAAGGAAAGAAACTCCCCATGTACCTGGGTAGGGCAAAAGAAAGAAGAAAAAACAGAGACAAAAGAATAGGGCTGGGACCTGCACCACTGGGAGGGAGCTGTGAAGGAGGAAAAGTTTCCACACTCTAGGAAGACCCTTCACTGGCAGAGACGGGGGTGGGGGGGTGACGGGGGGGAGAAAGCTTCAGAGCCACGGAGAAGAGGGTGGCAACAGGGGTGCAGAGGGCAAAGTGAACAGATTCCCGCACAGAGGATCGGTGCCAACCAGCACTCACCAGCCTGGGAGGCTTGTCTGCTCACCCATTGGGGCCAGTGGGGGCGGGGAGCTGAGGCTCAGGCTTCAGAGGTCAGACCCCAGGGAGGGTCTGCAGTTGGCTGTGTGAACACAGCCTGAAGGGGGTTAGTGCACCACAGCTAGATGGGAGGGAGTCTGGGAAAAAGTCTGGAACTGCTTAAGAGGCAACAGACCATTGTTTTAGGGTGCACAAGGAGAGGGGATTCAGAGCACCGCCTAAACAAGCTCAAGAGATAGGCGCGAGCTACGGCTATCAGCACAGACATCAGAGACAGGTATGAGACTCTAAGGCTGCTGCTGCCGCCACCAAGAAGCCTGTGTGCAAGCACAGGTCACTATCCACACCTCCCCTCCCGGGAGCCTCTGCAGCCCGCCACTGCTAGGGTCCTGTTATCCAGGGACAACTTCCCCATGGAGAACACATGGCACGCCTCAGGCTGTTGCAATGTCACGCTGGCCTGTGCCGTTACAGGCTCGCCAGGCATTCCGTACCTATCCCTCCCCCAAACCTGAGTGAGCCAGAGCCACTGAATGAGCCGCTCCTTTAACCCGCCCTGTCTAGGAGAAGAACAGATGCCCTCAGGCACCTACATGCAGAGGCAGGGCCAAATCCAAAGCTGAACCCAGGAGCTGCGCGAACAAAGAAGAGAAAGGGAAATTTCTCCCAGCAGCCTCAGGAGCAGTGGATTAAATCTCACAGTCACTTGATGTGCCTGCATCTCTGGAATACCTGAACAGAAAACAAATCATCCCAAAATTGAGGCGGTGGACTTTGGGAGCAATGATATTTATATTTCTTTTCTTTTTCTCTTTTGCAAGTGTGTATGTGTATGCTTCTTAGTGTGATTTTTGTCTGTATAGCTTTTGCTTTAACCATTTGTCCTAGGATCTGGTCTCTCTGTTTTTTCTTTTTTAATATAGTTTTTAGCACTTGTTATGATTGGTGGATCTGTTTTTTAATTTGGTTGCTCTCTTCTTTCTTTCTCTTTTTTTCTTTTTTCATTACTTTTTAATTTTTTAAATTTATAATAATTATTTTTTATTTTAATAACTTTATTTGATTTTATTCATTTTTTTTTTTCCTTCTTTCTTTTTTTCTCCCTTTTCTTCTGATCCGTGTGGATCACACAGTCTTGGTGCTCCGGCCGGATGTCAGGGCTGTGCCTCTTAGGTGGGAGAGCCAAGTTCAGGACATTGGTCCACCAGAGACCTCCCAGCTCCACATAATATTAAACAGCAAAAGCTCTCCCAGAGATCTCCATCTCAATGCTAAGACCCAGCTCCACTCAACAACCAGCAGGCTACAGCGCTGGACATCCTATGTCAAACAACTAGCAAGACAGGAACACAATCCCATCCATTAGCAGAGAGGCTGCCTAAAATCATAATAAGGTCACAGACACAACACAACACACCACTGAACCTGGTCCTGCCCACCAGAAAGACAAGATCCAGCCTCATCCACCAGAACACAGGCATCAGTCCCCTCCACCAGGAAGTCTACACAACCCACTGAACCAACCTTACCACTGGGGGCAGACACCAAAAACAATGGGAACTATGAACCTGCAGCTGCAAAAAGGAGAACTCTAAACACAGTAAGCTGAGCAAAATGAGAACATAGAGAAACACACAGCAGATGAAGGAGCAAGGTAAAAACCCACCAGACCAAACAAGCAAAGAGGAAATAGGCAGTTGTACCTGAAAAATAATTCAGAATAATGATAGTAGAGATGAATCCAAAATCTTGGAAATAGAATAGAGAAAATACAAGAAACTTTTAACAGGACCTAGAAGAACTAAAGAGCAAACAAACAATGATGAACAACACAATAAATGAATTAAAAATTCTCTAGAAGGAATCAATAGCAGAATAACTGAGGCAGAAGAACGGATAAGTGACCTGGAAGATAAAATAGTGGAAATAACTACTGCAGAGCAGAATAAAGAAAAAAGAATGCAAAGAATTGAGCACAGTCTCAGAGACCTCTAGGACAACATTAAACACACCAACATTCGAATTATAGGGGTCCCAGAAGAAGAAGAGAAAAAGAAAGGGACTGAGAAAATATTTGAAGAGATTATAGTTGAAAACTTCCCTAATATGGGAAAGGAAATAGTCAGTCAAGTCCAGGAAGCACAGAGAGTCCCATACAGGATAAATTCAAGGAGAAACACACCAAGAAACAAATTAATCAAACTATCAAAAATTAAATACAAAGAAAAAATATCGAAAGCAGTGAGGGAAAAACAACAAGTAACATACAAGTGAATCCCAATAAGGTTAACAGCTGATCTTTCAGCAGAAACTCTGCAAGCCAGAAGGGAGTGGCAGGACATATTTAAAGTGATGAAAGGGAAAAAACTACAACCAAAATTACTCTACCCACCAAGGATCTCATTCAGATTCGACGGAGAAATTAAAACCTTTACAGACAAGCAAAAGCTAAGAGAATTCAGCACCATCAAACCAGCTTTACAGAAAATGATAAAGGAACTTCTCTAGGCAGGAAACACAAGAAAAGGAAAAGACCTACAATAACAAACCCAAAACAATTAAGAACATGGTAATAGGAACATACATATCGATAATTACCTTCAATGTAAATGGATTAAATGCTCCAACCAAAAGACATAAACTGGCTGAATGGATACAGAAACAAGACCTGTGTATATTTTGTTGACAAGAGACCCACTTCAGACCTAGGGACACATACAGACTGAAACTGAGGGGATGGAAAAAGATATTCCATGCAAATAGAAATCCAAAGAAAGCTGGAGTAGCAATTCTCATATCAGACAAAATAGACTTTAAAATAAAGACTATTACAAGAGACAAAAAAGGACACTACATAATGATCAAGGGATCAATCTAAGAAGAAGACATAACAATTGTAAATATTTATGCACCCCACATAGGAGCACCTCAATACATAAGGCAAATGCTAACAGCCATAAAAGGGGAAATTGACAGTAACACAATCATAGTAGAGGACTTTAACACCCCACTTTCACCAATGGACAGATCATCCAAAATGAAAATAAATAAGGAAACACAAGCTTTAAATGACACATTAAACAAGATGGACGTAATTGATATTCATAGGACAGTCCATACAAAAACAACAGAATACACTTTCTTCTCAAGTGCTAACGGACCATTCACCAGGATAGATCATATCTTGGTTCACAAATCAAGCCTTGGTAAATTTAAGAAAACTGAAATCCTATCAAGTATCTTTTCTGACCACAACACTAGGAGACTAGATATGAATTACAGGAAAAAAACTGTAAAAAATACAAACACATGGAGACTAAACAATACACTACTTAATAACCAAGAGATCATTGGAGAAATCAAAAGAGGAAATCAAAAGATACCCAGAATCAAATGACAGTGAAAACACGAAAACCCAAAACCTATGGGATGCAGCAAAGCAGTTCTAAGAGGGAAGTTTACAGCAATACAATCCTACCTCAAGAAACAAGAAACAATTCAAATAAACAATCTTACCTTACACCTAAAGCAATAGAGAAAGAAGAACCAAAAAAACCCAAGTTAGCAGAAGGAAAGAAATCAAAATGATCAGATCAGAATTAAATGAAAAAGAAATGAAGCAAAACAATAGCAAAGATCAATAAAACTAAAGCTGGTTCTTTGAGAAGATAAACAAAATTGATAAACCATTAGCGAGACTCATCAAGAAAAAGAGGGAGACGACTCAAATCAATAAAATTAGAAATGAAAAAGGAGAAGTTACAACAGACACCACAGAAATATAAAGCATCCTAAGAGACTACTACAAGCAACTCTATGCCAATAAAATGGACAACCTGGAAGAAATAGACAAATTCTTAGAAAGCTATAACCTTCCAAGACTGAACCAGGAAGAAATAGAAAATATGAACAGACCAATCACAAGTAATGAAATTGAAACTGTGATTAAAAATCTTGCAACAAACAAAAGTCCAGGACCAGATGGCTTCACAGGTGAATTCTATCAAACAGAGAAGAGCTAACACCCATCCTTCTGAAACTCTTCCAAAAAATTGCAGAGGTGGGAACACTCCCAAACTCATTCTATGAGGCCACCATCACCCTGATACCAAAACCAGACAAAGATACTACAAAAAAAGAAAATTACAGACCAATATCACTAATGAATATAGATGCAAAAATCCTCAACAAAATACTAGCAAACAGAACCCAACAACACATTAAAAGGATCATGCACCATGATCAAGTGGGATTTAGCCCAGGGATGCAAGGATTCTTCAATATACACAAATCAATCAATGTGATACTCCATATTAATAAACTGAAGAAGAAAAACCATATGATCATCTCAATAGAGGCAGAAAAAGCTTTTGACAAAATTCAACACCCATTTGTGGTAAAAACTCTCCAGAAAGTGGGCCTAGAGGGAACCTACCTCAACATAATAAAAGCCATATACGACAAACCCACAGCAAACATCATTTTCAAGGGTGAAAAACTGAAACCATTTCCTCTAAGATCAGGCGCAAGACAAGGATGTCCACTCTCACCACTATTATTCAACATAGTTTTGGAAGTCCTAGCCACCACAATCTGGAAGAAAAAGAAATAAAAGGAATACAAATTGGAAAAGAAGAAGTAAAATGGTCACTGTTTGCAGATGACATGATACTATACATAGAGAATCCCAAAGATGCTACCAGAAAACTACTAGAGCTAATCAATGAATTTGGTAAAGTAGCAGGATACAAAATTAATGCACAGAAATCTCTTCCATTCCTATACACTAACGATGAAAAATCTAAAAGAGAAATTACGGAAACACTTCCATTTACCATTGCAACAAAAAGAATAAAATACCTAGGAATAAATCTACCTAAGGTGACAAAAGACCTGTATGTAGAAAACTAGAAGACACTGATGAAAGAAATTAAAGATGATACAAACAGATGGAGAGATATACCATGTTCTTGGATTGGAAGAATCAACATTGTGAAAAGGACTATAGTACTCAAAGCAATCTACAGACTCAGTGCAATCCCTGTCAACCTACCAATGGCATTTTTCACAGAACCAGAAAAAAAAAATTCACAATTTGTATGGAAACACAAAAGACCCCGAATAGTCAAAGCAATATTGAGAAAGAAAAATGGAGCTGCAGGAATCAGGCTCCCAGACTTCAGACTATACTACAAAGCTACAGTAATCAAGACAGTATGGTACTGGCACAAAAACAGAAATATAGATCAATGGAACAGGATAGAAAGCCCAGAGATAAACCCACGCACCTATGGTCACCTTATTTTTGATAAAGAAGCCAAGAATATACAATGGAGAAAAGGCAGCCTCTTCAATAAGTGGTGTTGGGAAAACTGGACAGCTACATGTAAAAGAATGACATTAGAACACTCCCTAACACTGTACACAAAAATAAACTCAAAATGGATTAAAGACCTAAATGTAAGTCCAGACACTATAAAACTCTTAGAGGAAAACATACGTAGAACACTCTATGACATAAATCACAGCAAGATTCTTTTTGACCCACCTTCTATAGAAATGAAATAAAAACAGAAATAAACAAATGGGGCCTAATGAAACTTAAAAGCTTTTGCACAGCAAAGGAAACCATAAACAAGATGAGAAGACAACCCTCAGAATGGGAGAAAATATTTGCAAATGAAGTAACTGACAAAGGATTAATCTCCAAAATTTACAAGCAGCTCATGCAGCTCAATATCAAAAAAAACAAAGAACCCAGTCCAAAAATGGGCAGAAGACCTAAATAGACATTTCTCCAAAGAAGACATAGAGAGTGCAAACAAATACATGAAGGAATGCTCAACATCACTAATCATTAGAGAATTGCACATCAAAACTACGGTGAGGTATCACTTCGCACCAGTCAGAATGGCCATCATCAAAAAATTTACAAACAATAAATGTTGGAGAGGTTATGGAGAAAAGGGAACCCTCTTGCACTGTTGTTGGGAATGTAAATTGGTACAGCCACTATGGAGAACAGTATGGAGGTTCCTTACAAACCTAAAAATAGAACTACCATACGACCCAGCAATCCCACTACTGGGCATATACCCTGAGAAAACCATAATTCAAAAAGAGTCATGTACCACAATGTTCATTGCAGCTCTATTTACAATAGCCAGGGGCTTCCCTGGTGGCACAGTGGTTGACAATCTGCCTGCCAATGCAGGGGACACAGGTTCGAGCCCTGGTCTGGGAGGATCCCACATGCCGCGGAGCAACTGGGCCCGTGAGCCACAATTGCTGAGCCTGCGCGTCTGGAGCCTGTGCTCCACAACGAGAGGCCGCGACAGTGAGAGGCCCGCGCACCACGATGAAGAGTGGCCCCCGCTTGCCACAACTAGAGAGAGCCCTCGCACAGAAACGAAGACCCAACACAGCCATAAATAAATAAATAAATACAATAGCCAGGACATGGAAGCAACCTAAGTGTCCATTGACAGACGAATGGATAAAGAAGGTGTGGCACATATATACAATGGAATATTACTCAACCATAAAAAGAAATGAAATTGAGTTATTTGTAGTGAGGTGGATGGACCTAGAGTCTGTCATACACAGTGAAGTAAGTCAGAAAGTGAAAAACAAATACCATATGCTAACACATATATATGGAATATAAAAAGAAAAGAAAAAATGGTTATGAAGAACCTAGGGGCAGGATAGGAATAAAGACACATATGTAAGAATGGACTTGAGGATATGGGGAGCGGAACTGTAAGCTGGGATGAAGTGAGAGAGTGGCATAGAGTAATATATACCACCAAATGTAAAATAGATAGCTAGTGGGAAGCAGCCGCATAGCACAGGGAGATCAGCTTCTTGCTTTGTGACCACCTAGAGGGCTGGGATAGGGATGGTGGGAGGGAGATGCAAGAGGGAGGAGATATGGGGATATATGTATATGTATAGCTGATTCACTCTGTTATAAAGCAGAAACTAACACACCATTGTAAAGCAATTATAGTCCAATAAAGATGTTTTAAAAATAAAAAGATATAAGACAATAAAAAAAGAAAACAATACAAAAAAAAAACTGATGACCCATTTATCAGACAAAACTGAAAAATACATGTCGGTGCAAATAAGCACATGAAAAGATGCTCAACATTTTTAGTCAATGGGAAAATACAAATTAAAAACATAATGAGATACCATTAATGATGAGCATGCCTAAAATTAAAAGACTGACACGGGTTCGAGCCCTGGTCTGGGAAGATCCCACATGCTGCTGCGGAGCGACTAGGCCTGTGAGCCACAACTACTGAGCCTGTGCGTCTGGAGTTGTGCTCTGCAACAAGAGAGGGCCGCAATAGTGAGAGCCCACGCACCACGAAGAAGAGTGGTCTCCACTTGCCACAACTAGAGAAAGCCCTCGCACAGAAACAAAGACCAACACAGCCATAAATAAATAAATAAATAAATAAATAAATAAATAAAATTAAAAAAAATTTAAAAGACTGACAATACCAAGTGTTGGTAAGGATGTGGAGGAACTAGAACTCTCATGCTGCTCTGATGGGAACTTAGAATGATACAACTACTTTGGGAAACAGTTTGGCAGTTTTTAAAAGACAAGCATACATCTACCATTTGATGTAGCTATATTCCATTCCCTAAATATCCAAGAGAAAAAAAAAAATGTCTATACATAGACTGTACATTAATAGTATAGACTTGTTTATGAGTCAATATTTTAAACAACAACCTGGATAAATGTCAAAGTAATCATGCTGCTTGAAATAAGCCAATCAATAAGAATACTAAGTCATTCCATTTTTATAAAACTCTAGAAAAAGCAAACTAATATATAGTGACGAATACAGATCAGTGTTTGCCTGGAGGAAGGATCAGATGGAAGAGAAATGGGAAGGAAGATTTATAAAGGGGCACAAGGCCACTTGTGAGGGTGGTGGATATCCTCACTATTTTGTCTATAGAGATGGTTTCATAGCAGTACACATATGCAAAAAACTTATCAAATTGTACACTTTAAATATGTGCAGTTTATCACATGTCACTTATTACTCAATAAATGATTCAATTAAAAATGATAAAACTAAAATAATGAAGTATGATTAGGGCTAGAAAATGTGGGGGGAGGTGAAGTTACTTTTAGCAAAGGTGATATTTGAACCGTGATAACCGACTCAGATCTCAGGAATAAAATATGTGAACTATAATAATCCTCTTTCTCTGTGTGCGTGTGTGTGTCTCCCTGCCTTCCTGCTTTCTTCTTTCCTTCCTTTATCTCTCTTTCTTTAATTATTCTTTTGAGAAGTGTAGTAAGGCTGCACTATTGGTTGGCTGACTAGTCAGATTTTACTATTTCTAGTTTTTCACATTTAATTATATCTACTCTATGTAAACTTGATCAAATATCTATATCCAATTCAGCTCTTAAGTTTCATCAATACTATCAGAAAATAAGTAAATGGCAGAAAAAAACAAACTATTACAAACGGATATAAAAGTTTAATTCAGTATTAACAAATAATTTCATTTAATTTTAAGATATTTGTGGAATCTTAATTTAATTCATATTTCAGGGCAGAACTCTGTTATTATAAGATTATATTTTTTTCTTCTATGGTGTCTCATTGTGAATTTTACTGCCATATAAAACAATTTATTTCGGCTTTTGAGTTTTAGTTACTTGTAATCCTTCCTTATTTCACCAATATCTCTTTCTAATTTTGTCTTGTTGTCTTTAATCTCTGCCAAATCCTTCCTAAGATTTTCCTGTTTCTATTTCATAATAAAGATATATTATTGTGTTACATTGATGACCCCAATATTTCCTATAATTTTTTTTATATTCAGGGATTATTTTCTTCTTAGGCTTTAGGATCATTTTCAATGTCCCTTGGTTTGGTTTTGTTTTTATGGTAGGCTCCATTTTCCCGCAGTCTTTATTCACTGTAAAATGAAGGGATATATATCCAGAGCTGGTGTTTGTCAGTAGATGAAATATGTAGCATGTCTTAATATGTACTAATATAAGATACATTTTATCAATAGTTGTGTGTATCAGTCGACTTCTACTGCAGTAATTCTGTGTAACAAACAAATCCAAAAGTCTTACTAGCTAAGATCAATGAAGTTTTGTCATTTTGCTAATACTACCTTTCAGCTGTGGATGCTGTGATTCTGAAGGTTTGTTGCTGTGTTGCAGTTTTCAAAGCTGCAGATTGACTATGGGTCTGTTCCCTATAGGTCCACAATGTCTTCCTACTTTAATTTGAAAGTATGCTCCCTCATGATTAAGGGGAATAGCAAAAGCACTCATAACAAACTATGTGATCACTAAATTAGGTTCTGCCAAGCTAGAGCAAAATTTACTATGTTTATATCCCACTGAGCAAAGTATGTAACAATACCAAGTCCTAAATCAATGATGAAAGAATGTATACAACTCCCATTGGATGCAAGGCAAGTCCCATAGCAATGGGTGAAGAGATTTAATTCTATTACAGGGAAACAACAATAGTTGAAGGTAATTATTTGGTCTACACCACCAGTTCACAAGATAATTTTTACATTGCCAAACAAAGATTCTTCTCCTTCTGAGAACATAAGAAATATTATAGCATCTTGGAAATCTTAGAAAACACTGCAGATGCTACCACGTTCACTCCGGAAATTGGAACAATTAATTTCATGGGAATAATTTAAAATAGACACCCTGCACAAACTTTGTATGTAAAAGAGAAAAGTCCTTTTTCTCACAGCAAAATATCAAAATTCCTTGCAACTTCAGCTCTATGGTAGCAATGTAAAAATCCCATAACACATTTTATGATACAAGATAAGGAGAGCTTTTAAGGAAAACTTGGAAAACTTCGTCTGCCACTATGATATAAACCCTTAAGTTAGAAATGTCAGTTCTGCATGTTACTTCTCATGTTCTCTTATGAATTTGACAGTATTTATGACATTCATATAATCGCATCACTACTTTATGAACAAATTTTCATATTCTATATAAACTATATACAAATACCACAAAGATAAATAATATTATTCTAAAATATTTGAAACATCTGGGATTTCAAAAAATTATTCTCGGCCCTACTCAACATCAATTAAATCAGAATCTCTGAGGTAGAACTCTAGTCAATAATTAAAATGTGCTTTCAAGGCTGAGAAGCACTGTTATGAGAAAGATACAATTATAAGATATTACCAGATGATTTTGTTTAAATTAAAAAAAATGGAGATATTATAGAGGCAAGGTTGGATCATTTCTTAATCCTGATGCACTTCTGACCTCTAGGTTCTCAGAATAACTCCTCCATTTCAAACTAAAGCTGTCCTAATTATTCTCTATGCTCCTTGGATACTAGTTGAATACTCTTCTCATGATGCACTGATGATTTGTGAATATATTTTGTAGATTCTCATATAACATGCATACAAGTTGTGGGAAAGTTCAGAAGGCACATAGAATACAATGTGTACTCCTTCGTTCATTTACTTGGGGAATTGCATGTGTTGGCCTTTTGAAGTATACTAGAGCCACATTTTGACATATGGAAGCACTACCGGGAAAGAAAATATTCAGCTGACAAATTCAGATTCACTCTGCATCATCTACATATAATGCGTATGCAGCCACAGAAAAATGTAATGTGCAAAACCCATGAATTTCAGAAGACTGTTAGTGTTTGTTTTTAGATTATTTTCCACATGCACAGTCACATTTCAAAAGATCAGGCAATAGAAAACCACAAAGTTTTCTTGATGCTTCATAAGTTTCAGAAAATTTATTAACTTTTTTAGTAGCATAAGTCAAATTAGTGGTGTTATGACTGTCCCTTTATTGAGATTTTTCACAAACTCTTAATTTATTAGAATGGGGGGGAAGAATTTCTTAGCTGCACACTAACTAGCTGTATGAATTGTTTTCCTCTTTGCAGAGGCTACAACTAGGGGATGTTATCCACGCTGGGTTTAAGATCTATGTGAGAAAACACTATTCAACAGCAATAAATTAAAATATTGATTGACCATTGATTCTATAACTTCTAAAATAAGGAGTATTCTGATGGGGATAAGTTGTCAAGATTTCCTTAATTTAGCCTTAACTGCTTCTAGACCAGGGATTTGCAACAAAGGAGGCATATAAAAAAATATCAATATATGTGGAACTTTTTAAAAATTGAAGATGTCTAAGCTCCAACTCCAGATAGTCAGTTATAGTAGGTTTAATGCGGGAATAGTCACATTTATTTTGTATAAATTCCATAGCAGATTCTTACAAGTAGTCAAGTTGAAAACCAACACTATTCAACTTACTGAAACTTTTCCTTATTTGCCTGGCTCATATTTCTGATACATTGAAACAATGCTAAAAGCAAGTGTGCAAAAAATAAAGCCTGGGAGAAAAACGGGTATTGGATGTGGCAGCTGAATTTAGACTCTGCCTTAGTTTGTGGGTTTCAGGTAAACCCAGTTTGTGTGTCAAATATTACCCCCTGTTACTTGGTGAAAATTTCACGTGGATTTGTTCTCTTAAGTCAAGGGGTGCCCCTCTTGCTTTAGAACTGAATGAAATCAAGCTTAATATTATAACATGCTTGCTTCTAAGAGGGCCATTATACAAGTTTCTCTCAAGAGAGTGAATACTAAGATGTTCCTGGGAGCCTGCTCCAAAGAATTTAGAAAGTTTCCAGGTTTAGGTTATGAGTTCTTTTCAAAATTCCTCGAGGCCGGTTCCTAGAGAATTCTTACATACTCATAAAGTCTTTTTACAGAAAAATGTCCGAGAGTGGCTTAAACAGCTTTAAAGATATGCATAGAAGTGTTGCGTGTGCATGCAAATACCAAGGTTATATCCAAGAAGAAGTGTGGTTACCTCTCCAAGGATTAGGTGCTAAGAATAAAGGGAAGGGAAAAGCAGGAAAGCATGTCCATAAAAATCTGTGAGTGGACTGAGGGGCTGATCATATTAGTAAAGAGAGCATTTTTTTTTTTTTTAAACATCTTTACTGGAGTATAATTGTTTTACAATGTTGTGGTAGTTTCTGCTGTATAACAAAGTGAATCAGCTATATGCATACATATATCCCTATCTCCCCTCTGTCTTGTGTCTCCCTTTCACCTTCTCTATCCCACCCCTCTAGGTGGTCACAAAGCACTGAGTTGATCTCCCTGTGCTATGTGGCTACTTCCCACTAGCTATCTATTTTACATTTGGTAGTGTATATATGTCCATGCCACTCTCTCACTTCGTCCCAGCTTACCATTCCCCCTTCCCATGTCCTCAAGTGCATTCTCTACGTCTGCGTCTTTATTCCTGTCCACCCAAGGTTCTTCAGAACGACTTTTTTTTTTTTTTAGATTCCATATATATATATGTTAGCATACGGTATTTGTTTTTCTCTTTCTGACTTACTTCACGCTGTATGACAGACTCTAGGTCCACCCACCTCACTACAAATAACTCAATTTCATTTCTTTTTATGGCTGAGTAATATCCCTTTGTATATATGTGCCACATCTTCTTTATCCATTCATCTGTCGATAGACACTTAAGTGCCTTCCATGTCCTGGCTATTGTAAATAGTGCTGCAATGAACACCAGGGTACATGACTTTTTTTTTTTTTTTTTTAATTTTTAAATTTAATTTTATTTACTTTTTTATACAGCAGGTTCTTATTAGTTATCCATTTTATACATATTAGTGTATATATGTCAATCCCAATCTCCTAATTCATCACACCACCACCAAAGACCCCGCCACTTTCCCCTTTGGTGTCCATACGTTTGTTCTCTACATCTGTGTCTCTATTTCTGCCATGCAAACTGGTTCATCTGTACGATTTTTCTAGGTTCCACATATATGCATTAATATATGATATTTGTTTTTCTCTTTCTGACTTACTTCACTCTGTATGAGTCTCTAGATCCATCCACGTCTCTACAAATGACCCAATTTCATTCTTTTTTATGGCTGAGTATATTCCATTGTATATATGTACCACAACTGCTTTATCCATTATCTGTTGATGGGCATTTAGGTTGCTTCCATGACCTGGCTATTGTAAATAGAGCTGGCAATGAACAACGGGGTGCATGTGTCTTTTTGAATTACGGTTTCTCTTGGGTATAGACCCAGTAGTGGGATTGCTGGGTCCTATGGTAGTTCTATTTTTAGTTTTTCAAGGAACCTCCATACTGTTCTCCATAGTGGCTGTATCAATTTACTTCCCACCCAAACAGTGCAAGAGGGTCCTCTTTTCTCACACCCTCTCCAGCATTTATTGTTTGTAGATTTTTGATGATGGCCATTCTGACTGGTGTGAGGTGATACCTCATTGTAGTTTTGATTTGCATTTCTCTAATGATCAGTGATGTTGAGCATCCTTTCATGTGTTTGTTGGCAATCTGTATATCTTGTTGGAGAGATGTCTATTTAGGTCTTCTGCCCATTTTTGGATTGAGTTTTTGTTTGGACATTGAGCTGCACCACCTGCTAGTAAATTTTGGAGATTAATGCTTTGTCAGTTGCTTCATTTGCAAATATTTTCTCCCATTGTGAGGGCTGTCTTTTTCATCTTGTTTATGGTTTCCTTTGCGTGTAAAAGCTTTTAAGTTTCATTAGGTCCCATTTATTTATTTTTTTAATTTCCATTTCTCTAGGAGGTGGGGTAAAAAGGATCTTTCTGTGATTTATATCATAGAGTGTTCTGCCTATGTTTTCCTCTAAGAGTTTTATAGTATCTGGACTTACATTTAGGTCTTAATCCATTTTGAGTTTATTTTTGTGCATGGTGTTAGGGAGTGTTCTAATTCCATTCTTTTACATGTAGCTGTCCAGTTTTCCCAGCACCACTTATTGAAGAGACTGTCTTTTCTCCATTGTATATTCTTGCCAGCCTCTGTCATAGATCAATAGACCATAAGTGCATGGGTTTATTTCTGGGCTTTCCATTCTGTTCCATTGATCTATATTTCTGCTTTTGTGCCAGTACTACACTGTTTTGATTACTGTAGCTTTGTAGTATAGTCTGAAGTTCAGGGATAATGATTTTTTCAGCTCTGTTCCTCTTTCCCAAGGTTGTTTTGGGTATTTGGAGTCTTCTGTGTTTGCATACAAACTCCAAAATTCCCTGTTGTAATTCTGTAAAAAATGCCATTGGGAATTTGACAGAGATTGCACTGAATCTGTAGACTGCCCTGGGTAGCATGGTCATTTTAACAATATTGAGTCTTGCAATCCAAGAACATGGCACATCTTTCCATTTGTCTGTGTCATCCCCAACTTCTCTCATCAGTGTCTTTCAATATTAAAATATTGATGAACTATTTAACTTTTTGTACCCTATTAAATCTTTGAAATCCAGTGTGTATTTGGCACTTTAAGCACATCTCAATTTGAAGTAGACACATTTTGAGTGCTCAATAGCCACTCAATAATCCACAGCACAATTTTAACAGCTTTCTTATAGACATAACTAGCAAATGATTCCGTCTACACCCTAAGATCTTAGCTGAGACTGTCAGCTGGAACACCTACATGTTTCCTTTCCATGTGGTCTAGACTTTCTTGTAACATGGCAATTTGGTTGGTTTCAAGAACAAACATTGAGAGAGAAGCAGGGGAGGGAGGGAGGGAGAGAGAGAGAGAGAGACGGAATCAGTAGGTGAAATGAATCTTGCATTTTATGAGTAATCCAGAAGGCACATAATGTCACTTTTACTGTATATGAGCAGTTACAACAGTCATAAGCTTGCCTAGGTTCAAGGCGAAGTGTATAATGCAATCAATAAATATACTTTGTAATTTATCTCACAATGTCTAGAAGCTTGCAAGCAGAAAATTGACTATTCGGTGGGTAGGACTAAAGGCCAAGGGGTAAGGTAACAACTGAAACTGATAAATGATAACACTAATTGCTAATATCCTTTTAACCTGTATACAGTCATCCCTCAGTATCCACAGGAATTTGATCCTGGAATACCTTGGTACCAAATCTGCAGATGCTCAAGTCCCTTATATAAAATGGCATAGTACTTGCATATAACCTCCACATAGCTGATCTTATACTTTAAATCATGTCTAGATAACTTATTACATAATACAATATAAATGTTATGTATATAGTTGTAAACAATATAAATACTATGCAAATAGTTCTAGGGGATGGCTAAATCAAGTTTTGCTTTTTGAAACTTTCCAATTTTTAAAAAAAAATATTTTCACCTCTTGAGTGGTTGGATTGAGGATGGAAGCCACCGATACAGAGGGGTGAGTGTACTATATGATGAGAAAGGTGCATTCAGACAAAGAATGATGGTCTTATGGAATACGAAAGGTTGAAGGACTTAAAAGTATTTGACACACATGCAGTCATGATAATTGGTCACAAGTCTTTTTTGCTGAGCCTTGACCTCAGGTTCAGAATTCTCAGTACAGTGTTCCAACCAGCCACTATAAATTGGTAGAATATTGATAAAATATTTTATTCCTGGATTAGAAATCATAATGCATTTGAGAATAGGTATACTGGGAGAAACTATGAAGGAGAAGTAGGACAAAGAAAATTTGTTATGTAGTGTAGGATTTTATGTTTGAGATTTTAGAGATAAAATAATTCATAATGGCAAAAGCAAAAATGTAACAACCAATATGGGTTGCTAAAGAAGATTGAGTCCACCAATAAATACCACAGGTATAAGAGTTATATATTCAATTGGCTGGAGATATCAGAGATGGTACAATCACAGTCCAAGTTCCAAGTCTACAAAAAAATATAAATATTAGTATAGTATGGCTATAAGAAAGAGAATAATATCAAAAAATGGTATATATTTTATGGCAGTAAAAATAATTTAAAAGATATATATTATACTGAAAGTATATAGGAGAATAAAACAAAAAGTGACTCAAGCTTCTAGTTCCAAACAGTCGTTGCAAAAGAAACAAATAAACAAGAAAACCTTCTATTGAGAGTGATATAAGTATAGCAGCAGTTTCAGGATAAACCTTATTTTTTTTTTTTTCAGTTAAAATTAGGAAATTGAAAGGAGTAATGATGGTGTGATAATGGAAAATATTAATGATTGCACTTAGTCCTCACAACATGTTTTAACAGGTATTCCCATTACAACCATTTAAGATAAGAAAAATGAGGTGTAAAGTAGTTAGCCTTATACAAATAATATCACATACCTAGCAAGTACTTAGTTTATTTGGGATAAAGCCTGTAATTATGGTAATCACTGTCTTGTATAAAGTGTAGCAATACTAAGAAACAGTTTATCAGTCTGATAATTGCTTTAATAATAAGAGAAGCTCAAGTTTACTTAATGCTTATGGGTAGTGGCAAATTTGCAGCCAAAATTTTTTTCTTTTAATGATGTTCTGAGTTTCCCCCACCCCCCCAATTTCTTTTCTACTAGATTATCCACTGGAGATAAACATTCTATATTATGCAGCATTATTCTGGTTAAAAGGCAGTGGTTGTTGATAAAATAAAGCCATTTTCATATTGTAATTCCATTGAGTTCAACCCTTTCAATAAACCATACGTGTGTACTAAAGTATATATGATGCAATAGGAAGAGAATGCAGAATAATGCTAAACCAATCACTGATAAAAATATTTGTCAGCATTTCCCAAAGATTACCTATGCTCAAAACATGAATTTTTAAATCATCTAGCATGTATTAATTCTAAAATAAACTTAAAATCATGAAAAAGAAACCAAATTAGAGAGACATTTTAACATGTACGTTTTGCTTCTTGAGTAAAAAAAAATGACAGATTTTTCATACATTTCACAAAATTTGTTGTTTTAGTTTCTTCAAAAGCATGCGTTTATTGTATACTTAATGATGCCACCAATAATACTATGACCAGATGTGTATGTTGCAAATGAATCTATCTTAATGATTAAAAACAAGAAAAATAACAGATGAAACTCTGCATCATTTTCTTATGTACGATTGTCTATTCATGAGTTCTATGTTGAATACAGTGGCATTAAACCTCCTTTCATCTTGTCATTGCATAAATCATTTGGTTGTTTGCTAAAATTATAGCTAAGTGTAAGAACTGTGAAAAGATTACATTAAAACCTACCTATGAAAATGTACCAAGTAAAGTCTTGTAAAAGTCACAATATCATTTTAATAATAATAGCCAAAATTGGACCTGTGGAGATTTTCAGAATTTCTAATGCCATGTCAAGGAATCTAAGTTTCCTGTTAATAAGATTTACAAAGCACACCACTGTCATATCTTTCTCAAAAGGTTGAATTAGTGGTTATTTTATTTTTATCCAATAAAAATACCATTTAGCTGTATTCACAGAGAGTATTTTACTAATATATATGTGTTTACTAATGTAATAATAATGTTTAATTAATGTTTAATATGAATGTTGTTATAAAAATAGTTAAACAAAAGTAGAAAGAACTCAGAAACAGAGGGAATAAAAAAGAAAAGAAATTATTACCACTGGTTATATTCTCTGAAAGACATGGCAGCATATAAGAGGGAGAAATAGCCTCAAACCAGAATTCTGAAGATAGCACCAGGAGTAAGCAACTCTGAGCTTGTTCAGATCACTTATTTTTTCTGAACCTGAATTTCTTTATTTTTAAAATGGAATTTATCTTCCATGTCTCCTTTACGTCACTCTTCAGGGTGTTCTATGAGGTTCAATGAAATTATATATATGGTATTGTTTTGAAAATAGTAAAATGTTATTTAAAATAAACTATTATTATTGTATATGCAGATTGCATGTATTCATTTTTCTAGACCAGTAGTCCTGAAAATACTTTCAAAAAGTGCTTTCAGAATTTAGTGATGAGTATCTGGCCTGTTGTCATATAGTGACCCAAAATAAATAAATAAACAGTCTGTCTCCAATAATAGAATTATAATAGCCAGAACAAGGGAAATAACAGTCTGTATGGAGCTACAGTTTCAATATCATTTATTAGTTCAACCCCCCAAATCCACAAAGGCAGGGACATGCAGATCTTGCTGCTCCTAATTCTTTCTCTAGCATGTAGCATAGACACATAATAGAGTCTCAATAAAGTTTCATGAATTAATTAGTGAATGAAAGGCATTTCAAGGTTACTCAATTAAAAGTAGAATATATTTGAAGGAAGGCTGTGATGACAAAAAATATAAAAACCACTAGGAATAGATTAAATAAATTAGCTATGTATCTTAGAAAAAAAAATGGTAACGTGAAACTTGTCTTCAAATATTTACAGGGCAGGCACATCAAGGTGTAGTAAGCAAAATTTGCCACCCAAAATGTGTCTCTTCGGCATGAGGAAGAAACAGAAGACTCAGGAAATTTTCCCTTTCTCCTCTCCCTTAGCTGCCTAAAAGAACTTAGAGAGAGGGCTTATTTCAGGAAAGAGAATTATCACCAGAGATATCTATAGTATAATATGAATGAGGTGTGGAAGACATAGGGGAATCCGGCAAAGTCTGTTTGTTAAAATTCCTCTCTGTGTCCTATTGTTTCTGCATGACCCAGTAAATATTTGCTTACCAAAATTTATCTTTTTAAAAAAAATCTTTCTGTGAATTGCCTTCTTTCCTTTTGAAGTTCCAGACCTCTTCCCCCTTCCCCTTAGTCCAGAATGTCATATGTATCTCAAATTGCCTGAATCTTTGGAATCTCCCATGTTTATGTGGATTTCCCATGTGTACTGTTAATAAGTGTTGTGTCATTTTATTCAATCAGCCAAACTGAGAAGGGAAGGAGGAAACTTTCCCCTCCCCAACAGTGAGAAGTTAGATTTATTTTCTCTGTAGAATAAGCAATAAAAAATATTGAATTAGAAATCAGAGGAACATTGATTTCTTTTCCATAAAATAGCAATAATTATAGCTGGTCAAAAATGAGATGTATTTTCTTGTGTACTTCTCTAATTTTGGAAGGTTAAACAAAAGGTACATGATAATTTGTTGGATTCTCTACAAAAGAAATTGGTAAAGTAGGATGGGAAAGTGATGAAGAGGGCAGGGGCTAGACTCAGAATATCTAGGTACAAGCCTCAACCACAGAATATACTAATTCTGTGACATGCTAAACACCTTTCAAAATTCAATACATAAATGAATTTCATTGCTAAATAGAGCTAAAATTCAAATTCAAGTTTGGGATGGGGCCTGGGAGCCCATATTTCTAAGGAACTTATGTTGTGGGCTTTGGTCTAACTTTGAGTGATAAGAATCTGTGCAAATTATTTAATGTCTCTCTACACCCATGTTCTAAACTCTATAAATTATAGGATATTTGTTAGTATTAAATGCAAAAATTCCCACAGAAAACAAACATATCATAATTGCAAACACAGTGTTTTCTACCAGTATTATTATTTAATTGTTATTATAATACTTCTTTAGGGCTATACAATCTATGATAATACGTTTATCTCTCTAAAAATTCTGGAGGAATAAAATACACAACTTATGATATCTGTCAAAGCTAACACTTGAAGGAAATAAGTGGTGATTTAATACCTATATATTTAATTATTAAAAAATTGTCATCATGTTCATTCAGGACCAACATTTTGTATATAGGCTTAACGCATATTAATCTCACACAAGAAAAAACAAACAAATCTAGGTTTCTTAAAGTGACAGCTGTTACTACATCAATATTGGCAAGTGCTCATATAGAATAAGTATCAGAGGAACAGAAATGTTTTTTAAAAAGAAAAAGAAAAATAGCCACACATCTGTCAACTGATGAAATAAAATCTTCAATAAATGATATATATCATGTTGTTAATGGATATATGGCTTTATATTGGAAAAAATGTCAATTCTTCCCAAGTTCTTTTATACCTTCAGCATGATTTCAATCAAAATCCTAAAAGTAATTTTTATGACACTTAAGAACTAATTCTAAAATTTATATGTAATAATAGATAACTTTGAATAAAAGAACAAAAGCAGATAATTTAAAAAATCATCAAGGTATATAATAAAGCTGTAATTTAAATAATGATTCATTGGTGTATAGAATCACAAATAAGAAATCAAACAGAAAATGGAGCCCTCCATGTCTGGAAATGACTCTCTGGAGGACTTTAGTTTCTTTTGTTGCTTATCCTCTGATATTCCTCCCTATATTTGGAGAAATCAATATGAGTTTTGATACCTAGGAACTTTAGCTTCATCTATACTTTTATAATTTATTTTAAAAGACATATGGGATCATACAAGTCTTGTTTAACTTAAAAATAGTTTATGCATTGATAAAACTGGAAACATGTATTCCAAAATATTTAGTGCTAGTAATATTTAAGAATTGTCTAGTTATTTTTTTATTTTCTGCATTTTTCCAATATCTTAATGTAAAAGCGTGTTGTTAAAAAAATTAAAACAGATGAAAGACATACCATTTCAGCTTCAGAACTCTTACACTACCAAAATAGAAAACCTCAGAAATCTAAGAAGATAAACTCTAAATGACAAAAAAACAGCAAGAAGACTGTGCAGGTTCAAGTAGTAGAGCATATGGAGAACCCATGTAAATCATTATAAGTGCAAAACAGCAGACAAAAATGTATCTTTTTCAATGGAAAAATATTTACCAAGAAACTTGACCATTTGCTAAACTGAACATTTTCCCATAACAACTAGTGAGCACAGTGGCACAACTCCTTGTTGTGGTGTTTTATGTGAAGAATAGATTAATGTTTGCATAATGTGTTCAAGAAGAATAAATTAGAAAGATTTGTAGCTGCACCAAGATACAACAGTTGATAAACCAAAAACTAGATAATAAAAGAAGACTTTTCAGTCTATTCATGATTATGTTTGTTTTTTTAATTTCTCTGTCACTTATCTACGGTGCTAAAAGAAAAAAACTCCAGGAGATACAAGGCTTGTAAAACTTTATCTACCAAATGCATTCACAATATGGACAAATATTTTACACATAATAAATGAATGCTAGTGGGAAGATTTTAAATTTTAAGTATAAAATTCATAATTAATAAAATTAATTCTAGTAAAGTTGATGGTATATAAACATTTCTGCCTGTTAGGCTTGTGCCATTCCTGTCTCCTCTTCTACATTATATAACTTCTTTTATCTCGTCAACACATTCATGCATTGATTGGTATTACCTCCTGAAAATATTTATTTTATGTATGTTCCTAATTAAGTTTAACTAAACTTAAAGAAAAATTTGCAAAGTGATATAAGTGTGTTTCAAAAAATAAAACTAGATTTTGCTATTTAAAATGGCCCCAAGCATAGTGCTGAAGTGCTGTCTAGCGTTCCTAAACGTTATGAAGGCTGTGCTGTCTCTTATGGAGAAAATATATGTGTTAAATAAACTTTGTTCAGGTGTGAGTTATAGTGCTATTTGGCTCTGAGTTCAATGTTAATGAAAAAACAATATATATTAAGTAATGTATCTTTAAACAGAAACACACATAAAGCAAGTTCAAAGGATAGGCTGACAAAAATTAACCAGGGGCACATAGGAACCTAATCCTATATTTCTGCTAGAAGCCTTGGTTCAATATTCACTCACCCCGTGTTTGCAGAGGCTTTATAGAACATAACGGCCACAAATAAAGGGAAATGGTTATATATATATATATATATATATATATATATAAACGAGAGCGAGAGAGAAGAGAGAAAAAGGTTATATATATATAAAATCAAGTACCTTTATGATATATATGCACCTAACCAATTTTTTCTTCACAACATTTTCCTGAATATTCTTGGACATATAATCTCCAAAATTACTCACAAATATTTCTCATATTACTTCAAAATTCTATGGGATTTATGACCTATGTATTTAAATACGTAAGTAAAATTGAGATTACTTGTTCAGGAATTTAAGACTACTTTTTCCCTATGTAAAGTAATCTTTTTAATTTGCCTTTAAAGTTTTATATATATTTCCACGAAAACCAGAAAAATTAAATAGGTAATAACATTCAAAATAACATACAATATTTTTTCTTTAAATGGAGAAAAATCTCAATGTTGTTATTAAAATAGCTCCCTAAGTATCAGAAAGAAATAATAAAGAGACAAACATCTAAACACAGCCATATGACTGTCATGAAGAAAAGACAATCCTCTACCAGCAACTTTAGATATCTGGGTTAACTCATCTTCTTTTTTTGCTTTGGGTCTTTTTTTTTTTTTTTTGATAAATGAGTCTTTTTTTTCAAATTTAAACATTATACATGGTTTACCATACTAATGAAATAAATTGAGTCCTTTAAAAGTATAAGGAAGGCAGTTTCTAGGAGTGCAATCAGTCTTAATGACAGAAACTATAATACATTAAATATTGATGACTTTTAAGAGTTATAATATTAGAAAATGTTATGCATGTCAAACTTTACTGTTAAATACTTAAGGAAACTTACATGTAATTGTGTTGTGTATAACGAAAACAATGCTAACCAAGTCATCCATGACTCATGCTACTTTGAACTTAGAGTACATTTGTCTGATCAGAACCACAACTGCATATATAATTATTTTCACAGAAAATTATTCAATCAGGGCATTTTATTAGTTCTGTTATGAAACTTAGTATTTTGAACTCAATTGCATATAAAATTTAAATAAAAAGTGACTAAGATATAACACATGTTTAAAATTTTCATTACTTATGTTCTATCTGTAAGGAAAACTTGATCGTAATTAATAGCTTATCAGTAAAAACAAAGATCCAAACTAACAGAATATTTCTTAAACAAAACTTTAGAAGCTATTTGAATGCACTATTTAAAAATCAATTACTGACTCACTGACATCAAAAATAAATTTAAAAACTTTTGAAAATCTCCAAAGGAAATTTCAGAGACCTTTTTCTGGAAGGACTTCTAGAAGCACATTCACAACATATTATCTAATTCTTAAACCCTTATCTTCTGCTTTTAAGTGTCATCTCTAAAGCTTTGAAATGATACCTATTTGGTCTTCCATTAAAATCCTAGTCGGAATTAACGCTATTTACAAAGTTCTTTCACTATAATAAGAGGTCCTTAACAATAGATGTTCATTAAACACAAAGTGTATGTACTACTATATCTTTTTTAAGTCTTCTGGAAGTAGATCCCATTTAAGTTTGAATTCTTCCAAAAGACCCCAAAGCAGAGATTTAAATAGTCCTAGTTTATTTAGGAGGCTCCAGTACAGGGGCAGGGGAGTGGAAGGGAAGGCAGCTAGTAAGAGTGCAATATTAAGCCAGCTATCACCACAGGCAAATGGAGTTTATTCCTTTAAAACTTTGGAAAATGTTATTCAACACACATCATGGAATTATCATACCAGAGGTAAGCACCAATTCTCAGAAATCATTTACTCAGGGCTGCTACCACGGGGTGTCAATTCACCACAAGAACAGCCTGACACATACTAATGCACCACAGGTTTGGGAAAAAGTCCCTTCTGGTCCAGAGAGGCTGGCACTAGATGTCCTCAAGAACAAATCAAAATGGTTAGGATAGGGGCTGGGCAGAGGGTCTGCTATAAGTGTTCCCCCATATGATTTCAGTGAAAAATGTGAATTTGACCTATACACAGTTTTTAAAGGCAATTCAAATTCATAAAAAGAAAAAAAAATCATAGTGATGAAAATAGTAGTATCACATGTATTTGATTTTAATACTAGGCTTTTAAAACAACAGAAATTATGTCCAGATATAATTATTTTGGTTATACTCGTCAAATGGTAACAACAATTTAAACTTTTTATTTGTTGTGTTTATATACCTATATTGTGTTTTTATATCTAAGACTTGAAATATAACAACAGAAAATATGTACCAAAAATTTTTAGCCTTTATTTTTATATTTTGGTTCTGAAATTTTACAAACTCAAGTCTCCAGGTTGGTCTATTTTATTTATCACATGGTTTCATACTTTCAAAGACAGTACAATAGTCCCTCCATCTGCAGTTTTGCTTTCCGTGGTTTCAGTTACCCACGGTTAGTCCTGGTCAGAAAATATTAAATGGAAAATTCCAGAAATAAATAATTCATAAGTTTTAAATTACATGCCCTTTCTGAGCAGCACGATGAAATCTCATGGCCACCTGCTCCATCCTGCCTGGGACTTGATTCATCCCTTTGGTCCAGCATATCCAGTGTGCGTTTGACATAAGCAGGCAGGTAAAATCCCCAAAACTGCTCTGATTTAAAAAAAGTCTTGGAGGAACACTTTAGTTGATTTCACTTCATGGGAAAGATTTATTCTCTTTCTTTTCAACCTTTCCTCACCTCCTTACGTCCCTTGGTCTCTTAGGTTTTTCTCTGTTTCTTTTCACAGGAATTAACATCCTTCCTTAGACTTATCGGGTAGACTGCAATATCTTCTAAAAAGTTTCTCAGACTTTACCTAAACACAGAGGCCACACAGCCAGCTGTGAGTTCTGTGGAGAAAAGGGAGAGGATTGTATCTGCAACCATTTACATATACGGTTCTCACTACCCACGTCCATCTGTAATATGGAGGAACATTTTGTATTCTATTACAAGTTAATCACCAGAGGAATGTTGCCTATAAGCTTAAATTATACATAATGGCCCATCTCTGGGAACCCTGCTTCCCAGGTAATGAGCATTAAGCTAAAATACCTTTGTTTAGCTCACAAGAAACATCCAGACCAGGGCCACCTGTGAACGCCTGCAGGGGGAAGAAATTAACACATCCCCTCCGGAAGCTGATAGGAACCAGGAAGTGTCTGACTTTACTCCCTCCCGTTTTAGCATAAAAGAAGCCTGAATTCTAACTCAGGCAAGATGGTTCTTTCCGACATGAGCCCACCATCTTTTCAGTGGTGCTGGCTTCACAAATAGTCTTTATTCCTTGTCCCAGCAGCTCGTTGTCTCTTGACTATTGGCCTGTCGTGTGGTGAGCATCACGAGCTTAGACTCGGTAACACATCTTTGATCTTTGTATAGTTTTTGCCAGATTTGGAGCTTCTCTAGTCTCCCTTGGGAAGCCATGTACTGTGGCTGCTGTCTTAGATTTGTTTCCTTTACTCTGTCACTGCCATCTGCTTTCTCTTTTTCAAACTCTTGACAGCATTTCTCATCTACTAATATAACAGTTTTTAAAACGTTCTACAGCATAGCTATTTTTCCATTATTTTTCATATTGATTTATTTTAATTAATATATTTTATTTTTTCAGAGCAGGTTTAGGTTTTCAGGAAAATTGAGTAGAAAGTACAGAGAATCCCCATTTAGACCTCTGACCCCCTGCACACAGTTCACAGTTTATCCTATTATTAAGATTTTGCATCAGTGTGGTACATTCATTACAATTGATTAGCCAATATTGATACTTTTTTCTACTTTATTGAGATATAATTGAAAATAGAATTATAAGATATTTAAAGTATACAATGTGATGACTTGATACATGTATTCATTGAGAAAGGATTCCCCTCATCGAGTTAATTAGCACATCCTTCACCTCACATGTTTTTTTGGTTTTGTTTTTGTTTCTTTTTTTCTTTTTTTGGTGATACCATTTAAGTTCTATTCTCTTAGCAGATTTCAATTATTCAATACAGCGTTACCAAATAGAGTCACCACCTTGTACATTACATCCTCAGAACTTATTCATCTTGTAACTAAAGTTTGTAGCCTTTCACCAACATTTCTGTATTTTCCCTTCCTCCAAACCCCGGACAAACGCCATTCTCCAATCTGTTTTTCTGCTTCTATGACTTCAGTTTTGGTTTTTTTTTTAGGTTCCACTTATAAGTAGTACCACATAGTATTTGTCTTTATCTGTCTGGCTTATTTTGCTTAGCAAAGTGCTCTCCAGTTCCAATCATGTAGTCACACACACACACAGACACACACACACACAAAGTATTTCATTCTTTTTTAAGGTTGAACAGTATTCCATAGTATTCATATACCATAGTTTTTTTTAACCATTCATCCATTGATGGGCATAGTTTTTTTTTCTTCCATACTTTGGCTATTGTGAATAATGCTGCAATGAACATGAAGGTAAAGATATTTCTTTGAGATAATTTTATTTCCTTTGGATATATAACCAGAACTGGGATTGCTGGATTATATAATAGATTAAGCTTTAATTTTATGCTGTTTTCCATAGTGGCTGCACCAATTTATGTTTCCACCAATCGTGTACAAAGGTTCCCTTTTTTCCATATCACCATCAGCATTCATTATCTCTTGTCTTTTTGATAACAGCCATGCTAGTAGGTGTGAGATGATAACACATCGTGGTTTTTATTTGTATTTCCCTGATGATTAGTGATGTCAATTTGCATGTCTTCTTTTGAGAAATGTCTATTCAGGTCTTTTGCTTATTTTTTAATTGGACTGTTTGCTTTTTTGGTATTGAGTTGTATAAGTTCCTTGTTTTTTTTTTTTTTTTTTAATTCAAGACTTATTTATTCTCTACTTCTGCCCACATGGAGACACCCTCCTTGAAAAGGTGTTGAATCCTTCCATTCACTTTAACACCTTGTGCTGAAAAAAAGGTGTCCAAGGTTTCAACTATGAGATCCACATTCTTAAAGCACTGATTCTTAAACCTCATCTAGATTTCTCCCCTTGGATGGGGAGAGATGACCCAAACACAGCGAAGAACAGCTCAGGACTGTGGGCTCTGCTCGCCCAGAAGACCTTGCGGCTCCCTTGACCACCCAGCTGGAACCAGGATTAGGGCCCTGAGACGAGGGGCGCCTGCTGGGCTGCCACCACCGCCACCGCCCCCAGCTCCTGTCCTCTTCACTAGGCTGGCTGTCACCTCTCGTTTCCCTGGAGTTCGGGGATTCCAGACGGTCTCTGCTCACACTTCTGCATCACACCTGCAGCCTCAGCACTGCTGATCCCCACCAGGGGGGGAGAAAGCACACAGAACTGCTTTTCAACACACCAACGTTCCACACAAAAGTTATTTGATAAGCCCGCAGGTTCTTTTTCAGCAGAGGAGATTCCCAAGGCCATGACTTCCCCTGGCTCCCCAGTGCCCTTGCCGGCAGACTGGACGTCCATCGCCACCGTGCTGAGTCGCGCACACCCCCTGGCTCCACTCTGGCGCACTCTCCTGGAGAACTGAGGGCGGTGCCCTGGGCTCATCAGCAGGATCTGTCCTGAAGCCAGTCCTAGAGTAACAAGAGCCACACCTGCAGGTCTGTTCCACTGACCAGCCGCACAGGACCGAGCTGGGCCCACGGACCTTGGTCTGGATTGTGTTGGCTGGTCATTCTTGCCTAGGTTCGCAGGCCAATAGCCATCGTCCTTCCTTCCCTGCTCATCACTGCACCAGTGGCTCGCTCCTACCTGCTGCCGTCACACGCCTGGCAACCTCGTGTTCCGGGGCCAGCCGAGAACTGAGACCCCAGCAGGGCCCTAGTTCCCAGTAGGCAAACTCCGCATTAAACTACTGCTGCCTAGCCATGTTCTCGAGGCTTCAGAGCCGGGAAAGTGCGGAGGGCATAGCAAGCCACGCCACCCCCAGCCCCGGACCGCGATGCTCCGCGGAGGCGCCGGAACCTCACCGCACCCCCTCCACCCCCCACCCCCTCACCCCCCGACCCCGCCAACACAAGCGACCTCTGCGCCCGCCTGTCCCGGGAACCCGGGCACACCTCTGGCCACCGCGACCCAGGACGGAGGCGTGGGGCGCGGGGCTCGGCCGGTGGCGGGCGCTGGGGCGGTCGGGGACCTGGGCTCCGGCCCCGAGGCCGTGCGGACCCGCCAGGCCCACCTCCATCCCCAACGCCTGGAAAGCTCCTTGTATATTTTGGATATTAACCCATTATTGAATACGTAGTTTGCAAATATTTTCTCCCATTCCATGTACTGCCTTTTCATTTTTTGAGGTTTCTTTGGCAGTGCAGGAACATTTTAGTTTGATATATTCCCAGTTGTTTATTTCTGCTTTTGTTGTCAAATCTAAAAAATTATTGCAAAGACCAATATCAAGGAACTTCCCTTATTTCTTTCTAGGAGTTTTACAGTTTCAGGTGTTATGTCTAAGTCTTAATCCATTCTGTATTGATTTTTGTGTGTAAGGGCCCAGTTTCATTCTTTTGTATGTGACTATCCAGTCTTCCCAACATTATTTTCTGAAGAGACTATTCTTTCTTCCCTAGTGTATATTCTTGGCTCCTTTCCCACAAAATCGACCATTTATATGTGGGTTTACTTTTAGGCTCCCTATTCCAAATCCTGTGCCCCAAATTTTAAGAACCCCATCTGAGGGAGGCAAAACACTAGGGTCTGAAAGCCAAAGATCCTTGTACCTATGAGACCCACAAAACTATAGAAAACACAAAAGCAGTTCAAACAGGCATGCAAGCACTCAATGCAGCTATTCCCCCAGAATATCCCCCTCCCAGTTCAGAGTAGATAAAAACACCCGTCTCCCAGTGTCTTTTTGAAAAGGTTTATCTATGTACTTTAAAAGCTGCTGAGTAAGGACGGAGTTTCTAATTTAATGCACAACCAGGGGCTGGCTATTATGCTTCCCAGAGAATGGGGAAGCCTGCAGAAACCTCCACAGTCTCCTTCCTCCAACCAACTCCAAGTTGTCAGTATCTCCCTTGAAGGAGCTTGTTCACATGTCGGTACTCCAGCTTTTAAAGCTACTGCCTGAGGGGCTGATCCCCAGATCATGTGGCTCTGATAGCCAACAGGGCTTCAATCTCTGAGTCCCACAGGACTACAGAAAACAAAAAAGCAGTATTCAAACAGCCATCCAATGAGGGCTTAACACAGAGGGAACAGGCAAAAACACCCATCTCCAAGTCTTTCCCTGGAGAGTTTTATCTGCATAATTTAAAAGCTGCTACCTGAGGGCCAGACTTCTTGAACTACAGGAGAGTTAATATTGTCAAAATGACCAAACTACCCAAAGCCATCTATAGATATAATGCATTCCCTACCAAAATTCCAATGACATTCTACACAGAAATAGAAAAAAAAATTCTAAAATCTGTATGGAATGACAAAAGACCCCAAAGAGCCAAAACAATCGAGGAAGAACGAAGCTGGACGCATCACACTTCCTGATTTCAAACTATATTACAAAGGTATTGTAATCAAAACTGTATGGTATTGGCATAAAAACAGACACATAGATCAATGGATTGTTCCAGAGTCCTTTCATAGACTATGTGTTATCATCTTTCAGCAAAATGACTCTCCCTTTCAGGCACCATTTTGCTCTCAAGATTCCCTATTCATTCTTTTCTTTTTTAATTTTAACAAGTACGTTTTAATTTATTTTCCAGAGCAAAGGATATTTTATTATGTTTTTATCCACGGTTATTACTGAAAATTACATCTTAAAGAGTTAATCATTGTCATTTTCCAATTATGGGTCACTTTTTCTATTTTTTCTTAATTTTATAGAAATAAATATAAAGAGAAAATTTTCACCATTGAATTTAAATAAAAAGTGAGATTCAGTTAGAATATTTAAATGGTTATTACTTTTGTCAGTATAATTTTGTAGTAGTAATGTTGATTAGTATAAATATTTGAATTCTCTATTATCTAAGTAGTGAGTTTTAGATAATTGCCTTTATAAATAAAAAAATTTAATCTGTACACTATTATATTGAAATGACAGCTGGAAATTAATGATTAATCACCCTCCTTGTAGGATAATAAAGTATCATAATTTATATTAATAACTTTTAACATAAGGCCTTTTAATGTGCCTATTTCTTTTCAGTAGCATTCTTAGCCTTAAAGTTCTCAAACACTGTAAAAACCATTTTGCTAAATGGTTAAGATATATGAGTTGGTAATCATCTGCCTACTTTATTTCCAAATAAAGGGATTTATTTTTATTTTTTTTCAATTTAAAACATCAGTGTTGTTACAGGAATATGTCTATAGATATGGGAAATATTTGATCTCAAGGTACTTTGCATAGTAAAAGAATAAAATCATACCTTAGATGAAGACTGGAATTCGATGAACATTATATACATCAGTGTTGCCAAAAGGTATGACACTGCACATTCAGGTCATATATTATGAAAGGCAAATAATTTATAGAAATGTTACTCCATAAACACAAAGTAATTTTGGACATTAGGATGTGAATTAGTGGAAGATATCTATAATCAAGAGAAATAGGACGGCAAGAATTTCTTTTTTAAAGATGCAGAGAAGTCTATCCAAATAATTCATTTCAAGCAACCTCGACAGAGCTAGTTTATGGAGATTATGGGAAGATTGTGCAGTCCCTCAAACCACCCCTTGGCCAAGCTACTTTGTCGAGAAAATAGACATACACAGAGAGATATCCAACAAGTGAAACTTTTTCCTTCTTGTCATTTGAAGGCACACTGAAGAAATTTTAAAAAGCTATACTCAGCATAAGGCAGAAACCATCACTTGTGTTGACTGGTTTCCATCTTCTTTCAGCCAGAGTATAACTTGAAGCTGTTAATTGTTTAGCATCTTGTTATATTAATAAAGAGATAGTGGTGTCTCATAGTAGACCCCAGGATTTTTCTTTTGATTGCTATATATGTACTATAGACAATTTAAATTATTAGTGGAAGCCACCAACCTTTTTGTTAGCTTTCAATTTGGTTGCTGGATAAATAATAGCAATTTTTGATAATTTAGTGCTGTAAAGTAAACTTGATTGGATATATTGTGCATTGGTTTTAGTGCTAAAAATCAGAGTCAGATTTGTAAATTAATTTAACTGCCTATACAATATGGTTAACTAACTACTTAAATTTTCTATTAGGATTATAATAAAATGTAAGGATATTGGCATATTTGGACTATAAATGAAATTAGTTGTAATAATTTTTCTAAAGATAATCACTGGCTTACAATTTTCATTTAAAATTCTTATAATACCAGAAATAAAAAGACAAATAATGAGGCTTATTTTGTTTGAGGCGTAAGAATTTATACCAGTTTGTAACTAACTCCATATTAAGTCTCAACACAATGGATGTGGATTTGGTCCTTCTTAATATCTTTACTCATGTCTGCTTTTGTCATTTTCTTCTTTTCCATTTCTTCTCGTCATTTGTATAAATCAATCCATTATCCAGTCCCGTATGTTCAACATTCCCTGGTTATTTCCCTAGACTACAGTACTATCATTTAAACTTTACGAGGTCAAGTAAAACAATCTGCCACATGTAATTCTAGCAAAAGTAGAACTTCCACCATTGAACTCAGATAGTAAATAAATCATGAAGTCAAATCTTTTGAAAGGTTATGTATTAAAAAAAAAAGAAGATGGGAATGAAAATCAGTGTCATATTAAACACACAGCAGGTTCCCAAATTTTGAATTGAAGTACAAACCCTACCTCTCAAACGATGTGTAGGTGCACTGAATTAATTATAGGTTATAGTAAATATATTTAGAGAACAAAAGAAAATAAACAAGTTTTTAATCTTTCAGGTCAACTTGGATGTACATTGATAAACTATTCTTCTTGAAATCCCTCCCCTTATCTTTTCCTTCACCTTTCTCTCTCTGAAGTCCTGGATCCATCTTGCTTGTATTTCCAATGATCAAGGCTAGGATGAGCTAATTAATGGCAAGGTAATGGATCCTTATGGGCAAGGATAGCCCATTAAGCTAGCACAATTAAGTAGTTTGGATTTTTCATAGTCGAACATTTATAAGACTAAGTCATTCTCCTAATAACGCTGTCCTTCTAGTACATCATTAAACTGATACATTTTTATAAAAGTATTCTCATATAGGGAGAAAGAAAAAAGAGGGTAAGAAAAACAGAAAATCTGTCCTGACTGAGGAACACCAAACAATTTTCCTCTATGCCCCAGACTCACTAATAAGAGAGATGTTATTCTGGTTCAGAAAGGAAAAAAATAAAAAACCCTAATCACAGAACATACAAAATGAATACTTAGCATTTATCTGATAACAAGATTTCCAATGCACAAAAATGAATCTGAAAAGGTCTCTGAATAAGATCTGTAGTGGCAGGTCACTCATTTACTAACACCACAACTGGGATGTATAACGGAAATGAAACTCCTTTATTTCTCAATAGCTTATTTTTATCTTCTTCATAAGCTTCACCACCTGCTTGGGAACAAGTAGGACATCTAAATTTAGTAAAACCAAGACTAAAATTTAGTACCATTCATAAATTTAAGCAGTTCTTTCAAGTTTAAATCATTCCTTTAGACTGTTCTCTCCTCTCACCTGCTTCTTTTCCAGATTTTGACTGGATGCATTGAATGAGCTAGCGTTTTATGAGAAGGCCAGTAAGATCAAAGCAAAAACCCTCACACTACAAACACCTAGAGATAGTGGATAAAATATAATACAGAAAATGTAGTTTATATCGACAGTATGTTTACCTCTGGAAGAAACTGAATTAAACCCACAGATGCCAGAAGTAAAGGGAAAGCTAAAAGCCTTTAATCATTTAATAGTTTCATTAATTCAACAAACATTATGGAGTGCAACAATATACCAGGCAGTGTTCAGGCTTTATTCATAGACACGAATAAAACACAAATTTTTCTGCTATCAGATCTAAAGGAGTAAAATCATATCATTTCCAGAAGATCATGCGAATTATTGGACAAGGGCTGAGTATTCACACCTACATTCTTTTCTTAAAGAAAAGAATCTTCAGGAACACTAAAGATAAGGAACTGAAACTGAGACCTAGTGTAAAGAGATCAAATAAGCTTCCCCTATAATCAAAGATGACTTGAACCATCTCTATACCATAGCTCTCAGTGGATTAAAAACTATTTATTGGGAGAAACTAAACCTCTGGCTTGAATTTCAGATAGGTTTGAACTTTGACTTTAAAACCAGCCTGGCGAGTTGGTAAAAGAAATCCTTGTTGTAAGTCAACTCGCCTAAAAGACCAGTACACCCATCTGTTGACAATGCAATGGATCTAGAATCTGTCATACAGAGTGAAGTAAGTCAGAAACAGAAAAACAAATACCACATGCTAACACATATATATGGAATTTTAAAAAGCAGTACTGATGAACCTAATGGCAGGGCAGGAATAAAGACGCAGACGTAGAGAATGGATTTGAGGGCACTGGGTCAGGGGGGAAGGGGAAGCTGGGATGAAGTGAGAGTAGCATTGACATATATACACTACCAAATGTAAAATGGATGGCTAGTGGGAAGCTGCTGCATAGCACAGGGAGATCAGCTGGGTGCTTTGTGACCACCTAGAGGGGTGGGATAGGGAGGGTGGGAAGGAGGCTCAACAGGGAGGGGATATGGGGATATATGTATACATATAGCAGATGTGCTTTGTTGTACAGCAGAAACTAACACAACATTGTAAAGCATCTATACTCCAATAAAGATGTGAAAAAAAATTTCTAGTGATGATCATTTCAACTTCTAAGAACATGAGGTTTTCTTATTCTTTTAATGAATGATCAACTGCTGGATATTTTGATAGGACAGCAAGTATGCAACAGCATTTCGGTCTCTGTGGAGCTCATTTCTGAACATCTCAGCATGGACAAATTCTTTTAAAAATATGTATATATCAGAATTTATAGCCACTTCTAAAACAGAATCCAAATATTCTCAAATTAAACCAGCAGTCGGATTCAATAACCAATCTGAAGAACACAGAAAACCACACTAAGGTTATTAGGTAAATTACCTAATACCATGAGCTTTTTAGTTTATTTCCTGAATCACTTAAGTAATATCAAAATAATGTAAATGCAAATAAAACATTATTCCGTTACAACAGCATGTGTTTCACCTGCCAAGTGTAACAGCCTGCCCAATCTAAATTTTCAGGTGAGGTTTTTGTACCCAGAAAGAAGGGAAGTGTGGAGCTTGGGAAGAATTCCCAAGTCTCAGTGACAACATTTAGGGTCCCAGTGTCCAAATGTGAAGCCTCTCTTCCTCTTGCTAGTTTCTCCAGAGACTAAACCTCTTGCTTCCTGCTGGGTGAGGAGTGTTTACCAGGCTGTGCCAAATAAAAATTGGGAAAAGAGATCAGAGCGATCTTACTGTTCCTTAGATAGAATTTCAACTAATTCTCCTACTTTCATCTCCACCTCTCACTACTATCTTTGGATATCTTTGGTATTACTCACTGCAGAGTATTTTGGAGATTTAGTGATGCAAATGGCTCACTTCTTGTTAGTTTTCCCTCTTTTGGTACATTCTACTTGTTCATACATTTTCTCATCTTCCATATGCCAAAATTTAGTGAACATTCATCTAGTGTCAGTTCCTTACCAATGTATATATTCCTTTATGGTCATTTTATAGGAAGCAGTAGAAATGCATGCATGTTTTTAATTAGTCATTTTAAGCTAGAGGTCTTTCATGATATTCTCCTAGAGAGTAAACATTTTGGCTCTATGTTAGCTCTGTTGGCAATAAAAAGCATTAAAATATTTGAGGAAATTATATTCCAGTTTAAAAAAATCCTAAATGGATACAACAAAAATTAACAAAACGAAACACTGGACATTGTCAATAAAACCTAAATATGAAATTTTAAAAAAATGATTTCAAACTGGAATGATGGTAGTGAGTTATAGCATAACTGAAATTTACTTAGTCAATATTAAGGCACTATTGATCACAAAGCTCTACCTCAATTCCCTTTCTAAAGGTGAGAATAAATTAGAAGAGACGGTCAGCTATGCAGCCAAAATGCTAAACAGAAACAAGATACTGTGAGATTTAATTTTAGACTTGTTAGGAATAGTCTTTGTGATTCTGGAATATACATTTAATGTCTATACATCTCAGTTTGTTATCTATAAAATGAAAGAGTCAGATTGGAAGGTCTCTAAATTCCTTTCTAGGTGCAAATTGTTTCTAAATCTAAAATATATGTTTCTCATATAAAATATTATTTGAAATGTTAAAAAATAGATCCCTCATTTTTAATAAATATCCACATCATGCTTAAAAGACTATAGTATTTTAATCGTTTTATTGCTTTTTCCACCTTTATAGTGACAAAATAACTGAGTAAGAAGAAAACATAATTTTTGTAATGTTATAAAGTGTTAATATTTAATAAATACTTTATACTTATCAGATACAGGATATTATCAGGATGTTATTATTTACTTTATTCTATAATGATGGAAGTTAAGTTAGGTAATTTGACCAAGTCTCCATAAGCCATAAAAGACTAATAAAAACCACATCTAATTATTCATTACAGGTGGATATGCATACTGTAAAATCTTTTTTATACAGGTTTGGGGGAGTTATGTTCTATCATATATACTTTCTACCTAAATTTATTAACTGTCAGACAAAAAAATGCTCCTTTTAGAATGTAAGTATACTTTTATGAACAATTATTTCTTAAAATTATAAAGTTATTTTTGAAAAATATCTGTTTTTGTGTCTTCTGAATTAATTTTGAAAACTATGTGAATTAGCATTGTGACTGTTCCTTACAGCTAAGGAGCAACATGTATTTGTTAATTTTTCCTTATAATTACAGTAAAATAACTAAATAAATGTTTTGTACATTAAAATGTACATTTTCTAATTTCTTATCAGACTGAGAACCATCTCCTTGTTGTTACTTTAAGATGCTTTCTAATAAAGATATTAATAGAAAAAATAAAACATTTTGAGCAGGCTCTCTCTTTGCTCTATATGCAGTGTCGTATTAATATAACAATCAACTTTGTAAAAAGAATACTTTTCCTATTTACAAATGAGAAAACTGAAACACAAAAGGATTAGGTCACATAATCTGCCCATATTCCAAAGCTGGTAAGTCAAATAGTTATAATTTTAAGCCCCAGTCTCTCTAACTGTAAGCTCTACATTCTCGAACATGGTGCTGTGTTTGTCAATTAATGAAAGGTGGTGCAAAGACTTGAAAAAGTAGATATTTTTAAAAATCTACTAAAATAAGCCTTTATTGTGAGATGAATGAAAACTATGTGCACAAACTGTGTTGTTTCAAAAACCAGCTACTCATCATGCTGATGAAAGGCCAAAAGAGTAATACAATTTAATATGATTAGTCTCATTACATAATCTACTCAGATGAATGAGCGATGTGATTAACGCTATTTTTTCCATTGAAGAAAAACATACATAGAGAAAAAACATACAAATTACAAATGTATAACTCTTGCCAAGTGTGGCTTAAAAATTAGCACATGCCTGGATAGGAAAAGCAGCAGAAAATATCTGGCCCACCTTAATGTGGATGTACTTTCTTTCCTCTCTGTGATCTTGAAACCTCAAGTCTTTTCTGCCAATAAAGTCACTACCAAATGCCTTCAACTAGCTATTTTGTTAAATTATTATTTTATCCAGGTTTTATAGTTGCTCTTGGTAAAGGTGTGTTAAAGCAGAAGTGTCTTGTTGATGTTTAAAAATTGAAAGTAAACATGATCCAAATTTAAAATATAACATCAAATTAATTTCTGACATGGTAGAATTAGGTCAATTAATTATATACAAGCAAAAAAAAGTTGGAAAATAATCAGTAGTTTGGTTTGCCATAGGGGGAAATGTTAAAGGCCCAGTGTCCAGTTCCAAGTAGTTTATACAAATATTTAAATTTCAGCAATTTAATAAAGTAAATTAGAGGAATTATATGATGACTGAGAAGTGCTTCTGTACATGCTAAGCAGTACAGAGATTTTAATGGTTTCAGAAGAAATCAAAAGAGATTAAAAAAACACTGTATTGTACAATACATAATGGACAACCAAACAAGTAAATAGTTTAACTGGTTTTTAAAATTCATTTAAGTGTGTGAAATGTGAAATGCTTTAACTTACAGAACTTTTAGAAAATAATGTGCTGATACCAGATAACAGAAATTATAATGGTCATTTTCTACATTACATAAATCTATTAAAGTGAGAAAAGCAAGCAGATATAATTGCAACTATTTGTGGAAAATCAGAAAATAGGAATCAATATGTATCAGAGGGATTATCTGAAAGATCTCCTGATGATGACTATGATATACTTGCAAATAATCTACAAGAGATGAAAGATGAAAGAACAGGTATAATTTGTAATAATTGTTGAATATCAGGATAGACATAACTTTTTCTGAAAGAGAGAGAATTCCACATTCTCTAACATTTTCAATTTTAAAATATCCCAGAAAATTAACAAGAAAAGAAGTGACAGCTATCCTAATGTCCATAGAATGTTCAAATTTTCTGAACTAGGGAAAAAAGAAAATATTGAACAATTTTAATAAAATAAATACATTTATAATTGATAATAAACAGATAATTAAGTTTGCCCCCCAAAAGAAATAATTCAGTGCTATCATTCCATAACTGATGATAAGCAAAGCAGACTGTTAATCAGCAAGAAATGTTAGTTGCTACTCAATGAATAAGGAATGCATATGGGCAGAATTTCACTGAGTGAACATACTGTAAACCACAAAATCTGGAAGCATGTAGTAATTAAATAAGTGAGGTAAACTATGTGCAACAAAAAGATGATCCAAGCAGATTATATAGCTTGTAGTCAATATAACAGATGGCCCATATGCCTGACGAAATTACCTAACAGCAAAAATTGTGATTTAATGAACACTGGGGAGTCTGGTGAAATTTGGTTATTCCAAAATTTATGTAACTTTAAAGTACCAACTCTATAATTCAGTAATAATTATAAACCTCAAAGCTCATATTTGTGTCATAAAAATCTATCTCCCTTCAAAGATGTTAAGAAATATATTAAATATTAAGTAAACTGACTTTACTTAAGAGACTTTCATTATTCATTTTATTTGAGAATGATTTTATAACACTAAACTTGGTGTTACTAAATATTCAACTAAATGCATTATACATTTAAATTTAAACTAGATACTCATTAAACACTTTTCAAAGTTATAATAGAAAATCCTATAATTTAAACAATTACATACTTCAAATTTTTCCCTAATTTTGGAATTTTTATTTTTTATACTCAAATATTTATTGCACAACTATTAAAAAGCTGTATTACTCACTAGTATAAAACAACTTTTCTTTCAAAGAACTGTGAATATACACAATTGGAAAAGTCATGCAATCAACCAAATCAGTATCTGATGGACAATTCTTATGAATTTTGTAGCAACAACACAAATTAATGCCTTTAGAGGATATATATTATATATATATATATCACATATATGTAAACTTCACTGTTTCTGAACTTCATAAATCAAACATCTAGAGATACTTCTAAATGTTACCATCTTTATATGACAATTAAATAGTCATAATTTGGAGGTGAATTTTTTTTGGAATTGTATTTGCATACAAACTTGATCATGTACAGTCAAGATACCAACAAATATCTTTTAAAATGTATATTATACATTAATATAAATATGACCAGAGCACCCCAGTGAGTTCCTATCTACGAAGGTACATCGATGTTGATTTTCCAAAGTTCTTATTCTCACTTCATCTTTGGCTATATTATCTTTCATTTACTGAAACGTATTCCACTCTTAAGTCTTTCATGAGACCTGCATGTATTCATAAACTTTATTGTTATTGTAGTCACCAAGCAGCTTCTTCTACATTCTGCTTTTTCCTGAGCCAAGTAAAATTTTCTCATATTTCCCTTATGAGGGCTCTCATTGTATGGTCCATAAGTGGTGTGCCCTGGATTTATGCTCCAATATCACCCAGGCATTGAGATTCTTTACCAGGGCTGAGTTATAAGCCAAATTGAGGAGAGAGTTCCTCTCCCACACTGAGCTGCACTTTGTCATGCAGATCCCAAAGCACCACAATATGTCACAAAAGTTGCACTAGTCTTTCATGACAACTCTCCTTTATCTTACATAAAAAGCATCTAGCAAAGATTTCACTCAGTCGTATGCATTAGTAAACAAAGACTTTGGCAGGAAAATAATAAACCAATTTTTTTCTTGAGATAAAAACAAAACACTCAAAGTATCTTTGTAGAGAGTACTTTAACATAGAAAACTAGTTACCTTATTAACCTGAGCATTATTCCTCTCAAGCCTATCAATATCTTCAAACTTTTGTTTAAACAGAAAGCAACAAAGTGAGGAGGATTTTCTCAATGTAAGAAAATACAGTCAAGTTTCCTTATCTTAGAAACACCTTGCGTTCTTCATGCCCCAAAACAATGACTTCAATAGCCGATCACTTGAGATTTGTCATTAAAATTACTGTAGTTCTGGGACCTACATTTCGCCTCCCAGAGAAGGCCACTCCAAGTCGGTAGCTGCCTTCTACAATGAAAACTCAACACCAAAATCACAACTATCTGCAGAACAACCACCGATGAAAAAGACCAAAACCTACCAGAAAACACCTTCTGCAACTAAAGACATAAAGAAGGAGACAGGTAGGAGGGGCAGACATGAGACAGAATTAAGTCCCATACTCCCGGGTGGGCGACCCACAAACAGTAGAATAATTACATTGCAGAGTTTCTCCCACAGGCGTGAGAGTTCTGAGCCCCACGTCGGGCTCCCCAGCCCGGGGTCCTGACCAGGAAGACAAACCCGCACCGCATTTGACTTTGAAGGCCAGCGGGGCTTAAATTTCGGCAGCCCCACAGGACTGAGGGAAACAGAAACTTCACTCTTGACGGGCGCATACAGGCGAAGCAGTAATTTGACAGGCGCCTGGGCCAGACCTACCTGCTGGTCTAGGAGAGCCTCCTGGAGAGCTGGGGCGGCTGCGCTCACGCTGGGGCGTGCGCACTAGCGGCAGCCATATTAGGGAGCTCGTTCTGCCGCGTAAAAGCCCGTGCGGGCAGGCGCGGTAGCGCCAATTGCCGGCCCCACCCAACAGCCTGTGCACCTGTGCTGGAACATCTCGGCCCAAACAATAACTACGTGGGGACACAGCCCCACCCATCAACAGACAGGCTGCTTAAAGGCTTCCGGAGCCCACAGGTGCCTCTAGACGCGCCTCTACACACAGCCCTGCCCACCAGGGGGGCCAAGACCCAACTCCACCCACCAGGAGGCAGACACCAAACTCAAGAAAATAACAATCCCCTAGCAGGCCAGACCCTAGCCTGGGACCAGCTAAACCCTAGCCCTGCCCACTAGCAGGACAACACAAGTGTTGGGACATCTCGGACCCCGTACCCAACTGTGTCAGGAACCACCCCTCCCCCCCAACCCCCAGCAATCTGAAACCAGCCCTGGGGTCCCTTGGCCCTGTAGCCAGACTCCAGGACCTGGCTCTGCCTGTCAGTAATCTGGCACTAACCCCAAGACCTGGCTTCCCCGACTAGTGAGGGGGCCAGAGTCCAGGAGTCTTTTGGACCCTGACTCTGCCCACCAGTGAGCCAGCACTACTGAATAGTGGGATATTTTTAGTGGACTTTTTCCAGTCTGTCCTCTGTGCAAACAAATCATATTTAGATGCTTAAAAGAGCTTGTTTTTATTTGCTATTGCCAGATGTTTTCTATTTTAGTGATGAGTCTTTTTCCAAGCATATTGCAAATCACATTGATTTTGAGCCATATTATGGCTCAGATGAAAATGAATATGTAAAACAAATAAAATATACTTTATTTCTATATCTCAGATCCTTTTTATTCTGCTTATACATTTAGATACATGTATCTAATCTCTTACTATTCCCCCAAAGACTCTTTTTTTTTTGCGGGATTACTTCAAGGATCCCACTCTGTGGGATGCGGTTGAGGGAAGGAGTTATAGGTAATGGAGACCCAGGGTATGAAATGATTATTCAAGGACTTCAACATTTAGGATATTAAGTTATGTGAAAGAACACTCTTGCTACACAACACTGGGATGATATAAAAATGCCACTAGGACTATGTGGTATAGTGTTACATCCTTCCTTCCCTTCTCTACCTCTACCCTTCTTCTCTCCTTCCTTACATATTAGGTACTAAGCCTGGTTTTAGGCACTTGGGAAACACTTGGTTGCAAAATTCACAAAATAACCTGTCCTCATAGAGGTTGTATACAGTTATTAAAAATTTGGTTTCAGACCTACCTGATTCGGCATCCTGACTTTATGAATTAATAGTTTTATGATT